>NC_136907.1:19562499-19908252 GCF_949606895.1 Notothenia rossii
CAGCAGGCTTTTAGTGGGCCCATTACAACGGAAGAGAAAGGATCCTGTCAGCATACATTCACACCATTGTGTCTTTTTTTTTCCTTTTTCTCATGTGTGCTGTCTAGTCAAATAGTGCTGCAGATAGCTGAAACAATCTTTGAAAAGTGGATACTAACGCCAACATGTCCATGCTCATCGCTCTGCGGCCCTTTACTAAAAAAGGCCTGTTAGCCACTTGAATTGTCTAAATGTAGACAATTTTCCAAGATGGCCGTCATTTCCAGCAGAGGAAAAAGTATTTTACCACATAATTCATACCACTGGATCAGAGTCGCTGACTTTGTTATTGAATTTACAATCTAGAAACCTAGAAACTAGTCTTCTACGTTAGCAAAATGAGTTAGCCATCACTGAACACCATGATGTCACCACCTACTACTACGCTCCTACACCACAAAAACAACTCCACCAACTTAACTACAATGAATGTTAGGCTACCCAGTTTTCCATTGGCAGATCATTTGGATTGTTTTGCTTGGGCTTGGTAAAAAGCAGCTTCTGAGTAATTCCTGACTTCTGAATGTGGTTTCTACGTTGTCAGAAACGTATGATTTAACACTAAGATCATTCGCATAGGGCAAGTGAAATTGATTTAAGGCCAAAAATAATTTCCAAGCCATTTGTGGTGGCCATCTTGCATTTTGCCGCCATCTTGGATTTGTAGATGGCTCACGGGCTTTTTCAAAAGAGTAACCCCCAAAGGAGTTGATCTGCCAATTTCAGTACTTGTTTCCCCTCTGAAAGATTTCCCTGGTATTTTCAGTTATCTGCTGCAAGTGCATTCACAGTTAAAGCATGTAGCTGATCTGGAGCAGCAGAGAGCGCCCGCTGAGATGAAATAATCTTCGATTGTAAGATCACTTACAGGCAGGCAGCAGGCGTCGGAGTGGCTTCGGCCTGCCAATGCTCCTGTTATGCATGAGTGATAGTGTACGAGAGAAGTGAGAACACACCCGGAGGGATGAAATGCCTTCACCCTTCCCTTTGTCTGTCACTTCCTCTCCACTTTAATATCCTCTCATGACACAGCTCAGGCTAAACATCTGCCGAGCACCAGTCTGTCTCGGGCTTACCAGCCGTGACGTTAATTTGAAGTGCTTGTTAACTTTCAAGGCGAGACAACATGTCCACGGCGTCCGGGTCAACAGGGCCTTTTACAGAGGAACAGATCCTATCGCCTTTGGAGGAAATGAAATGCGTGATGGCCTCAGTCAGAGAGAAAAAGCCACCATGTTTTGTTAGAACTGGAGTTAAGAAACAACATTGAAACCCCTAAAGCCCCTGTCACACTGTCCCGAAATTGATACCCGATGGACACACGATTAAGGAAATGTTCAAATTCGGCTCTGATCGTAACAACATCGGGCCATTCGTGAGGGCATCTTAAGCCATCGTATGACCGCCGGTGGAGTTTCTCAGGTTCCGGCAGCAACTTCGTGAGCGGCAACTTCGTAAGGCACTCGTGAGGGCATCTTGTCAAATCGTGAGGGCATCTTGTTATCATCCGTGCCGTCGGGCATTCGCCCTCACTCTGATCGGGGCGAATGCCCGATGGCACCGATGATAACACGATGCTCTCACGATGGCCTTACGAAGGGCAAAATTGACACACGAATTCAACACGAAAATTAACCTTCACAAGGTCCTTCTGCAATTTTTTGGCATGCCAAAGATTTTGCCACCGCTCACGAAGTTGCTGCCGGAGCCTAAGAAACTCCACCGGCGGTCATACGATGGCTTAAGATGCCCTCACGAATGTCCCGATGTTGTTACGATCAGAGCTGAATTTGAACTTTTCCTTTATCGTGTGTCCATCAGGTTTTTTTATTGCACAACAAAATCATGTGAACATATTATGTAAGTAACCCAATTTGTGTTCTGTGAAACTGAAAAGGATATAATATATTATTTTGAAGGCGAGTTGACAGGAGGTTGTTGTTGCTATGGAAACAACATTACGGAGAAAACTTAATATCTTCTACATATAAAGACGGATAAAGTAAAGAACAAAGTCTGAAAATATCAGTACAGTATCATAGTACTTTAACATAATAGTTTTTTTTACTTTCGTTGCAGTTGTATGTCTTAAATGTAATGTAAATGTTGCCTTCGTGTGTGGTTCGGGGCCATCTTCGTGCGAAATTCACAATTCCATATTCGTGTGTCCATCGGGTGTCAATTTCGGGACAGTGTGACAGGGGCTTAATAGAGAGACGCAAATATAACTTTTACAAGTGAATATCGTGATGTGTTTGGAAGGAAAAGCACAGATGTAATGACCAACATTATTGATATCAGGCGTGTAACTTTTACATCTTTTTTACTTCATGGTTCAGATCAGCTCTGCTCGGCTCACTTTTGATAGCAGGTCTTTCTCTACTTCGTTTCCCAATGTTGTTAAGCACCCAGGGTTTAAACTCAACCTTCTAGTGTCGGCTTAGGTCATTTTGAACCTAAACAGAGGAGGAACAAAAAGAGTATATGGTATTAACTTAATTAAAGGTCCACTAATACACTGTTTTTCCTCAATATATTATAGGTCTTAGATATATACAAAACATGTCTCTGAAGTGTTTGGCTCGAAATACCAAACAGATCGTGCATTGTAGCATCCCATAAACCCCTCTGTTTCAGCCGTGTTTCAAAAGTGCTGATTCTCTGGTTTTTATAAAAATGGATCAGGACAAATAGTGAGCAAATCCTTTTTCCTGAAACTTTCTGAATCTCTTTACACAGACTGGACACGTGTATGTATAAAAGACATGAAAAGGTGGATTTAGCATGACCTTTAAGGTATAACCTTACCATGCTGTGGAAATGGGGCATAATGATGAAAAGAAAATTGGGCTGATAAAACTGAAAGAATGTCTTCAGTGAAAATGGTCAGGATCTCTAAGAAGAATTCTTATTCCTGGGATTATATCAGCTGGAATGCCAAATCTATCGAAATCAAAATGTAACACTCAAATTGTGGGTTATTGATTTTATTTGAATATTCTTGTGTTGTGTGGGTCATGACATCTTAACATATTTCAATAGACATTTAAAGCATCATTCAGTACAGTCCTAATAAGCATATGTCTATCCAGTAGAAGAAAAACATTTGGACTAGTGACATAAAAGATCCAGCATTAAGGACTTGTTCTCGTTGTCCTCCATGTAGCACTCAACACAAAATGTGTTGCTTCTCTTCCTCGGGGGTTTAAAAATGTATACATGGCATACATTTTATTCAGGACCGAGATATGATGATGTATTTAAGTTTATCCCAAAGGGCCTTAATGTCCCATAATGGTGTCTTTACAAGATACATGTATGTAAGGCTATATGGGTGTTTCAGAGCTGCCAACATACACGATTTTGGCGTAGCAGATACGATTTCCAGGCCCTAATTACGCCGCTACGCTTGACTTGAATATCCTACGCATTACCTAACAAATCGAAAAATGAATCGGTGAGCTGGCAGCCTCGTGCATGTGTTGACATCCAACCAGCACTAAAGCTCACATATAAGCCGTTTTATGATTCGTCCCTTGCGTTGGCAAAGAGCCAATAGGATCGGCTGTACTTCTTTTTTGTAATGCCCTCACTACTGTTACCAGGATGCTATGCTGTTTTGGCTCCCGCTGTTGATGAAGAATTCTATTCATGTAGACCAGTGCCGTGCGGTGAGGTTCGTAGCTGGCTTTCAGAGTCAGATAGGCCTATGTGAAAAATATGTGAAGTCAATAGAGTATATTAAAACATACCCGTACTTTTTGGACTATAAGCCGCGCCTTTTTTCCCATTTTTCGACGCTGCGGCTTATGTAACGGTGCGGCTAATCTATGGATTTTTACAGCTAACGGCCAACACCTTTAACTCTATGGGCTCTATGGCCGGTCCGCGGACCCCCACCTTTAAGCGGCGGGTTCCAGCAGGAAAAGCTGGAGGTCGGAAAAGAGTGAGACAGGTAGCGCGCAAAAGTAAAAGTGGAACCGAGAGTGGTACGAGAGACAGAACGAGAGCAAGACAGACAGACATTACGAGAGCGAGACAGTTTGTCCCCGTACCACTGGTTGAAAACCGCTGCTCTAGATCACTGCCGGTACGTGCGCTGGGAGTGCACCGTTTAATTTTGAAAGTTGAAAAGTTTGTGTGTCTGAAACACTATGTGATACAGTACAGTTTACACAGCACAGTACATGTTCTGTAGCTACTATTGCAATAAATGCTAACACTTGAATACGTTATGCAAATATGCAACTTGTTTGTTGAAATGTTAATAAATGGGAGCTTCCTCAAACAGCCATCTCTTTCCCGACAATCCCCTCTGTGCACGAACCCTTACATATGGTAATTAAACATTAAAACACCTGCGGCAGATTCATCGGGGTAAATCATTATGGTTACATACTGTTACATATATATATCGGGGTAAAACCATCAAGCATCTTTGTAACAGAGCAGGGAGGCATTATACAGGAGGGGATATTTCCTCACTAGCATCTTTGTTACAGAGCAGGGAGGCATTATACAGGAGGTGCTAATTTCTCACTAGCTCCGCTAGCCTTTCTCTTAAATTCAACGGCGCGTGCCGTCTAACATAGACAATCACACTGTGACTGGTCGATCGAGTTATCTTCTGTCCCGTCGTATGAAACAAGCATTTTAGCTCAAGCAATGATCTCAGTAAATCGGGACGTGAAGTGATTAATGGAGTCTAGTGTCCAGGCTTTCGCACGCCCTCCTCATTGAGACAGAGATAGCCTACTGTTTGCCTCCCCTCTGCTTTTTCACCGCGGGTTTATGTCAGATCAGCAAGACTACAACACATAGGCCTACCTAAAATACATTACCTACTCAATGGATAGAAAGGACATAATACGAGTGTCTACAAACATTTCACAGACAATGAGAGAAAAAGGCATGCGTTTAATCCAGTTTGTGAGGGATTGCTCAATCTGACGTGAGGCGCCGCTCTTTGCTGCCTTACCCCGCTTGTCTCCTCTCTGTTTGAACCATAGACTGGTTTGAACAGGTCACGAGCAAATTCAGCTATTTTGGTTATAAAATTATTTAAGATAATTGGAATCATACAAAAATTACATTTATAGCACAGATAAGTAGAAAATATTAATATCTGTTTTATTTCATTATATAATTTAACATATGTGTTGTGTTTTTATTATCTTAATTTCTAATGGACCAATGATAATTCGTGAATACACTATGCCCGCGAAATCGCGGAGCGAGCTGTCAGTTGAAGTCTATCAAAAATGGATGGTGAACGTACTTGTCCTCCGCCGAAAAAGCGGCGAATTTCTGAACAGCGCTTCAAGCTAGAATATAACGCAGAATGGCCGACCATCACCCGGTCGAAGCTGGACGACTTCCACGCTTACTGTATGTTGTGTAAGGCAGATTTTAGCGTGAGGCATGGGGGCCGACACGACGTTGAAAAGCACACCAGGACTGCTAAACACACGTCATACAAGGCGGCAGTGGAAGCTACAAGGCCCATCGCGGGCTTCTTTACGGTTGACAGTGACACCAGTGTCATAAATGCCGAAGTGCTCGCTGTGGACTTTCTGGTGGAACACAACATCCCGATCGCGGTGGCCGACCACATCGGGCCACTGGTGAAAAAGATGTTTCCGGACTCGAAAATCGCTGGTAAGGCTCAAATGACAAATAGCCTCAATTCATCTCAAGCATTCATAGGCATAGATTTATATCTGTATACTGTCACAATACACTCTACAATCTGTACAGACTAGCCTATATAAAACAGTTACAGTACTGCCCTGGTTGATAATCTGATTTAAATCTTGCAAATTAATGATTGCTAATTTATACTGATACTGTATCATTCTGATAAACATTTTTCATTTTATGTAAAGGTGAAAAAAAAATAGCCTAGGCCAACTTACTCTACAGAGGATTAATATCATGATTGTAATTCTGCAATTCTGTGTAATCTAGAGTATAATCATGATAATACAATTCAATATTTTTGTGATTGCAATTGCAGGAAAGTATGGGTCTGGTCGCACAAAGAGCAGCGCCATTGTTGGAGCCCTTGCCAAGGAGGATGCGTCTGTGATCACGGAGGCAATGAGGACAGCTCCATACTCCCTAGCCACGGATGGGAGCACTGACTATGGAGACTGTAAGCTGTATCCTCTTGTTGTGAAGTACTTTGATCGAGGACTTGGGCGTGTTCTGACAGTACTGCTATCTTTGCCAGAGTGTCATGAGGCATCTACTGGGCAGAACATATTCAAACTCATTGACAATGAACTTGAGAAACGTAGCATATCCTGGGACAACTGCATGAGTTTTGGGGCAGATAATGCCATGGTGATGCAGGGACTCAAAGCTGGCACGGCAGGCTACATCAACAAAAAAAACAGTGCAGTATATGTGCTGGGATGCCCGTGCCATCTAATTCATCTAGCTGCAGAAAAAGCTGCTGCTCAGCTTCCAGTGTCCATTGAAGAGCTGCTGGTGGACATATACTTCTACCTAGACAAATCCAGCAAGAGGAAACAGGGACTGAAGAAATTTCAGGATCTGTGTGGAGTGGAAATGAGAAAGATTGTTAAACATGTAAGTACGAGGTGGCTCTCTTTAGATAAATGCATCGCCAGGTTGTTGCAGCAGTGGCCTGCATTGCTGCAATACTTTGAGTCAGAACAGTCTGGGCACAGCAGCAAGAACAAATCCACGCAGAGCAGCAGCAAGGACAAGACCACGCAGAGCAGCAGCAAGGACAAGACCACTCACAGTGTTAGCAAGGACAAGTCCACGCAGAGCAGCAGCAAGGACAAGTCCACCCACAGTGTTAGCAAGGACACATCAACCCACAGTAACGGCAGCAAGGACAATTCTCAGTTTGATTTGGCAGGCTATCTCTTTCGCCAACAAAACCTAGCCAAATTCAGTCAGGGAAAGAAAACACCAGCAGCTGCAACCACACAGCCCAAGACTGCAACGGCAAAGCCCAACACATCTAGCGCTGCACCCACTCGGCCCAAGACATCTAGCACTGCACCCACTCAGCCCAAGACATCTAGCACTGCACCCACTCAGCCCAAGACATCTAGCACTGCACCCACTCAGCCCAAGACATCTAGCACTGCACCCACTCAGCCCAAGACATCTAGCACTGCACCCACTCAGCCCAAGACAGGGGCACAACAGAGAGTGCAGAGGGCATGTCAACATCTGCAGGACCCAACATTCCATCTTTACTGCTACTTTCTGAGTGCGGTCCTGCCGATATTTGATGAGGCCAACACTCTGCTGCAGCTAGACAAACCCTGCATACAAGTACTACACAGGACTTTGACCACACAGCTGAAGAATCTCTTGAACCGATTTGTGAAGCCTCAGGTGATTAATGCAGCTGCTAAGGTTCACCAGGTACCATTTAGGGAACCAAGCAACCAGAAGAGCAATGAGACCTTGTTCATTGGGCAAAACACCAGAGACTTCATAGCAGATCACCCTGAGCTTGAGGAGCTGCAGCTGGCCCAGGTCTTCAGCGCTGTGCGGGCATTCTACATGAAGGCTGTTGAGTACATGGTGAAGAAGTTTCCCTATGATGACCCAGTGTTACGGAATGCTTCTGTGGCTGACATGTCTGCACGGGACAGCGCAGAGTTCAATTCTGTGAGGTACTTCACAGGCAGATTCCCCTGCTTGAAGATGAATGCTGAGGAGATGGACAAGCTTGAGGGTCAATTCATGACCTACCAAACCGATGCTCTGCCAGAAAGCATCACCAGCTGTGACAGACCAGACACACAGTGGCACCTGATGAGTCAGCTGAAGGATGGAAATGGCCATCTCAAGTACCCTTTACTCTGCAAGGTAATGCTGGCTATCCTCTGCATCTTCCATTCCAATGCAGACTGCGAACGCATCTTCAGTCTTGTCACAAAAAACAGAACGGAGTTCAGACCTAGTATGGGAATGGAGACCCTGAGTAACCTCATTACCCACAAACAATTCATGGTGGCAAAGGGGTCTGTCTGCTACAAGCAGGCGTACTCCAAGACAACTCTTGCCAAGGCCAAGTCAGCAACCTATGACCATCTAAAGTGAGAGGTTGATCAGATGGTCATGTCACAGCCAAAGGTTCCCTTGAGTTGAACTCTGTTCTAAAAAAGGCTGTGTACAGGTTTTTCATGTGTTATTGTTCAGTATTGTTTCATGATGAATTCTGTTCGGTTAATAAAAATATTTTTTTGTGTATGTTGGTGTTTAATTGTGTGCAACAGTACAGGGAAAAGGAGAAATTATACACAAAAAATTTACTTTGCAGAAAAACATGTCCTAATATGACCTAGATTGCATCTCAGAGCATGTAAAGTCTCTGGCTTCTGATAAGATAAGATAAGATAACTTTTATTAATCCTGTAAGGGAATTGCACATGTTATAGCAGCAGGGTGATAGGAAAAGGAATAGGGAACTATATATACATACAATTTACAGTAAAATAGAAACAGTTGAATACAAAAGATAAATAGAAATAAGTAAAGTAAAAATGAAATAAGGGGGCATTCTGGGGGCTTCGGCGGACCTCGGACCCCCCGCCGGAAAAAAAATTGCCTTCCTCCGCTCGGCATGCTACTACTTTCTATAACACAATGTTGGCAGCTCTGGTGTTTTTCTACTAATTAATTAATATTCTTTCATAATATTAAATATTCAGCATTGACTGCCTTTTCAGCTTATAATTATGCAGCAGTGGAAAGTAAAGCTGAGGAAGTTTTTTTTTCTCTCTTTATGTACGACTTTCTCCTACCTTTAATCCGCTAAAATACTTTTCTTTCCTGTTTTCCAGGGGCCGGTCGCAGGAGTGGCACTGCAAAGTGAGCGGACATCTTGTGGCCTCCGGTCTGCTGGCCATCAGGGACTCCTTCAGAGCCGAACACAAAGAGACCAACATTTAATGCAGATGTTGTCACCCTGAACTCGTAACTTAGTCAAACTATCAACCTCATGCAGAACGCTGAAAAAAGGGACACCACAGCATCGTTTTCTCATGACTTTTTGAAGCTTTGAAAGTGAAACTCGAGCACAGCATGCTGGCCTCCGAGGGCGTCCCCCAAACATTTGTGTCTCCTTGGAGTTTCTGTATGTGTTCGTTTGTTTTGTCAGTGACCTTGCAGAGTGCCAGCAGCTGCCCTGCACTTCCTGCTGCGTCTGTTATGCTTCACACTCACAGAAAAATGCAAACCCTGGCAAGCTTTGACAGAGGACATCGGAGGGAGGATGAAAGCTTGACTTCTTCTGAGCGAAAAAATGGCGAGACATAGCAAGTGGACAGTGTTTTTCTTTAATCAGGAACTGACTTTGTTACCAATTCTCTGCGTAAAACATGATATCAAGAAAAACGTCAGGGGGAAACACATGGTAGCTTCCTGGACGAACACAGGAAATAAGGACAGAGAACATCAGGAAACAGACAACAGACATTTGGCTACAGTAAAAAGGAAATAAGGGGAAAAGGTCAGATTGAAAGCTGGGAAGCAACGGGCGTTATAGCACCTGTACTAACCCTAAAACCAGGAGAGAGAAAGTAGACAGCCGCCGTGAAAAATGATGACAGGGTGCCATGGATTCAGCAGGGACGAGGAATTAGGACACTAATGGAACGTCTATTTGTCCCATTTCAATGACTTTTCTTACTTTTAAATTCATTCCCATGTGAATTCACCCCGGAACAGGACACACGTGTGACAGTTCAAAGACGAGCGATATCTACCTCTCCACAGGAAGACGGCACCGTAACGTGACTTTGAAGCACGACAAGGTTGTGATTTGACGGAGGCCTTGTGTGTGTGTGTGAGTGTGTGTGTGTGTGTGTGTGTGTGAGTGAGTGAGTGAGTGAGTGAGTGAGTGAGTGAGTGAGTGAGTGAGTGAGATCTGTATTCCTGCTAACAGACCTCACTGACAGCTTCACTTTAAACTGAGCCGATACGATTACCGTAGTCAAAACCGTGATTTGTCAATCAAATTTGACGATCTATTCATTGTCTCTCTCAATTTTCAAGCAAAAATACCAAAGCTCTCAATTTTGGGAATGTGCAGCTGTCCTGCGTCTCAGGTGATAATAATCTGAATATTTTTGGTTTTCTAGTGTAGGAATATATTGTTTGATATGTACATATATATCTACTTGCTGCAGAAAATGAGGAAAATCTGTTATATTAAAATGATGTGGATCCACTTTGTCTGGCACATGGAAAGTGATAAAAATGTTTGAAATGAGGGGGAAAAAATCTAGCAGCTGCTCAATTAAAAATAAAACTGCATCTGCTGTTTTTTTCCCAGAGCCCTTAGAGAAAAAGGTAGATGATTTCTGTTTAAGGAAATCTTTCAAATATAAATGTAAACACTTATCTCTGGTTGCTACTCCGGTCTGAATAACAGCCATGTAGAGCTTTGTATTTAGACTAAGATGCTGTTAAGACATTATCTAAATACTTAAACACTCCCACGATCAAAAAGATGGTAATGTTATTTTCACGCCCCCTTTGAAAAGCAAAGATAAGGTGCGTTCCAGAGCAGGCTTCAGAAGCAGCCGCCGAGTATATAAGATATTCATCACGGCTGTAAAAGACGAAAGTATGACTGCGGCAGCGTCTCTGCTGCTGCTCCACAAACACACCAGGAACATGCAGCGAACACATAGGAGGTCGCTTTTAACGCTATTTACGGCTCTGTCATTTCGCTGATGCTCTTTGCCCTGAGCAGCTCTCACTGAATGCCTCTGTACAGTTAGCAGGACAAACGTCACTTTGTAGTTCAAGGTTGATTCCTAGAAGGTTCAATTCCTAGATGATCAAACGAGAGATTAGAGTGCAAAGGACAAAATGTTCAGAAACAATGAGACATCTAAGGTGTCATAATATAGTTTGATGCCCTAATCCCACTGCATTCAATCACTCACTTCATATCTTAATTATATATTGTAGTGGTTGACATACAGTAATTCACTCATGGAACTACAGGTTGGGGGTATTGTTCCGCACAGACACATATGTTGACTGTACCTTCTGTGTACCTACTGTGTGCCCTCCTTTCTCTTCTCCTCTTCTCTTCCCGGACTTCAAGCCGGCAACATGTGCTTTTCTGCTGCTCAATAAAGCCAACTTTGTACCTTCGATGCACCGCCTCTGACTCCCTTCTCTCGGCACTAAATTGGTGACCCTGACAAAAGTCTCGCAGAAGTTTCCGGGACTGAACTGAACATGGCTAGAAACGCTGTTTTTCTCGAACTGCCGGTGATTTTTGGAGACGTGGGCAGCTGTCTCGTGCGCACGGACTGAGGCTCGGTTCGCCCTCCGCGGAATGGCCGAGGACGACGCTCGCCATTTCCACATTGTTTCGGCACTGGGAGACAGCAAGCCTTCCGGCCACATACGCGACCTGCTAGGTACGGAAGAACCCGACTTCTTGTTCATGGGACTGTTTCTTCGGGACATGCGGCTGCCACCTAGCAGAGGCTCCGGGGCCGACGACAACGTCTAACGGCTAATGGCTTACAGCTAACGGCCGTCGACAACGACTAGCGGCTAACGGCTAGCAGCTAACGACTGCAGCTAACGGCTAGCAGCTAACGACGACTGACAGCTAACGGCTATCAGCTAACGGCTGACTTCATCCATCTGTTCACATCCAACTGTTAACCCTTTTTTTTTGGGTGCCAGAGAGGAGGTTTGGACACTCTCGCTGTTTCACCACCTCAACGGCGGTTTCGGACGTTGCCCGCGCTTTCAACGGCGCCTGGGTGGCGCACTTCTGGACCCCGTCTCCCCTCGCCTCGACGGCGGCTTCGGACATCGCCCATGCTTTCATCCGCGACTGGGTGGCGCACTTCTGGACCCCGTCTCCCCTCGCCTCGGCAACTGCTTCGGTCGTCGCCCACGCTTTCATCGGCGCCTGGGTGACGCACTTCTGGACCCTGCCTGGCCTCTCCTCTAACCGCGGATCACGGTTCGCCTCGACGGCAGCTTCGGACGTCGCCCACACTTTCATCGGCGCCTGGGTGGCGTACTTCTGGACCCCGTCTGGCCTCTCCCCTGTCCACGGCTCTTTCCTCCCGAGGACTTCGTGCCCCCCGCGGCTGTGCCCTCGCCTGCGGCCGGGCAGCGCTCCTCCCTGCTGGGGACCACCGGGATATTCACGCCCATCCCCACCGCCTACCGCGGCTCCCTGCGGCCCCTTTACGACGGCCCGTTCCATGGCCCGCCCCCCACCCCCCGGTGGGGATTCCCTCGTTAGGGCCCCTACCCTCTCCTGTGGCCTCCTTCCGACGGCCCGTTCCATGGCCCGGCCTTCGCCTGAAGCCCCACCCTCCTTGGCCCCTGTGGTGCTTCCTCCCGGACGCGAGGATTGTGTCCATGGTTGAATTCTGGGGGGGCTTGTGTAGTGGTTGACATAATTCACTCATGGAACTACAGGTTGGGGGTATTGTTCCGCACCGACACATATGTTGACTGTACCTCCTTTGTTCCACTGTGTGCCTTCCTTTCTCTTCTTCCCTTCTCTTCCCGGACTTCAAGCCGTCAACATGTGATTTTCTGTCGTATAATATAAACTTTTATCAAAATCGCAATATGGACTATTCAAATCTTATTAAACGCAATATTTGTCAAAGGCTAAATACGGGAAAGTACTGTATCTCAATAAGATTACAAACGGTCTTTAAAAATATATATGTTTGGTTCTTTTGTCAAACCAATATCACATTGATGATTTTAAAATATTTGCCGTGTGTGTGCGCGTGCGTGCGCGCGCGCTTCCCGGGACAGATATCCAACCAGATAACGCTCCCTTGAAACTTTCAGAATTTTAACATTTGTATTTATTCTTAGCCGATCACGTGACTCTGTGCTTGTACAGTTTTATTTTATATGATTTTCTTAGTGCATAGTCCTATTTTTATGTGGCATTGTTAAGTAGGACAGGCCGGCACATGTAAAGTCAAATTCATCCATATATAAGAATATTTAACTTAATGTATATCTTAAGAATACCAATACAAATCGTATTCAATTTCTGACTTTCAGGAGATGTTCTCTTGTTTGTGTGAGTGTGACATCTAAATGTATCAGTGCCAAACACCTAATTAAAATGTTTATTTCTCTCTGAACCAGATTCCTGTTGTCTTTTTCAGTTTGTTCCTCTCCTCTGTGACTCGTCTGTGTGCCAAACAGATTACTGAGTGTAATTTCAGGGGAAGGTGGGGGGAAACAGCAGGCAGTGTGAAGATGAGGTACCACACTGCGCTACTGAAGCGCAGGAGATTAATAAACCTGGCAGTGTGGTCCCAAAAACCGCTCACCTCTTTCTCATTCTCACAACACCCACTTGTATCCAATTTGCATAAAGCTTATTTACATATCTTATTGATTAATCTGTGAGATCAGATCGCTGTATCACTGATAAACACCGTGTAGAGGCACTCAGAGCGGGTGACATATGCCGAGCAACTAAATGTGAAAACTCTTCTTGTGGCGAGGACATCATGTCCCGGTCTAAACAGGATTTTAAGGATGGGGGATCATTTATGCAAATTACAAATAACAGAAGCACAGAAGTGCCTTCATGCGGCTTTAATTTCTGTACAAGTCTGTTTCTTCCATATGGTGTTAAATAGCATGACGTGAACTTGGGATGAACCCGAGGTCGAAGGCAATAAAGCAGTCTGTAACCCAGAAATCAGGAAATCGGATCATACTCAATAGCTTTCTGGGATTTTAACATTAAATCAGATGATTCTCCTCTGAAGGGAACCGCCAGTCGTGGAAAAAATAAACAGATTCTTTACTTGAGTCAAAGTACTAATATCACACTGTAAAATACTCATTGTCAAGTCAAGTATACTGCATCGAGGAGAATCATATGTAAAAGTATTTACAGTTTTTCTCAATCGCTAAACCCACTTTTTAGAATCAAAATTCATTTCTTCAAAACAAGAACATAGCCATCTAAACAGAAACACACTTGCCATAACTCTGAATATCTTTTGCAAAATGCACTTACATGACCAAAACTGAAAATACTGGTCACAAAAAAGAATAAGTCGATCGAAACAGAACAAATTGTCCTCTAATGAGACAAATGTGTTTTCATAACTGAAACTCCGGTCACCATAATAACCCATTCTACCATAACAATATACATTCCTTGCAAAGTGCTCTAAGGCACTCAAAACTAAAAATACCCCTTCCAAAACCAGATACCTTCTCCAAAAACAAACATTTGTCAGCTCATGAGAAGACTATTTGAACAGTCATTACTAAGTGGCACACTAAATACTGACTACAATCATCAATACACAAACCTCAAGCTATCGATATTGGAAACTGAACGGAAAACTGACAAGTTGGGAGAAACAAACTTACATATAGGAAAAACAGTGTGTTACTGTAACTATGTCATTGTTTTTATTGTCTCATTTTCAGTAGTGCACCGTAACAGAAACAAAAGATGAATAGCAATACACTGGAAAAAAAATAACATGGGTAAATGATGGAAATCAGCAGTAAAGCAGAGAATGAGATCTATATAGCTTTACTGATCTGCTCTTTGCCGTCTGTCTGGCCACATAGCCTCATCTACGTCACAGCGTATGTCTTCCCTTGCAAGGCAGCGTGGGAAATATCTCCTTGCGTGTCGACACCACCCTTGACAGGATTCCGCAGAGATGTCCCGACAGCCAGCATTCATTGCGTCCAAAAGGGGCCTTCTGTCATGAGGATGATGGTCATAAACCTTCCATCTCCAGGCAGAGAAGAACTCCTCAATGGGGTTTAGAAATGGGGAGTATGGAGGGAGGAACTCCATGGCCATGTGTGGATGAGCCTCAAACCATGCCCTCACGTCACGAGAGTGGTGGAATGCCACATTGTCCCATATGACCACGTGAACCGACCTCACTTGATCCCTCTCTTCTGGTGGCACAAGTCCGTCATACAGGACATCCAGGAAGGCAAGGACACGTTGCGTGTTATATGCTCCCATTACTGTAAAGGGATGTGAGCAAGGACGCCTTGTGTCGAGATAGCCGCACACAATGTTATGTTTCCTCCCCTTTGGCCTGGAACAAAGACTGTCGCTCTTTGCCCAATAAGGTTCCTCCCACGTCTCCTCACTTTGGAGAGGTTGAAGCCTGCTTCATCCACATATACAAAAACATGTGGTAATGCATTGCCTTCCAGCTCCATCATTCGCTAAAGAAAATGAAACAAACAGAGGACCGTTTTACATTACTGTAAGCAGTCCGACATACTAAAGATATAGGCAAGCCATCAGTGTGATTGAGGTCCTTACCTGTACATACCGGTGCCTTAACTCCTTCACACGGTCAGAGTGGCGTTCAAAAGGAACCTTATAGATCTGTTTCATTCTGAGGTGTTGCCTCTTTAACACCCGGTCAATGGTTGCAACACTTATAGATGGAATGTTACTGAAGACATCCTGGTCTGCAATTATTCTGGCCTGAATCTCCCTTGAGCGGATTTCATTGTTGGCCACAACCATATCAACAATGGCAGACTCTTGTTCTGGAGTAAAGGCCTTTCGTCTGCCACCAGGGCGGGGTGCTCTTTCAGTTCTATCAATACATACTTGAGAATGTTATGTACTGTAATATAAAAACAGTGATCGAAACCTACATCAAAATAGAAATGCATGAAGTGCTGTAAAAAAGGGTTACAGTAGCTTACCTATTTTCGTGCCTGAAGATCCTAATAATGGATGCCACTGTTGATCTCGGTATATTGGGCTGAACCCTTTGGCCGGCCTCACTGAGGGACATGCCATGGTTTATGACGTGGTCCACAATAGTTGCACGGGTGTTGTCCGAAACTACTGTTCGCATTGGTCCCCTTTCAACTCTTCCACCACGCATACGTACAGCCCTCCCTCTTCCTCTCTGAACATCAGCCCTCCCTCTTCCTCTCTGAACATCAGGGTTCCCTCTTCCTCTCTGAACATCAGGGTTCCCTCTTCCTCTCTGAAGAACAGGGTTCCCTCTTCCTCTCTGAACATCAGCCCTCCCTCTTCCTCTCTGAACATCAGGGTTCCCTCTTCCTCTCTGAACATCAGCTCTCCCTCTTCCTCTCTGAACATCAGCCCTCCCTCTTCCTCGCTGAACAACAGGGTTCCTTCTTCCTCTCAGAGCTCCTCTACCTACTCGATCAGCCATTTTGTTTACACAAACATCTTACTGAAGTGAGGGAGGTCTTTTATAGGATTCTCATTACAGTAATTACAATTACTATAGGAAATTCATTGATGTCAGCTGTGAGCAATTCATTTACATGGAAGTGAAGTACTCAATTCACCCCAATACAAAAAAAAACATTTCTCAATGTGCAAAAAGGAAAAGACCACAATTACTGACTGTAAAAATGTTGTATCAGCTATAGCTAATCCTCCCCATATGAACATCTCAAAGAGCTATGCAAGTCATATCAACACTATTATAGCTTTACCGGCACCATTTAAAAACATATTTTAAGTACAGTCATGCAAATTCTATCTTGTAAATGTTTTCAATGTAACATCATTACTGTAAGGTATACAGTACATTCCATGGAGTTACCTTTTTCAATGGGGTGATTGACTGATAACAAGTGTTAATATTTTGCACATCAAGTGTCAATTAGTGTAGCTATGGTCTAAGTTTATGAGGAAGTGTTATCCACTGTGAGAAGATTTTTTTTTGTTTTGTAGACATGAGTTACACAAAAGATTTTTGATCTTTGTGTAGAGAATTGTAACTTCAGTTAGAGAATTGTGTGATCTGTTTTGCAAAACACTGCTTAGCATCTTCATTTTGTGTGATATCAATGATAAATGGTATACTGTTGTAGAGAAATGGTTTTCTGTTTCGATGGCTGTGCTGTTGGTTTGATGAAAGGAATTTTGATTCTAAATAGTGGGTTTAGCGATTGAGAAAAACTGTAAGTACGAATAGAAAAAGGAACCTAAAGTATTGGGAGTGAAGTAGTCATGGTAGAGAAAATAATCTAAAATTAATATTTTAAAGCAAAAGCAGCACATTTTAGGATTTAAGAAGCTGGAACTGTGACATTTTTTACTCAAAAGTTAACCAACTTATGGTTTTAATGACTTAAATATAATGTTGGATGGTTAAATTTCTACAAAATAGTAATTTAAAACGTTTTTCCCGAGTTCTTTGCAATCTGAATTTATAAGTGAATGTAGAGGAGTAAAAAGTATAACATTTGCTTCCAAAAAGTAGAAGAGTAGAAGTAGTAGTAAAAGGAAAATGTGTACTTGGTTACTTCCCACCACTGGGAACCACCTGCAGTGCTGAAATGACAGTTTCATTATAGTCTGAAGCTCTGCTGATCTTTCTTACTAAGTTTGAGTTTTTCAGCCCATTTACAGAATGGTTCAGTTTATCACTCACCTTGTTTATAGCGTAAATTCTCATAGAAATCCACCTAACAGCAGGAACATTTTAGCGATAGCTGGTTTAAATAGTGGAGAATTTAGCAACTTTAGAGCCATAGATTTAAAGAAATATTGGACTTATATTCAGAAGGTGGTTAACCCTCCTGTTATCCTTGTGTTTTATTCATGTTGGATTCTGTAAGGTTTCTAAAGATCACTTTACTGCATTATTTCACCAGTGTTGTCTCATTTGCCAGAAACAACATCAGCCATCAGACAGACTCTGTAAGGTGCTTTAATCACATACAATTCCACACGTTCAAGTTGAAAGCCTGAGAGGGAACAGTTGTGCATGCACCTCACCCCTAATTGCTTTTCGCAGCGCCTGCCCCTCTGCCTCCCAGACGTTGACATATAGAAGGTCGCATTAGACTTGAGCTGCTTTTTAGATAACGCCAATTACAGTCTATGCCTTTCCATGAATCGTTTGAGTAAGTGGCCTTTGTTTGCAAAAAATCCAAGTGCAAGGCAAACAAACCCATTTGATGAAGTTAATTATACATCACACACTCGGAGGCAGCCTGTAATTGTTAAGTCTGCTCGTAGCCACTAGACAGTTGTGCACTTCCATAGATATAAAAGTTGTATGACTCCAGGAATTGCCACAGGACATACAATACTTGTAAGACGAGTTCTGAAGCCGCTGTGAGGGGAAGACGTGTGCGTGTGACCCATCTTTGAAACTTCTGAAACACAGTCCTCTCCTTTCTCGTAGTCCCGGGACTCATCTCACTACCTTCTCAGGCAATAATTCCCACAGCACCTTCATGAAAGATTCATTAAGCTTTCCAAGAGTCGTACCTTTTTCCCCCTCTTTTTTTTGGAGCTGATGCTGAAGGACGGTGTTAAAGGTGTTTTGACAGTCGCTCCAGGAGGAGAAAGCCTGCTTTCAATAACACCTGCAGAGGCAATAACGCTCCCTCGCCTCAATGGGATAGACAGATCTCATCACACAGTGGCCTCAGTTGATATTTATTCCCCTTCTCTGGTGACTCTGGGTGGATTAGAGATGCGGGTGGAGATGGGGAGTTCCCACCATTTTGAATGCCTGACTGTTTGACAGAAGCTGCCTGTGGAGACTGAAGGAGCAGCGGCTTTATGGATAAGGAAGATGCCTCTGAATAAATAATCCGGAGTTTTGGGGCTTCCTGCCGGTGCAGCAGGATGTGCAGCTCTACTACTTTGTACAATCCATATTCTTTTATTGTGGTTCGAGTCCCAATACAAGTTGTGAGGACTGGTAACTGGATAATTAGTGCCAGGTTTTCTTTTTCTTTAATTATATATATATTTGTATATTGTGAGGGATGAAACCCTCTTTAATGGTCACACATGCAGAGCACACAAAGTGACATTTGTTCTCTGCTTTTAACCCATCCTACGAGGAGTCTAGTACTAGGAGCAGGGACGTGCACAGACATTTCGAGGGGCTATTGCTCTAAACCAGGGGTCGGCAACCTTTTTGATAAGAAGTGCCTTTTAAAAAAAAAATGGTTATCAGCGTGCCAACCATAGGTGTCAACGATCGAGAATTATCAACGGGAGGGGGGGGGGGGGGGGGTTGAGGTGTTGGACGCTCGTGAACTATCAGCAGGAGGGCGGGGAAGCAGTGTGTGGACCTGTCAGCGCAACTTACATGATGCCGAATTTAACAAACACCTTTGAATAATTGGTTTAAACGGCATAATAATAAGGACGATCGTCCGTTCTGTGATTCTCCAGAGCACACATGTTAGGATATTAGGCTCATGGAAGTGAAACGAGGAAGCGAAAAAACAGAGGTCTGTGATGTATTTTGTGAAACAGAAGAACAGCTAAATAAATGCAACGGCCTCCCAAGAAGAGCTCGCCTCTCTCCAGTCATTTAAGTTAAAGTTGGTTATTGAACCTGAAGCTTGTTGATTCTGCCCTCCTCGACTACGGTCTGGGAGCCGACAAGAAAGTTCAACACAAAGAAGGCCAGTCCGCCCCTTTGTAGCGTATTATTTCGATAACAGATGAGCAGATCGCCACTGGGCTTTCAACTAAATACACAGCCACGCAAAAACTGCGGCATTTGTACAGCTCCTTATGGGTACTGCAATTAGTGAAGTGCTTTATTCGTCTGTGGTGAAACGATCAGCACTGCACCACGGAGGAAAGCGGCAGAAAGTCACCTGGAGATAAAGAGAGCGGGGCTGCGTTGCATGCATGGCTTCCTTCTGCAGGTAGACACGCTCTGGCGGCGGTCTCGTTCAGGATCGGAAAATACAATTTCAATATTTTGCACACTTATTCCACTTATTCCTAGGGTGCCACTGGTTACGGTGCCGCGTCCCAATGCTGGCACGCGTGCCAGGGGTTGCCGACCCCTGCTCTAAACTGAAAAAGGGCCTCCCCCCGATAAAAAACACAAGACCTTTTGAAAATTGTAACTTGTTTTTAATGTAAAAGAAACCAAACGATTATTACATCAACTACATTGGACAGTAATAATTCACATCTCACAAAATAAGCCAAGGCGACTACTTGCATTCGGTGACTTGATTTAAAAAATGAAAACCAGGGACATTTTTTGTTTTGCGGCCCATATCTCATCAAAAATATCTAATGTTAGTAACTATTAAAGACAAAATGGGGACAATTCTGTTCTAATGTAGTAATTTTAACTGTTGTGCAGACATACTGATAAAATACGGCCTCTAACTAATTACCTTAAATAAACTCACTAATTAATAAAACCCGTTCAATACGCATTATTCTTATTCTTATCATTCTTTATGAGCGCAGCCAGTAACGGTAAGGTAAGGTAATTACTCATTTATTTAGTATTCCATAACTTAGTAACAGAGATGATCAAACTAAAGTGGTAGAGACATGGCAGAAATCCTACAATGATAAACAGACATTGAACTGTTCACCCGTAAGAGGGCGATCAAGAAAAGAGCGGCTCCGTTGAGGGAGTTTACAGATGAAAAGACACAGAAAGACAGAAGCACAATAACAAGTAGGCTATATTTAGGTTTTTCTTTGTAAATAACCAATGGTATCAAGAGGAAGTAAAGTCCCCTGGTTTGTCCCTTATACCCTAACTGCCATGAGACAATTCAAAATTAAGTTTCCAAAATCCGACACTGACGTGGTCTTTAACGCAACGGCAGATGACAGCGCTAACAAAGTCTGTTTTCCGCAGCGATACGCTACAATACTAATTGTGGGCTTATCATATTGATTCGGCCACAACAGAAAAGAGAAAAACAAACTCTCGCTCTCTCCAGAGGGGCAGGTCAGCCTAAAAAGGCCAAATGGGCCGTTGCCCGGGCAACATTAGCCCGTACCTGTGCACGTCCCTGACTAGGAGCAGTGGGCAGCTATTGTACAGCGCCCGGGGAGCAATGGGAGTGGGGGGGGGAAAGGGGATGTCCGGTGCCTTAATCAAGGGCACCACGGCAGGGCAGGAGGTGAATAGGGACCTCTCCAAGTAGCAGTTAGCATGTTTAGGTCTGGTCGGGGACTTGAATCTGCGACCATACGGCTCCCAGTCCAAGCCCCTAGTGACTGAGCCACTGCCGGACATACAACATAATTGATTTCAGCTGTTCTTTTATGATTTTTATATTTAGTTTACTCTGTCCTTTTGTGTCCAATGTAATCTATTTGTGTTCTTATAGGGTTACGTTTATGCAGCAATGACTCGGGTATAACTCATGACACTGGTATGCACTCTTCTTTAATAATATTTACAGTTGTGATTCAGTATTTTTATCAGCAGGGAGCATGATTGCTGCACAGGAAGGTTCACTGAATTAATACAGCGTGCTCTTTATCTTAAAGGTGTTGCATAAGTTTTATATAAGGGAGGACCCTTATTAAAAAATGTACTCTTTATATAATTATATATTGGCTGTATGTCCCATGTTTCTCTAAATATAAGAGTTCTCGCAATGTAGGTATATTAGGTATTAGATCATCATGTTCATTTGATGTTTACCCATTATTCCTCACTACATTTGGAAAAGTCACGTTAAACATTGAATTGTACATCTTGTGTAGGAACACCCTGGATGTGTCCACAAAAGCACGCTGAAGCGTACAGTATGTAGAGTTGCTTCTAGTTGAGGAGAGAGAAACGTATAAGACTAAATAATTGTAAAGTTTTCGGTAACTTCAGTGCTTGAAGTACCCTTTATTTGTGAGAGAAGTAAAAAAAAAAACTAGTCTGCTTCCGAGTCACAAATATGGCTGCAGCAGGTAACGCACCATACTAATAATAATATTGGAGTTATTTGTCAAAACAAGTCCGCAAAAGATCCAGATCCAGATAAGTCACTTGATTAATTGCAAAATGATATTTTCAAAGAAAACGCCAATTATATTTTAGTTTAAGCATTTATATTGTAATAACTTTGTTTAGTAGAGACTGAAGTGCCATTTAGGAAATTTCAATATATTTAAAGACAGAACAACTTATGATTAATTGATGATGAAAACAAAACATCTTTCTGAACCTCTCTCTAAGAAAACACTTTTTCTGTGGTAATGATGAGGCCTTGTGAATACTTAAGAAAATGAAGAACGAAGAATTCCAGGTGTGTTCCTGTTTTAACTATTCCTTATCCGTTCCAGACAGCCTTATAGCATCTTGCCCCGTGCCCTCTAGGGAGTGAGCATGTGTAATGCCTCGCTCCTAAAGCAGAGAGGATTATCCTGAGAAGAAAAGAGCCCTATGACAGAGGAGAATAGATTTGACTTAGCCATGACTTTTTGACTCGGGTCACCTTTTTATCTAAAATTCCTGATAGTTGAGTCTGTACTTTTGCATGACAATAGTTTAACAGTAACACTAAAGTAAGACCATTTGAAAATAATTGACACAAACTGGGTGATATTTTGGTTTCATGACAGTTTCTTTAATAAAAAACAGGATCCTCACATGAGATGTTCATGATGGAATCAACACAGGTTTTCTTGTTGTCTCCCTGCCTGGATATAATACCTTTGTGGATATGTATTTATTTTAAGTCCAGTGAGTTTGGCGTGTGAAAGAGAATGATTAGTGTCGGTCGTCATCACTTCTCCTTTCTTTCTGCTCTGGTTTCTGATGAATGCAGAAAGCCACAGAAGGAGAGATGAAGGGCCGGTGGGGTCATCACATCCTCGCGACGGGGTTGATTCCCAGGATGTCGAAGCATTTGGCCATGATGGCCGCCGTGGCTTCACAGAGCAGAATCCTCGACATGTTGACCTTCACCACCTTACCTGCAGACACAAACAGAGATTTCAGAGAGAAATTATAAACACTACAAAAAAATTATTGTACAGTTTGAATTACTTCTTACTTTGAATGTTTTCTTTTTAAAGAACTTTGAACTGCTAAATGTGCTAAAACAAAATGTGCTAAAGCTTGTCTTGAAAAGAGCAAAACAAGACACAAAGATGAGGTGAAGGAGATCAAAGAAAGAGGAAGAGAGAAACTAAACAGAAACTGAGAAGCCAGGCCGATTGAGGAATGGAGAGAGAGTCAGAGGTGAAGCACAGAGAGATAAGAACAAACAGCAAAAGGTCAGAGGTCACTTTTAATCGCACAGCTGCAGCACACACCACAACATTAAACGAAAGTCGATGACCCGGATATCTGCATCAACACACGCAACACCCATGACTGTCCACCCCATCAGGACAAATGGCTACGCGGAGCAGAAATCCAATAGAAATTAAGTGTGTAATGAGCAGCGGAGGGTGAATTAAATAGACGGGCTGTTTAAGGGGCGGGCGCGTCGATGATCTTTGACAGACAGCAAAATGAGTCGGTAATTTTCACAAACAAGCAGACGCATCCAAGTATACAGAGTGAGGCCCGAGGGCTGCTGACGCTGAAGGCGAGCCGAGGAGAGAGAGCTTTTATAAAAAGATAAGAGAGGCTATAACCCAACCGCTTGTGTCCTTACTTTTTGGGAAAACTTAAAGGACATAGTAGTTGCTATATTGCTATATATAGTAGTTGTAGTCTGCTTCTGCGTTTAGTCGGTGATTCAAAGAATATATATATTTTTCAGTTTTTATTTTCTGGATAAGGGCTTTATCCATCATGAGTCTTAAAGTAGCTCTACTAAAGTGGTTGGTCTCCTGGCATTAGTGTAATTCAAATGTTATTAGGGTTAAAACTATCCCTAAATAGAAAATAGAGAATAAACCGGGGGTCCTCTTGTGTACATAATAATAATTACAGTAGACGTGGCTGATTTTCTTTACCTCTACAGTCTTGTGAAAAAACACTTAAGAAATATATTTGGAAGTAAATAATTATGAATAAAACATTTTAAACTTGATATATCTGCTGGATTAGAATATAATCTTTGAAAAAAAAAAGAATAGTGGTGTTATGATCATGAGAGATTTCAACTAAAGTGAGGAAGGTAAAACTAATATTTTCTAGTTTTCTTTGCCATGTTGAGGATGTGTTTCTACACACACCCTTTTGAAAGAGGTTTACATAAGCACTTCGTTAAGCCAACAACTGAAACTGAGTGCAGTCAGGCTCATGATCTGAGTCTCTATTCACTTTCTATATGCTTTCTAACAAAGCTAAATAATGGAAAATAACCTACAGCAGACGTTACTCCCATAGCGCTAATGGAGAATTTGCATAATTAAGCAGCTCCTAAACTGAAGTTGTAGCACTTCAGCGCACCGCAGGGACAGAATGCTAACGGGAACGAGAGTAGAGAGAGAACAGCGTTCAGATGGCGTTTAGTGGAAAGCCTCTCCCGGTGAAACGTCATTTTAATTGCCTGAGTTCCCCCTCCAGCAGAACATTTCCTGCTCTTTGGTTCTCCTTTTGCACTTTTGACCTTGATGTCAGTTACCTGTCTGTCGGTCCTTCTCCACGCAGTAGCAGCTGTCGTAGAAGTCGGTGAAGGTGGTGGCGAGCTCGTACAGGTAGTCGCAGAGCGTGTGCAGCATCAGGCTGTCCAGGATCTTCTGCAGGATCTCTGGGAAACGGAGGATGACCTTCCCCAGCTCCCACTCCGCCTCGTGCTCCACCAGAACCTCGGTGGTCTCCGCGGCCTTCTTCAGCGCCGCCTCGTCGATGTTAGCCAGGCGGACGATGGACCTGAAGGGAATCAATAGCAAAAGGAGAACATGTCACATTAGCAGAAATGATACAAGATAGGCTATTTGCTGCTTTTGTCTTTTTTATAATTATTGGTAGTTTCAGGCTGGTGAAGAAATGGAGAAAAGTAATTTAATAATACATGAACATGCAATTAAAGAAAGTCCCAACAGTTTTATTTGTATTTGGCCTGAATACTTTAATATGTTATTAACACCCCACTTTTAAATGGTCTTTTAATATGTGGTTATTTTTATATTACTTATATAATTATTTATTTAGTTATTTATAGATTCCCTTTTAAGTTGGTGTTTTATTCATTTGACCTTTACTAATCTTATTAACTATTACAAGTGTATTATTAATGGGTTTGATTTTAGCCTATTTATTGACTTTGTCTTCCTTTATTTTACGGAGAGGGATCACCATGTCATTGTGTTTTATTTTGTATTAATATACATTATACTGCTGTGTGTCTTAAAGTGTTTTTGCTGCTTCTAAAACTCTGGTTGTGTTTTAAAGTGTGCGTTGTTGAAGCACTTTGAGCTGCACCTGTTTCATGAAAATTGTTATACAAATAAAGCTTATTATTATGATATTACCTTTAACAGCTTTTAGAGTGTCCATTTTGTTATTTTTCCATTTTTTTTCAAAAGATTTAATTGGAAGAACAAGATAATCGATAACTGAAATAAATATTTGCACCTGTAGTGTCTTCGAAAATATATTCAGCACAGCCTCGGAGCATGTGGCTGCGTGGTTGTGTCTTTTCCTGACTTTTCTCCGACACTTGAACACCCCGCAGCGGGGGGGCAGCTGCCACCAGTGAGTGCTCTATTGACTAAACGTAGGAACATCGAATCCTCTCAGGCGGAAACTGCTGAAAAAGAGCAGATCAATCTCAGCCGGGCTCTGTGCCACCCTGAGTCTCACACCTCGGGGGGGGGGGCGGCGGCGGGACATGGCCACTCGATTCAGGGATAAGGGCCGGGGAGAAATGGGGTCTTGCTGATTGGAAAGACCCCAAATACTAATCCTTCGCCACAAGCTCCCACGAGAGGCTGATCTGATCATGAAAGTGTACCGGTGCTGCAGGAGGGTCTCTAACGAGGAAGAGTGGAGAAGAGGAAGCAGAGGAGGGAGAACACACTTTCAGTAGTTCAGCTAGCTTACTCCATAGACAGCCTCAACACTGTCCTCTCTCTTCTGCAACCTCATATTTGAACTAACTCATCACCATGTGTTCCCCAACCAAGCCTCAGCGTCACATCTTTCAACTAAACTTAAGGCTCATTTCTTTTGAAAAGCCCCACTTCAGAAAGCCTGTAAGGACCAAGATAAATGATGAATCTGAATGGATGTGCTTAGGGTCATATTTCCGACACATTTGATTTAACTTAAAAGTAAATGGTCATATTGTTATTACTTTTCTGTAGTGATATGTTTTGTAAGCATTCCTTCTTATTTTTGAATAGTTTGTGAATTTATTATCAGATGTGTTCTATACTTCCTCCTGTTTCTTACTACCTCTTACTTTGTTTATGTTTGCCCCGCTACGCTATAGCAACTCCCCTCTTTGTGTAAACCGACTTTGAAAAAAACTGTTTGTGATTTTAGTCCTTGAAGTAATTCATAAAAAATTTGACAATTCTTTATTTATCTGAACTCCTTTGCACGTTAACATAGATAAGTACCGTTTTATTATTATAATCTTCAATTTAATGATTTGTCAGTGTATTGAAGTCGCTTCGGAAAAAAGCCTATAACGTCTATATTCCCGCAGCCAGATAGAGGGCTGGTTGAGAATAGCTGCTGTATATAACCCTGATGCATTAGTGGCTAGAGTAAACATCTAATGCTCTGTAAGACAAACCCATACACCAGATCATACAGTTCGATTCAGCTCCGGCCATGTTGTTTTTACGTCCAAGGTGAAATCAGAATTTCTCTTCAGCTTGCAAAACATGTTCAGTGGAGAAGCCGAACGTTTCAAGATGTCTGTATATAAACTTCTGCACCACTATCGTTCATAAAGTGGTTGTTGGAGTGACCCCTGACCTGATGCGGGTGAAGGCGTAGAGCAGATAGGCGGCCGTGTTGCCCCGGTCGTCCAGCATCTTGTCGAAGGCGAAGACGTAGTCGTTGCTGCGGTTGTGGGACAGGTCGGCGTATTTGATGCAGCCGAAAGCCACAGACCTCTGGGCTTTGGTCAGCTCCTCGGGGGTCAGCACCTTCAGGAAGACAATTGCAGCTCAGTCAAGTTTCATCTACAACCCCCCCCCCCATACTCCCTCACACAATTATCTTTAAGGCATTCAATATTCTGATAACTCTGTAGCTTTTATCAGTTAGTAATTACTGCAGGCGCTGCGTCACCTTATGCTGCCAATAGTAAAACCGGTGGGTTGAATTTAATCCAAATGATGAAGAATGTCATTTAGTAACCTCAGGCAAAGATTAAATTGACTTATTAAGTCATCGCCTTCCCCCTGAATCTGCGCGTCTGATACCACAGGGAGTGAAAAGAGTGAGGAAGAAAGTTTTATGATGGTGATTCAAGTGGAAAACAAAAGCTTTCTGTCAAACAGACAGCACATACAATTAAAGGGACAGGACGTAATGTATTATTATTTTTAAGAATTTGAATAAACACGACAGGAAGAGACAGAACAGCCAAGCAGCTAACGTGACAGGAACAGAGGAAACATGACGTGAAATAATAGAAAAAAACACGATGTGAGACAAATGTATAGTGTCATTTTAGGAAATTATGCAAATGGAGGGAAATAGTCTATTTTCTGGGACGTTTGTCTGCAACTGATTAATGCGCATTTGGTGCTTCAGTGGGCATTTAGGGCAGCAAGACAGTATATGTAGGATTTTTTTAAAACAAACCACGTGTTTTGTGTGTGTGTGTGTGTGTGTGTGTGTGTGTTTATGGAAATGAAGGAACATGCTGTCCAGTTCAACAGTGCGGCTCATTGATGGGTTTTTAATAGTTTTTGGACAACAATGGAGCTCAGAGGAAGAAGACGTAAGGCTTTGCAACCTGCACGATACTTGCCATAGTGTATAAAGGAATAGTTGGTTCAGGTATTTCTTCAGAATGAATCTTTGTAGACCTTATCAAGCAAAAATGCCAATCACTCTTTTGCTTTCAGCTTCTCATATAAAGTGTGTTTTTCTCCGTTTGATATCTTGTACAGTAAATGGATCATCTGGACAGCTTGATCAATCAAAATCAGTCAAATCCAAAATGGGAAGAATCTGTCTTTCACTGTCAATTTAGCAGGAGTGCACTCAAAACACTTTAGTCAACAAATTCACTTTTTCTATATGCACATCAGAAACTAATGAAAAGCATAAAAAAAAACAAAAAAACATGTCCTTTCAATAATTAAACTGAGCTTCTTTTGCATTTCTCCAGTACTGTTAAGAACCGCCAGAGGTTTTTGTATACCTAAACCCGCCACCGGGTCAAATTGACCCGCTATTAGAATGCATTGATTTTCAAGGTAAAATGTTCTTTTCTTGAATAGTGAGTTTTGATCGCACAAGGATGAAACGTATACCAATAGAATCTGTGGACTCTCAGCTTTTGCCTCCTTTACATTCATGAGTCTCTTTCTTTTGTCCATTTCGGAAATATGACTGGCTCTCTATCTATGGCTCTCTATCTATGGCTCTCTATCTATAACTATCTATAACTCTATCTAGCTCTCAATCTATAAGGAACCGCAGTAGGTAGACAAAATGCGTTGCTAAAGCAACACGTCATGTTTATGCGCGAAATCAATAGCGCGAAAAGGGGTGGGGTCAATATGACCCGCCGGGCGGAAATAGGTATAAATGACAATTTTTTTGTCGATTTCTTCAATCTGACTTCATATTGACACATTTTAACAACAGAGGGTGCTACATAACACACTTTCAGGAAAAGTCAGGGACTGGGAGACTTTAATATTTTATTGAAAAAAAGTTACATACAATAAAAAAACAGCTTTGGGTCAAATTGACAGAACGGTAGGGGAAGATGGACTTTTATTAATCCCTTGTGGGGAAATTGTTTCTCTGCATTTGACCCATTCTAGTGTTAGGAGCAGTGTGCTGCCATTTTGAACGGCGCCCGGGGAGCAGTGTAAGGAACGGTGCCTTGCTCAGGGACACCTCGGAAGCACTTGGTCTTGCCGGGACTTGAACTGGTGACCTTCCAGTTGCCACGCCAACTCCCTATCGACTTCGCCACCACCGGCCTGAAGAACACTTGGGGCATGACCAAAAAAGTTTGGGATCCACTCAGTTAATCAATAATGAAATCATTGTTTTATTTCAACTAATGTTTATGGTCATTTTTGCTAAATATAGCGATTATTTTCTCGACATTTGATCCCAGAGACCAAATTGAGGCCTTCAAATTATTTGTAATGCCCACAAAAAGTCAAAAAACCTAAAGAAATGATATTTGGTGTCAAATATAAAGCAGAAAATCCTGATCCTTTGTGATGATCTGCATCTATCATGATAGTCCATTCATCAGTGACACAATTATTGGATTAGGGATATGATAGGATCAAAGAGTTCAGGCGACAGGACTACACAAGAGGGCAGGGATGTTTAAGACAACACTCTACATAACAGGATGAACACATATAGAACAACTAATTATGACAGAGGAGTAAATAATTCAAGACAGTAGAACATAGGTGCAACTGAGACTAACTCATGGTATCCGCAGAGTAAGAGGCTCATGTGTGTTCGGTGTGTTTTAATGAGGCAGGGTTAGCAGATGGTAGACGTGGGCACCGACCCAGACATACAGCACAGGGCCAGACGGGCCTGCAGGGAGACTGCGCTGGCACCAGAACCTTCTCAGCATTAAAATCATTGTAGTTCAACTGGAAGTCACCCACTGTTTACACTGCACCGAGTACTCCAGATCATACTTAACCGGGGGAGGTTCTGTTGTTTTTTTAGCCTCATTTTTTCCCCCTCTGCAAGTTTCCGATACAAACCCTTCAACATCAGAAGGGGCATACACTCAAATTAGCAGAAGCTGTCAGGATTCTCTGTGTGAAGTAAAGGGAAAACAGCGGCCAACGATTGCCTCGGGAAGAATGAAGTTTGTTACTTTCTAGGTTGAATCAAGAGGAGCTGGATTAATCTGAGGTAAGGAGGTGAACAAATACAACTTTGCATTCCTGAACATACACTTCTTTGTAACAAGGTCAGGTTGAGCTGCGGTGATGAAGACGTGTGTTGCAGCAGGGAGATACCGGCAGCTGAGTTTGGGTGATCTGTTAGCGAGAGTCAGGGCGCTGATGGGGAAAACACAACGCACACTTATCAAGCCTTCCACTGAAGAAAAGCTACAGAGATGGTGATTGTGGAGAAATCCCAGACACAACAAATGCTCTTTGATGGTTTCATGAATTAGATGTCAGCGGAAACACCTCCGCAGCAAAAGCTTGAACTCAAGGAAGAGAAATATCAGCTGCCAGGCTTTATGGTGTTGGTTTGCCTTTGTTGCAGCCTGAAACCTCAATAAATACTTGGATGGATAGCTTTCAAATGTGGTATTAAAGTTGCAGTATCATCCATGTTCATCATAATGACTTTGGAGATCCCTGACTTTCCATCAAGTGGCATAATCTGGTTAATACTTTGATTTATGACAAACTTCCTGCAATACTAACGACATCCCCATTAGCCTCATGTGCAGGTTTATTCCCAATTAGCAAATGTAACCATTAGGGCTGCACCATTTGGGAACATGAACTAATTGTGATGATTCTGACTGATATTGCCGGTGCGACAGGAATTGCGACATGGAGAGGGAATTATCATTGTTTTAAACATCATTACTTTTATCGTTGGCAAACATATTTAGATGATCATGGTGTGATTTCTTTAGGAAGATCTGTACAAAACAAAAATATTTCATTAAGTCTGTAGAATACCGTTTGTTGGCCGGGGCAGCTTCAAAATAACTAATATATATATACAAGCCTATATATGTCAGCATGCTAATGTTAGCATTGCGCTAAAGATATTTAATTGTTTTTTCTTAAATTGTACTTTGTGATTTAGAGCAACCATCGGCAACACATACTCTGAACTGGAGTGACATCTCATTATCTCATCATAGATTAAACCAAAAGCAGATCTTCCTATGGTCCTAGTGTCATTTTAATGAGGTGTGATCATTTAATGCTTTCAGCTGATGAGGTTTTTTATCACCGCCGAGTATAATCCATTTCCAGTCCGTCAGTTTTTATCTTTTAGTTAGAAATCAAACAAGACAGAAATAGCATGTGTGTGGCTGCAGACATGAGGAGGTTAAAGCTCACACAAGACTCAGGTAGAAAAGAGCAGCATGATGACACGATGAAGAAGAGGAAGAGAAAACTTGAGTGTGTGTTCCTCCGTCATCCCAAAACCACAAGATGTTCACGAGAGACCAATCAGTCGGCTTGTTCTCAGAGCTCAACAGAAAATAAGTTCTGGTGGCATTTTTTTTATATCAGAGATGCAGCGGTCTATTGATGTGATGGGAAAGATCCAGAGTTGAAATCTCTTGGTGCAGGGTGAGCACGAGAAGGATACATGTAGAGTCAGATGATCATTACTGTAAAGTGAGCATCCTCAGAAACTGGAAAATATAATGAGCTGCTCACTGGACGGCTTACTAAAATCCTTATATGAAAATCTATACCACATTGATTGACAAATCATATAATATTTGCCAAAATGAGTTGGACTGACAGATATGATATGAAAACAATTAAATCCCTGCTTTAAAACTGAATAATTGAAGTCCAGAAATGGTGCTATTCTTCTCCGTTTAAGTTTTTTTTTAATCTTTAACAGACCAAAGAGACCAAGAGTTGTATCAAGCAGGAAAACAAACTTTACTCTGAACAAAATCTATTCAACCTCATACCACTCCCAACCATAGCTCCCAACATAACAGGTGTCAAGTGTGTTTTAAAGCATATTGTCACCACTAGGGGGCGGCAGAAGCTCTGTCTGAAGGGACTTGGCTTGGGAAGTGAAGGGTTGCTGGTTCAAGTCCCAATGACACCCATCAAATTAAAACGTGTGGACGGGTAGCCAACACTGGTATGTGTTAGTGAATATCTGTATTCAGACCTAATGTGGTCCCGTGCATGTGGGTATTTGAACTATGTAGGAAATAACAGTGAAAAATATACAACAACAGAATAAAGGACTGAATTCCCCCAAGTGAATGAATAAAGGGTCAGATTCTTCTTTTAGTTATGAGTCAGGGCCAGCAAGAGAAGGAGACTGCTTTTAAGGCTTTAGCTGAACTGACTCAGCCCCCAAGTGATACGATTCAGAGCATAATTAGGAAAACATCTTGAATTTCAATCTGAAGAAGATAAATATATGCATTAGATGTTTTACAGGAGCCACAGTCGTCTTTTCAGTTGTATTAGAAAAGTATTTTTTTTGTAGAGACAAGTGTTTAAAATGCAACAAAGCTCCAAGCTGGAATCCTACTGGTTGCCTTGCAGTGATGTGGTATGATAAGTACTTTAGTTCAATGAACAGCCATGCAATTGTTTATCAGACCGATGCTCTCTGTTTGAAAAGAGATGGAGGTCAAAGTGAGGGAGGATGAAAAGGATAGACGATTCTGATTCGCTGGCATGTTTCAGACATTTGATGTATTTCCACCTTAAGGCTCTGCTGAGCCAGTGACCCTGGCTCAGGGGTCACTTCACCCCAAAAGATGGTTTATTTTATACAGATTTCCAGCTATTTGAGATGTCTTTAGTAAAGGAGCAATGATATGTAATGTGAGCTGCCCACAAGTATACCATAATAATAATAATTGAGAAAAGTAATCTTTCCAGAAACAATGCCCCTGTTTGACAAAAACATTTAAAATAATTGTTCACTTTTCTCAGAGCTTTTAGTCTAATCTCATGGGCTTCATTCACAGATAGTTGCTTGATTGCTGAAAAGTGGGGAAAAGTTCCAAAGAAATAGTAAACAGACCTTATGTTGTGAATAATTTGTCACACTACAACCTAATTATAAGGTCAAGAATTACCTTTCAATTTCTCCAGTTAGTCGGAACATTTTCTAATTATAAAGTAGTTCTTATATGGATTATCTCAAATCAAATGACGAAAAAAATGGGAAGAAATGGTTTCATGATTCTGTGAGCGTCACAAGTGAGATTCACCTCCACTAAATGAGACGGCGGCAGAAATGTCACAGTAATATCCTAAAAACCGGGACAAATAAAACCAAAGCTGTCTGGATGGCTAGACACCACTAAAGGAACAATTAAATTACGTGTAATGTCTTTGCCCTTTGTTAATGTCACCTTTCCCTTCCAGTTTATGAGACAGTGACGGTATGTTACAGCAGACAGCAACCTTTTTTTTTTATGATGTTCAAAAGTGAAAGTGTGGGCTATGGGATTCATATCCTCGACGTGAAATGCTGCCAAATAAAACACTTATCTTGTAAATCAGAGGTGAGACATGACACAAAGCCAGATATTAAAATAACAGTGAAAACGATAGAAGGCATGTCTACTCCCTAATTTCCTCCATCAGCGGCATTGTTCCCGTTAGCCTGTATTTACCCAACTTTAACTTGAAGAATCTGTCGAAGTCTGGCAAATTTAAATCTCACCGGTCATAATGTCCTGTGAAAATAATTCCCCCAAAACACAATAGGAAGTGTATTAATAAATACACTGAATAGAGTTAGCACCAGAACAGAATTAAAGCAGCGCTTGACTTCAAGTCAGCAAAAGGACACATAATAAAACATTTAAAAGTGTTGAGCTAGTGAGGCCTTTATGTATTTTGGCTTGATAACAAAGTTTTTCTCTGATTTTATTTTCTATTGGAATATGCAGGCCAACACCTGCGAGAAATTATTTGTGGTAAGCGTAGCTTTTCTTAATATTAATTTCTATTCTTGCGCTATTGACACAACTTGTTTTAATTAAAACAACCTTTTAAACAACAATAAAACCACATCTTGATGGAGGCGTTCTTCATATAACCTTCCGAATATTTGTTTTGAAGTTGAATACACATCATTATTTTACAGAAATCTCTCTCCATTTTGTTTCCAATGGGAACTCTATGCAGCAGCCCTTGTTGTTAAAGACATGACGGCGTTCTCACCTTGTCTCTCTCCTTCTCCATCAGCTTGTCCATGCACCTCTTCAGTCCCTCGTCCAGCAGGTCCATCAGCCTCACCGTGTCTCCAGACCGGGTCTTAAACTTTTTCCTGGAACACAAATCAAGGAGAAAGAGCTTACAGTTAGGGCTGGCTCAGGCTGACCTTCAACTAGCCTACAACTATAGTTAGATGCTGGGGGACGTTCACTTCTCATATTTCACCTCTCTTCTGCTACTTATTCTTCATCTGTCTGCTTTATTGTCGAATAAATGCATGTTCACTAAGACTCGGGGGTATCGTTGCTATCCCTGAGGTTTCTCCCCTTTTTCCTTTGTTGGGTTTCTAAAGGAGTTTTCTCTTTAAGATGCGAGGGTCAAAAGGAAAAGTTGTACTCACAGTGAAGCCCCCTGAGACAAATGAATATGACAAACAAATGATAAAATGTGATTATTTGATGGCGAAAGTTAAATGAGAGCTGACTTTGAGTCAAGAATCCGCATAAATCCCAAAGCCTTCAGACAAAATAAAAGAATATGAGGCAGTGAGTTTTTCTGACATATTAACAACCCCCTCCCCCCCCCCCCCCCCACACACACACACACAGAGAACTTTACAGAAACTGAGTTTTGACTGTCTGCCGGCAATAATTATGAGTTGCTTGGTGACAACTTGGGGCGATACATTTTGTACAATCAACCAAATCCTATGAGCATTACAATCAGAACACGAGCCAAACATTTAATTACCACCCCCTTTTTTTACTTGCAGCTATATCAACTCCCCCCGCGGCTGCTTTAAGCCCTTATTGTCTGGATGAGCAATTATGAAAGCAGTATGATAAATGTCTAATGGGGTTTGGAGTAGCGGAGACATTGTGGGGCCAATTTACGCCCCCTCATGTTACTGTGGGGCGTTTAGTAGCACTTAGTTATGGCCTCTGCGAAGAGGAACATCAACCCCCCGCCCGGAGCTGGCACTCCTGCTCCGGACGATTGATTAGGAAAAAACAACAGCGTGACAGGAAGTGTTCAAATGATAGTGCGCGCTCACCTAATGGCCACACAGTCATCAGTGCTTACAATAAAAAGGGAATAAATAAAAACCAGGGGATGTAAAGTTAAAATGCTTGGGACGGACAAATATGCTCTGATCAAACATGCTCAGTGTTTTTTAGTTTACTACCAGTTTATATAAACTTGTGTCCTACTTTCATACCTTTGTCCATCATTTATATTAATTATGATAACATTTTAATCATCTGGGATTCAGGCATGTGAACTTTAACCATTGAAATGAAACACAATTAGATGTTTCCTTTCATACACTGTTATTTGCGTTTATTACAGACAAAGACATTTAGAAGAGGATTCATAATTCAAATGTCAACTGTGTGGTTCTATCATTTCTGACTGATAATAGCATATTCACCCTTTTCATTCTTCCTTTCTCATATTTTGAAAGATTCTGCATTTAAAAAGCCTCAAATCTCATATTCCAACCCCGACACAAGTTGTTTTTTCAGCTGGCATTGTTGAATCTAATTGACTAATCTGTTGAATCTGTGTTGGAGGAAGCTGGCCAGCTTTGCTTAACAAACATTCATTCAAACCAGTGTTTCCTCCTTTGGAATGACTGAGTGGGTTTAGTGTTTGTATCATAATGACTGAAACTTGATCTACTATTACCATACAAAGCCAAACACTAGCTTTTAAAAGTGTTTTTAGGACGGTAAACCATATTAAGTAATTAAGATAGTTATTAATAAGGAAAATATGGCATTAAAAGAATAAAGCTTAACTACAGTAGCCTCACATATTTGTTTCAGCTGGTTATTCTTCAAGTGAACCAATTAGCACATTTGTTTACAATGTTGTAGTAACAGCAATATTTAGTTATCCCTAATGCAAAAAGGATTCAATATGTATTTATTCGGGATCCATTTGATGCGGTTTCCTGTCTCTATTAGTGTATGTTAAAATGTCATGGTAACTGATGGAAACCCAAGGCCAATAAGTGTCAGTTTTAAATGTAATATAGGTTAGAAAACACGTGGTTGTTGTTGTGGGACGCAATCTTTCTTCTTAGCATATCTTCAACTTAAGATAAGCCTGTTTTATGTGTTAACTTTTTTTCTGAGTTTAAAATAAAAGCATCTTTCTAATGCGAGCTTAAGTTGTAACCGTCCAACTTGAATTACCGTCATCCACCTACTGCAGAGCTTCTCAGCCGCCTCATAGTACCTCACATGCTGAGTGATTTTGCATCCTTACCTCTTCATACACTGACTGTACTGTCTGTGTAGCAGCATCTGTATATCTTCCTGTTTATTTGGTAATATAGCCATGTAGTAAAATACCTTTTTTAATGCATGACAGTAAATGCAGTAAAAACATGGAGCAGTGGTGATAAAGACACAGCGAAGGACATCCAGATGATTATAGTGATGCTGCGGTGGAGGAGCCTCAGTGTCCTGCTCTTTGTTGCTGCTCTGATGACGGTGATTTGGGTCCGTGTTAAAGCGTTATTGGTTTGCATGCAGCAGCGACTCTCAGACCTTCAACGCACTCAAGTGTCAACACGGATGGAGAAAAGCTCCCGGGCTTTATTGTGTTTTATCCCTTTGAAAAAAAGTTGCGCCTTCTATTGAGGCATATATTATTGATCTATATACGACATATGCTTCTTCTTTTTATTTTAAGAGTTTTAATGTCTAACAGTCACATGATTAATGGAAGCAGTTTCTACTGACAGATTTGTGGATTCATCTCAAAGCATAATGTCCTTAAGTTTCATAAGGAGACATTTTGTAAGGAAATGTAGGAAATATGCAGCATCTATATTTGATTTCTTGCAGAAAATGTATAAAAAGCCACTTTAGTATACTACTTTTGTCATTGCTCACATAGTATGAAGTGATAAACAAGTGCACATTTGGAGTTGCTGTCTCCACTAAACACAGACAAAAATTCTTAAACATTTTAGCTCCATGTCGAATATCAGCAAAGAAGGGGAAAGGCTGTCCGCAAAAGAATGGTGAAAAATGCGTACACCAACAAAGTAAGCTACTGACCTGCTGGTTGATTTCAAAGCCAGGATGAAGACATTTAGCTTAGCTTAGCTTAGTAGCGTAACGGCTGTGACTGCCTGCTCTGTGTTTGGTGTCACTGTGTGTTTTAAACTCACTTGTCCTCCCCCAGCACCACTCCAAAGCCTGCGTGCTCCACCCGGGTCACCTGAGGGTCGTACCAGCCAATCAGCTGAGCCGCAGCAAACACCACCTGGAAGTGTGTGCCCTAAGGGACAAAACAAACACAAACGTCAGTGACATATATACATAAATGTTATAGTTTCCAGAAAAAGAGAAGAACTTCCTCCTTGTCACTGCTGACTGGAAAACTAATCCTGAGCGGCTGCACTGCACAGCAAAAACAGAAACAAACTAACAGAACTGTGTATGATTCCTCAGACCAAGTCATTTTGTAACCTGTTGAAATTACTTTTAAGACACCTTTGATTACTTTATTAGACTAAAGTCATGCTCTCTGTGGTTATATTTACACAGCTTTCAGCTTACATAAGCCAGTATACTGTTAACAATGTTCACCATTTTAGCTTAGTGTGTGAACATGCTAACATTTGTTATCAAGCAATAAACAGAAAGTACACCTAAGGTTAAAGAATGTCTTTGGTTTGCGAGTATTTTGCTATTGACAAATGAAACCTGATGATGGTGCTAAATAAAAAATAACACATGTTAATAAGAGCCAGGAACTTCTGAACCAAATGTATATGGAAATCCAGGAGAGATCATTCTTAAATTGTTTTACTCTAAATGACCACTTCATGACGGGGTTAGTCGTAGGAAAAAAGTCATCACTGAAGTCAGTAGGATTTATCCTCAAGCCGGCATCAGTTTGTACAAAACCAAAGCATTTAAGTTAAGAATTTGTTTTTCAGAGGAGAGTGAAAACCTCATGCCCCAGACACACGTGTCTTCGTACACATGTTCCTTGTTTTTTCAGTATTTTCTCAACACCTTTCAAGGATGCTACGTCATCAAGTGGTGCAGCAGGACCGTTCCAATGTCCAGCATACTTGGAATTCCAGGAGGCCGCGTCCTTGGTTTGGGGGAAATTTCGAGGCTGCACATGGGTAGACTTCGCATCCTTAAAATCCCCACAATGCTTTGCACACAGACCAATTTCCCCAAATCTGTGGCGGAAAATGTAAGGCGGGCCCTCTCATATGACGCACACCTGCACACTTGCTAGCCTGTTCCACTCTTCATTTTCCGAATGCCAGGCAGGATTCTTGCCTCGCTTCTGAAGGAAGTGACTCGGAAGACATGTAAGACAAGCAAGCGTACTCGCGATTGAGAAACACCCTCATTCCCTCCCTCTGCACTCCCTACCCTGTCCCACTCCCCACCCACCTGTCCGCTGTCTGTGACGTAGATGATCATGTCCGCCTTCTCGTCAAAGAGTCGCTGGCGCAGGGCTGCAAGATCCGATGTGTCGTAGGTGTACCCGCCGTCAGATTTGACGATGGTGAGGGGGATGGGCTGACCCGGGACAAAGACGATCTTACGACCCTCGTCCATCTCGCTCAGGCCTCAGGAAGGAAAAAGAAGAAACATAAATAAAGGAAGGAAGGATGTTTAAAGAGAGAGGGTGTACAGGGGAGGGGGAGAGAGTGGGATTAAAGTGAGTAATAGGAAAACAGGGATTATGAGAAAGAAAGTTTGATAAGAGGGTAAAGAAGAGAAAGGGGAGATAATGAGTGAAGTGAAGAATGAAGAAATGCAGATAAAGAGGGAACGCAGATACACATAGGGGATTAGACAACATTAAAAAGAAGAAAAAAAACACATAAGGGACTTTTTTTTAACTTGGAAGACATTTATGAGTTAACATTGCCCCCTGGTGGTCACAAAGGGGTGTTGCAGCCTACATTTTCAAATAATGAGTGTCAAGGACTTTGTATTTAGTATTATTAGCGCAAAAAGATTAGAAGCCTTCAATGACCAAAGTCCATAGAGGGAAACCTTCAAACTGAGACCGAGAAAAACACAGTGGATCAAACATCTTTCTGACTGAGAAACGTCCTCTGCCGCACACTGACCTCTCTCGTCAAACTCCTTCACCACCTTTGTCATCATTTCCTGGTAGTAAGACTCTCCTCTCTCGATGAGCGTAATGTCCAGGCAGTTGTAAACCTTCTGAAACTCTGAAACACACACAACCACCATCTTAGAATCCATTTTAAAGAGCAAATAATAAACAAAGCTTAAGAATACGTAGAACTGAATGAACACAAACAAACAAATGTTATTGAAACATAAACAATTGTGAGTTCATTTAATGTGTATTTGTATTCCCATGTAACGAACATATTGTATCTCTCCGGTGTATTCATTACAGATGGACTACATTACCCAGAAATATTTGTATTCATTGTTTCAAATGGGAGCATTTTGATTATGATGACAGCTGGTTGAATCTATACATGCTAAAGAAAGGTGGAACAGTGCTTCTTTTCTTTCCTCCATTGGCATAGGGAACACTCCACAATTCCAAAGGAAAGGAGATAATGCTGTCCCAATACTCTACACAAAAGCATAAGTTAAATCGACACGGCAGACCATCATCAATAACAACCGTTGTTGCATAATAACAAAGCCTAGTGTAAGCAGGTCTTAGTGCAGAGTTTTCATTTAGTCCTTATGAATTCAAAACAGCTGAGGAGCTGCACTGCATGATAAACAGCACCGTCTTTATGTTTTTTTTAAGGGAGGATTTGTCCCTTAACGTTACAGCCTCGTAAACAGGTTCATTAACACGCAGTGTACCTTTCCTGGAAACATCACAGATGAGGTTCCAGGCTTTAATGAACTCGGGCTCTTTGCTCTGCAGTCTGACGACACACTTGTACGCTCGCTTCTTAAAGTCCTCCTCCTCGTCAAAGCGCTTCTTTGACTCCTGAGTGAGGGGAGGGGAGAAATAAATGAGAGGGGGGAGGAGGTGGGCTCCGAGAAGAGAGAGACATGAGAGACCAAAGAGTAGGGTGGTAAGATGATGTAAGAAGTAAATGAGGTGTGGAGAGAAATGAAGAAACATAATGTTCTCTGTTTATACAAACATACACATACAAGTGCTGCACTGTTACGCATCATGCTCCATAGAATATTCCTGCATCAGAAATATCCTTAACAAAAACACCTTAAATTCATTATTTTAAGCCCAATCTTTTCTCCAGCTGGACTACTTTTAAACCAAATATGATGCTGTGCTTTGTTGTGGGTCCTTTCAGATTATTTGCCAACAATTTCCAAAGTGCCCTGAGGATTGAGACAGCAGTGGAAAACAGATAGGCAGAAACAGATGGAGAGTTACTGACTTTGTAGAAGGCCTGCAGGTCTCCGATGGGCGGGCAGGAGGTGAGGTAGTCTGGGAATTTATCCTGCAGGTGGGCGATCAGCATCCCAAACTGAGTCCCCCAGTCTCCCACATGGTTCAGCCTTTTGGGTGGACAAAGCAGTGTCCAAACTAAAGTCCACAACTGACACTAATCCTGACTTTTTACTCTTCTGACCGACAACTGAAAAAACTTTGGTCTGGAGTAAGATAGGGAAATGATTGGCCACATTGTCAAGATATTGGGTATGAATATTCATGGAATTATGCTGAAAATGTACTTATTACAAGTTGATACAGGAAAAATTATCATACAAACTGATTAGATTCCTATGAAAATGAGTATTTATGATTTTCAGTCTTGGCATGACAGACAAATCAATATCACTATAGCAACATTAGAATTTGACTTAAAGCAAGCTGAATCTGAAATGTCCTAAATGGCCACCATACAGAGGACTGATTTATGCCACAGCATGACTTTTCCTTTTTTTTTTGGAAAAATAAAATATGTCTAAATGTTTTATCCGTGCAACAATTTAGTTTTCTGGAGTAAAAGAGCCTTACAGAGATAATAATGAGGCTGTAGACTTTTAATATTTCTAGGACTGTAGTACAGTGAGGTTAGTGGTGTGTGATGGTGTTTCGTATGCAGGAGGTTCTGTTAACAGCGACTGAACTGACCTGAGAACATCGTAGCCCAGAAACTCAAACAGCCGACTCATGCTTTCCCCGATGATGGTGGAGCGCAGGTGGCCCACGTGCATCTCTTTGGCGATGTTTGGGGAGGAGAAATCCACCACCACCTGAACAACAAACACACACAGATTAAACGATACATCATAAACACAAACCTGTGAGACAGAAAAGCTTAAAATATCTAGTTTAGAAGAAGAAACAATGGTCTGTGTTTCTATTCTCAAACCAAAATATGTGGCTAAGAGGAGCAGCTCTGCAAACCTACACAGTGAAGTATGTGGCAGACAAACTAGATTTTAAATAAGCTCAGAGGATAACATCACTAACTTGACATAGCATCTGTTCCGAGATCTATGCTCCATGTTATTGTATCTATCTATCAGGGCAGCAGAGGCCGTTCAATTAATAGTTTACATGTAAAGATCTGTGGCAAATAGTGGCTGAGATTACACAAAAAGTACTTATAGTTAGTTACGAGCATGACTTTAATTCTCTTGATATAAATTCATCTGAAGCAGTTTTCACGCAACACAAGGGAGTGTGACTTACCCTCTTCTTGGACAGTGGGGGGGGCTGCACGCCGTTGATCAGCAGGTTGCTCATCAGTTTGGACACAAACGGCCTCTTCAGATAGACGTTGATGAACCCTGAACACAACAAAGACAGAAGGGAGGATGAGAGTGATTTTGATGTATTTAATGTTTGGATCTTTTACTAATGTTTTACCATGGTGTACTTATCTACTTTTAGTTTTTTACTTAGTGTTTTTTTAATAATGTGTGCCTACTTGTTCATTTTTGAAATATGTAAGTCTATGCTCTTTACTTCATCTGAACTATACTTCTGCTTTGGTAAAGTACATTTCCCAGTAGGGCTGCTCGATTATGGCAAAAATCATAATCTCGATTATTTGGGTCAATAATTGATATCACGATTGTTAAAAACGATTATCCACTTACTTTGAAAACATCAATTTATTGGAGAAATCTTTTTTGAACAGTATGTTTTTAACAGTTGATTGCCCTGAACTTTAAGTATAATTCAAAAACCAATAAAAATAAACATTTAATAAAAAAAAAATTAAAAAAAGTAATAATACAAAAATAATCGTTTTATTTCGATTACGTTGTTTTTGTAATCGTTGCAAGCCATAAATCGTAATTGCGATTTAAATATGATTAATTGAGCGGCCCTATTTCCCAGTTAAGGGACAAATAAAGGAATTCTGATTCAATGATATTGATGGTATTTTCAATGCGTCATAACATTATGAGAATCCACAAAAAACCACAAATCTTTCAACATTATTTGCAAAATGTTTAATACAATTGACATTTCTCAGAGCTGAAGTGTTTGACGTATGATTAAAGAACTTATTGTGACCGAATATTGTTTTAATTGTAGTTTCTCTTTCAATGAATGAAAATATTTTTTGAAAGAAGAGTCAGATGTTTTGTACCTGGTCCGGCGATCTCAGTTTTGAGGATGACTTCGTTGTCGGAAAGGTTCTGGACGATCTTTTGTGCAATTTCCCTGGGGTTGGTCTTCACTCCCTTTGCCTTCAGAATCTGGAACACCACACAAGAGAGTTTGGCTTAAAATGTCTTTAATTAACTAAAAAGAAATAACTTACAAAAACAACCGATTTCACAACTTTCAGTGTAATTACAAAATGAGATGTATTGGATTTTCACAGATGATTAAACCTGCAGTGGTTGTACTGATTCAGCTTTTTCTCTCCACAGAACAATAAGAAATGGTTCAGCATGAATGAAAGGCCTCCAAATATTATCAGGCTCCTAAACAACTTCAATTTCGTAAAAATAGGTTGATAAAAAAAAGAAGAGCCTTAGACCTAATTCAACAATCTTTGAAAGTTATCCTTTTATACTCCAACGTTTTATTTGTTGTTCCAAAGGCTTTGTTGTCATATGCATAGCTACAGTGTAGATATGAAATGAAAAGCTTAAGTCAGAGGCTCCTACAACCATGCAACATAAATGTATATATTAAGACATAACTATAAAAACAGTGCAACCTCAGGAGTTGAGCAGTCAAGGAAATTCAAAAAGTGTTTAAGGGAATCTAAAAGAGGAACTTTAATTGAATTTATGGATCTGTACGCTCACTGAAACTTTAATTAAAGTCATTCTCTGTGCTCCACAGACCTGGGCGATGGCCATGGCGCTGTTGCACTGGTACTCTCCAAACCTGGGCTGCTGGCTGGAGGCCACGGACAGGGGGGGGTCTTCCAGCTCGGGGTACGCAGCACGGATGGCCTCGCAGAAGATCTCCTCCAGCCGGTGGAGGATGTTGGTCATGGATTTAGTGCAGTGAACCGTCCTGTCCTCCTGCAGGCTCTGAGCACACACAGCACATCGGCCTCATTAAGAGATTAGACATGAATCCTTTTACCTGCACATGGAAATAAGCTAATAGCTAAGTCTGGCTTTAATCATCTCTTGTCTTTTTAAGATTTATGTGTTTTAATGCGTGGTTCTTGAGAAGACTCGAAAAACTGTTATTTTTGTCTGACTCTTTCTACAGAGGTTTTTTTAATTGAAAAATCGAATATTTCAGTCACTAGTAGCGTCATTTTACAATCGTGCTGCAAGGGTGGAAAGCATACAAGCACAGTAAACCCTGCAGTACAACACAATACATTGCAGGATTTTGACAGTACTTACATTTAAAGAAAAAATCTATTTGTTTGAACACCGTGGTAATGTGATTAAAAAGGAGGAAATGTTTGTTGACATGCTTGACTCTGAACGTTGTGTAACTGAGATCCATATTGCTCTCAGAGAGCAAAATATTATGATATTTGAATAAGTTAAATTCTCAAAAAATGTTGTTTTTTCTTTATCTTGCTAGATATTTTTGGTTGCATTTAACAAATAAAAAATCCTGAAATGTCCCAGCTTTTGTGTGAACATTTGTTGAGTATTGTTTTATGTGTATTCTGTGTAATTTTGTTGAGTATTGTTTTATGTGTATTCTGTGTACTCACCCTCTTCAGGACGTTCAGGCGGTACTTCAGTTTGGTGTTTTCATCCCGCAGCTGTTCCAGGCGGGGAGATGGACTCAGGTTCTGTGGGTTTTTTAGACCCTCAACCTCTGCAGATAGACTCTTGATCTCCTGCTCCTGAAAAACAAAACATACAGATTTACATTTCCGTAAAACTAACTCAATCCTTAAAACATTAGGATCTCCCTGAGCAGCATCTACTCAGCTGAGGTTCTTACTTGCAAGCTGACTGCAATAGAGTAACAAGTAAAAACCTATTTTTGAATCAGATCAACAATTTATCCTATCAGAGATTTTATCAAGTTTTTACAACCGCTGTAATTGTACTGTGACAACAATCACTGCTAACATTTTACAAATCAACAATGACAAAGCATTGTTAATGTGTCAATGTATTTTTTATGACAGAAAAATAAATGTTTTGTTCTTTTCGGGATGGACTATTTTCATGTGACTATCTAAAGATACTTACTATGATTAAATACAGTCAATTTCAAATGATTATCATTTAGCCAACAAAGCTGGATAAAATGTGTTAAATATGTTATATTATATATATTGTTGTATTTAAAAACCACTTCCGCATTCCTGCCAGGAGGAGCTTTGACAGTAAATCAGGTCAAGTCGTAAAGTTAAATAGCACTGAATCAGAGGGAAACCAAAAGTTGTTAACAAATGATGCAACACATATTCAAATTACAAACCGACATCTAAGAGTCCCTGAAGATTTTATTGTAAAGGAACTAGAACTAAACAAGGTATAGGATTCAGGAATATGAAAAGGCTCGATCATAATGTAAGGATTGATTGATATACGAACATGTAGCTTACTGTTTAGTAAGGCTGATTTATGAGAGAAGCTACTGTTGATTGACAGGAAGTAGCACATTTATCAAATGTTATTGTACCTTTGAAACCAAATGAAGACATTGCATGCATTTAGCAGTGGGACTCAGATATTGTACTTAAGTAAAGGTAGAACTACTACAGTAAATCAGTTACAGGTAAAAGTCATGCATTTAAAACCTTACTTAAGTCAAAGTACAAAAGTATCGGCATCAAAATATACTCGAAGGAACGAAAATCAAAGTACTTATAGTTCGTTGGAGCTCAACACAGAATAATATATGAAATTACTGGATTATGATTATTGATGCATTAATGTGTTCATCACAGATGGTAAAGGTGTAGCTCATTTAATTACATGTAATAACTACTGCTGAATATCTTAACCTATAAATATATATCATAGTTTATTCATATATAAGTTAGCATATAATCGGAATCTTTAAAGTTACTAGTAACTAATTATGTCAGATAAATGTAGTACAATATTGGCATATAAAATATAGTGGAGTAGAGGTATAAAGTAAAATGGAAAATACTCAAGTTAAGTACCCCAAAACATACTTAAGTACAATACTTAAATGAAGGTAATTCAATACATTACACCACTGTCATTGAGCTACTTGCTGATGTGTCACTGAAAAATGGGTTGACCTAAAAAATGACAGGGAGACACTATTTTTTCAATTGTACCAAAACAATAGGTATTTGGTATACAGTTTCTAAGCCGAATTTGAGAGTGGTGACAACTTACTCTTTAGACATTCTTTGTTTTTTAAAAAAGTTTTGTAGTAAATTGTTCTGAAAGGCATAACAACATTAAATCTAAAGTGTGTATAATGACGTTTGGCCGGTGTGATGCTACCTGGCATTTAGCCTTCAAGCAAATGTATCTTAAAATGTGTTGAATGTGAATTTACCTGATAAACTAAATGACAAATTATTCCATAAGATGTTAAGAGCATTCTCCAACGTTTCTAGGCTAAATCATGTCATGTGTTTTATAAAAATCCTCTTTGATTAGAGGGAATATGAATTGTCACACAGATAATCACAGGGCTGTTAATGTTTGTATACGAATAGGCTGATATTATAGAACATGATGCATTGCTGTAGATTAAACTATCTGTCAGTATTTAAATAAATTAAAATGAGCACAAACCTAAACATCTACAGCAGTAAAATGCAACCTCAATGCAGCACTAGGGTAATACAAAAACATAATAAATAATGGTAAAACACTGATATTTTTTACATTTACAGGTAACGTCTCTTACCTGCTGTTGCAGTCGGGTTGTGTACTCGTTTACAGAGTCTCCCATCTTTCTGAAACTCTTCAGAGAAACTCTCTTGTCGGCTGGATACAGATACTCGTGGCTGATGAAACAACTGCTAGAGAACGAAGAAGTTGACAAGCGTACTTCCGGTATGTCTTCTTCTTCGGTTTTACTGGCGGGTCGCATACCATGGTATAAGGAGGACAGCGCCCCCCTTCTGTAACCTGTATGTACAGCACTCAGTTTAATGAACAATAACAATAACTACTGCTCCTATACTATATTTACAAAAAAAACTGTAATAAAAACACAATTGAAAGTTAAAGTACCTGATTTTAGTATCTACACAGCTTTCCTCATATAATATTTTATTATTTTTAGCACTTTCCAATAGTATACTGTAGCTAGTTTTTTTAGTAAAAAAGGAAATTATTCGCATGTGTAAACCTACTTGGCAATAAACCCGTTTCTGATTCGGGTTATAATTCTAATCCACTATACTTCCGATTTATCAGATAGATTTAGCTACTTTTCAGAACACACTTGTTCCCTTTCTTTCCAGTGAAAATCGTGTATAGACAAATGGGTTGAATGGGAATTTAACTGATAAACAAAATGACAAATTATTCCTGAAGCCGTTGAGTACATTTTCCAACTGTTCATGGCTAGGTTATGATATTTTGAGAAACTCTTGAAAAATTAAGAGATAAAAAAAATATGCTGATTTTATAGAATATTAGGCATTGCTGTAGATTAAACTCCCCAACAGTATATAAAGAAGTCCAAATTAGCACAAACCTAAACATCTACAGCAGTAAAATGAAATATATATGGTACAAAAAAGTAATAGTATTACACTGAAAGAGAACATTGTAATGCGCCATGACTACATTTACTTTCCATTCTTCAAGTACATTTTGTTGATAAAGCTTTCAAATGTTTTGAGAAACACATTCATTAAAAGTACTACAAAACACGATGAATTAGAAGAGAAGAACTTTTTTATTTGTTGTGAAACTACAAAACATATTGTTTGGTATTTTTTGTGCTGGTGAAATATTTACAACTCTGGTCGATAGTACAGTGTCTGAGAATACAATTCACAGCTTTTCGGGACTCTCGCGATAAAAAGAAAAACAGGAAAAGCACACCCAAATCACGAAGTGCAATAAATACATGCTGTGTGTTTCTCATAGCCGCCTCCATACACATTACCAGATTCATCACCAGTCGTAATACAAACAGATTCATTAGGGGGGAAAAAAAAACAATAATCAAATAAAAGGAAAACAAATGAACTTCAAAAAACAAAACAAGAATTATATCACAATCTACATGATGAAAAATAATAATTACGTGTGACTACCAGCATGTGTTTTTCTCTGAATGATTGTGCTTTCTCGTAGCAAAGAACCTACATTCCTTCATCCAGATGTTGTTATATATAAATGTTTTTGATTTAGCGGTTAAACAACATTCAATCGATCATCATGACAAAGTTCTTACAGACAGACAGTACTGTTCCTCAGAGTCCTATTCTTTGAAACTACCTGCTCTACAGTGGATGAAAACAAAAAAACTGTTGACATTAGGAACACTAATGCAAACCCTTCTCTACATGGACAGCTTCAGATCACACCATGGCAGCCAGGTTTGGACATATAAGACAAAACAAACAAAACAATGGTTGCTCTCCAAAAGGCACTCACTCTCACATAACTCCAAAGGCTTTCATTAATTTCACAGTGATCCCGTTACAGTAAAACCCTCAGACCGTCAGAGTTCAGCGCTGCGTTCACATTGCGCGAGGAAACCAGACCTGTCATGTGACTCTTTCCCACAAAAAGTAAACACGACGATTGTGAGGTTTTTCATCGTTACTCATCGATTTAATACATATGTTTTTATGATTTCAGTCTGAACAGTCTGATCGGCATTCAAACTACTTTTTTGTTGCTCCCCTAAGCCGTGACAGTAAAGAGAAAGTGGTGCATTATAGTGTATCAGATGTCGTTAATTTGAGGGGAGAAATACATGTGGGATGAGTCAAGATGTCAACAGCTAAAAGAAAAGGATTTTGCTTCACGCATTCAGGATGCATAATTATCTAAAAATGTTTCTCAGAAGAAGAAACTCAAACTGTGGTTCAGACAGCTAGGACAATGAAGCTTCAATCCAAAACAGTGTATTATTTTTAGTGTTTCCAAAGTTTCATGCCACTGTTGGAAAATGTATATATTCAATTATATATGGTGACGATGGAGGTCATTATTGAAGGTGGTTTTGTTATGGATTATAAGATTTGTTTACAATTATTTGACCCTTTTTTAATTACAAAGTGGGGGAATATCACTAAGTATGACCTTGTTGCTTAAAATGTATATTTGAATTCTCTATAAAAGTATTATTTATACATCGCAAATGAAAATATAGACTTTGTGGCACCAGGAAAAGCGCTATATAAATCAAATGTATTATTATTATGATTGTATTGGATCCCAATGGTGCACACGGTTGACACCATTGCATATATGTGCAGATGATACACTTTACAGATCTAAAGATAAAGTATTATTTGGATCACTGAGCCACAACAACATCAGAGTCCTTTATGTATGTGTTTGCGCATCAGGGGTTAAATCTTTGGTATAAATATGCTGTTCGATGTTTAGTTCAGAAACAGGACGGTTCAGACTGAAGGCAGCCAGAATAAAACGCTTCGTCTCTGCAGTGTGAACGCAGCCTCGGTGTGAACGTGCTCACAGCATTTCATTCACTTCCTATCAAGTTTTTTGTGTGTGTTTTCCTAGACGGGGTGAGAATATCTGTGGTTATCTATTTCTGTGATATGTATTGTTCTTATTAACACTTGTGCAAAAATATTCCTACTTTTACCAGAATGTGTGGTGAATATTCCTACTAGTAACTGGATATGTGTTCTGCCTATGTTCTTTTTCTTGTGGATTAAAAACTATTACAATGTGTAATTATCAGAAACGAGGCTGATTTAAATTGTTGGGACTTTTGGGAGATACACTTAAGGATTGGAGGGGGATGATGGGGAAACGGACAGAAGGTGGAAAGAGCCAAGAAGAAAAATCAACTCCCTCCGTTGGTGTTAAACATACACATAAACCAAGAGACAAAAGGTTTAAGGTCTTTGCTGGATCTGATCTATTATTCAAGCATGTTATGAGCTGCTGTTTAACTACAAACAGTGAAACAGAGAAACATCTGGAATGACAGCGGCAGAGGTTTTCATCATCAACATTCCTGTTTACACCGAGAATTGAGACATGATAATGAAAGATTGCGCCATGTGGTGGATACTTATACAAAGCACCTAAGGTACCAACACATGAAGAGCATGGTGACCCAGCAGGAGAGGAACACTGAGCATAACAGCGTCATTTGTTCCAAAAGTCACAGGTTAAGAAACTTCAGGTCCACTTTAAGACTGAAGTCCTGTCAATGATATAACCCCAAGAGTGCGTAAAAAACACATGATTTTGCCACTTTTATAAAAGTAAAAATCCTTGTTTTTGTCACTCTTTATTATTCCTGATCCGATTTGCTGCTCTACAATGTTGTCCGACTTTCTTTGATATTTTTTAAATGTTTTTTGGTCCTCCATCAACTGTTTTGTCATTTGAGTGCCAATGATTTAGTGCTACAAAATTAAAACTGAACTGACTTTGTTTTTCAATCCATCATATTCAAAATGTGAAATGATTTAGTGCCAGTGGGCGCATTCTACTAATTTTGGAGTGGGGTTTCTTCCTTATAAATATCAAATCTGCTTAAAATACATAAGAGTCATGTCTTCTATATGAGCAAAGATTTCAAATATTAAAATATGTCAACAAAAAATAAGTGATTTATCACCATAGGAGTTTTGTTTTAGCACCGTTGAAATGTTGAATAAAGCGCCAACAGCTGCTCATCGTTCAGGTACAAACACAAAGGGCCATCAAACAATAGTCGAGGTCCGCTGCTGATTTATAATCCGGTTGCCTTGGAAACAGAGTTAGACATCGTAAGTTTTCACTGAGCTGAATAGAAATCACATCACCAGAGCACAAACAGTGAACTGACTTCATGCCAGAGGTGAGGATTAAGAGCTGCTCTGCACGTACCGATAAAAGACGTTCTGCACTCAAAGCATGGAGGGGAATATCCGTCTCCTCTGATAGCCAACACATGTTACTATGCAAGTGTGAAAATATAACAGCATGATGAACAGATGAAGTTGGAACTACAAATTAGACCCTTGTCCAAATTAGCATGTCATTATCTTCTATAATTAGGACATTTGTTATATTTTAGACAGTTTTAATACCTGAAGTGACACTTTAACCCATTATCTATTTATATTTAACTCTAAATCCAATTGTTTCAGAATATTCTTTTTACATTTTGCACCCACAGGAAAGCAGCAATACTAGCAGTGCTAACAAAGGTTACTTGAACATGAACCTGTTTATTGATAAATAAGAGTATTTGGTTTTTGTGGTGAATTTAACTTAAATCGAAAAACGTAAGAAAACCTTAAAACCTGTATTTCGACATTCCTCACAAGGGTGGTTTGATTTAGGCAAACCTCCTGCAATTAAACATGTTTTTTTATCTTCTGACAATTATTTTTGGTCAGTTGAAGAGCAGGAAACAGGAAGTAGGAATTAAAAACCTGCATTTTTCTTGGCCTCTTGGGGGCAGCATAACAATACATAGTCTTTGAAACCATAGCTAGTTTAAAGATACAAGGATGGAATTGATGTGTTCAGTTTTGCTGGGACACCATGCTTACATTTGACATATCAGCTGCAGAACATCCAGTTGTAAGAGGCATGAGAGCGACTTTAGATACAGAGCGTATCCAAAACATCCAGTTAGAGGGAAGGGAAGTCTGAAATTAAAACTCTTTTAGTTCACAGTCTTCAAAAATACATCTGATCTTCCTGTCTGACAATCTTTGTGTGCTTCAACATTTAACAATCATTCCAGCGCATTCGAGGCAAAGGTTTTTGGATTTTATAGATTTTTCCAAAAACCCACTTTTTTTCCTTTCTTTTTGAACTTGTATCTCAAGTTTCTTAAAGTGCGGACTATCCGATCAACTACCTGAGTGATAGTGAGAGTTAGTGCTGTTTCTACACTTTGCTGAGTGTAACTGGTGAGAGACAATCGTTTAACTTTCGACCTACAATGAGAAGAATGTCGCCTCCTAAATGATCAAATCCAGTTCATTTGGTAACGTTTGTAAATCAAAGACTCGCTGTGTGTGTTGTAAATGATGCATGCTGATGAGGATTATATACAAACATCTGTGCTGTCTATAGTTTAAAAAAACAAAAACACATTGCTTGAAAATCAATGTTACATATCTCTTAAATTAAGATATTCATTTCTGGTATTTATCATCAGCTTTAGTACCATTGTTTTGTGCTGTCAATATACATTTATATATGTTCGTGTCTAAATGTGTCATTTCAGTACAAAACTCTGTGTATGCATATATGCAGCTTTGTGACGTGCTGGAATGATGTTACACACCTATAAACAGCCTGTTAGTAACAGAAACACAAATCAAAGTGGAACAGAGTGACATAATAATTAAAAAAAGAAACGCTCGTGTGCTATCACTAATTTACAAACATAGACTATCCACATTAGAAATGCTGAGCTCTTTAAAAATGTGTTTCTTCACGGTTTTGAGTGTTTTCTCTACTAAACACATTATTAATATTGTTTGTTTAAATTCTTCATAACACCGCCAAACATTTGCTTCATTTGAATGGGAACAGCAGGTTGAGACTCGAGGAGGAAATACTTTGAAATGCTTCTCTACACGTCGTCAGCCGGCAGGTCGGGGATGTTGCTCTTCGCTCGAGTGAAGAACGCCATCTTCTCTCTGAAACACACAGGAGACACTTAGAGGTCAACACAAGGACACAGCTAACATGGAGATGTATTTTTAAATTGGCTCTAACTGTAAAGCAGTTTCATTCAAATACTGTAATTCGTTCTTTTGTCAGCTGCTGTTGTCAGTCTATTCACTATGTTGTCATTATACTGTTTCTGTCTACTCTGAATATATGACATCATTGCATGTCCGACTGTCTTGTTTCATAATTGAGGATTGAAAGATATGTGTTTTATATTTGTATACTTCTAAAACAAATCCTGATTTTAAAGCTGAATAAAAAAATGAAATCTAGTTATTCTGAGCTCCTAGATAGTTTATGACCTTGTTTCTATAAAGGCCATTTTTCTCAAGCAGCTTGGGGAACAAAATCACAATCTATCAAATATGAGAAATAATTGTGTTTGATAGGATTCCTCAATAAATTATACAATGTAGCCCACCGTAGAGATCTTCCATATAAATTAGATAAAGTTAGAATGCACTGCTGTTATAATAATCATCTACATTGTATCATGATAAAGGGTAAATAGGGAATACAAAAAGTCCTCTTAAATGCAGAAATAATATTGCTAAAATCAGTAAATACTTTTCAAATAAGAATAACATTAAGCATAACCAAGCACACTTAGCTTTTTCACAACATGTTAGGCGGCAGTCACATATTAAAACAGCCACCATCACAAAAAAGATTGAACCGCCAACAATCAGGACACCTAGAGAGTATAACTAAAGTAATCTGGTTGTGCATCAGGAGACACAATAAACATATTTGTCCCAGCCTATGAACATCTCTGTGCAGAACATATTCTCACAGTCTACATCAAACTCCTTCCTCTGCCTCCTCCTGTCTGACATACAGCTTCTAAAATTCATTAAGAAGGGGAGTAAGTACCTTCACTGAAACTGTAAAGTGCTTTCTTAAGGGGCATATTCTTTATTGAGCAGTTTTGAACACATTCTGTCTGCTGAGGAGATCTGAGCACATGTCTCTGGTATTCTGTCTGTGCTCTTATGGAGACTCTTGTATTTCAGGAACCTGTCCGGTTGCGTGTCCCACCTGAAGGTTTGCACCTCGGGGACCTCCTTCCGGCTCTGGCCTCTGATCTTGTGGACGTCCTTGGCTGCCGCTCTCATCATCTTCTCCACCCGCTTCTCGTGTAGCTGCTCCTCACAAGTCTGAACAGGAGCAAGAGCACAGGACCATAGTGAAATCTGCTCTTCGTTATTTACAGAGAAAAGCGTCTAATAGAGGACTAAAGCGTGTGGTAAGAAAACTACAGCATCAGCAAAAATGTCTTTCATAATAACCACTTTTTTTGAATGATATATTTTCCCAGGATATTTAAATGTTTTGAATTTTAAGAACATTATGCAACTGATATAATGATCAAATAGTGAATAGTTAGAAATGTCAGTTTGTAATATGATATTGTGTGTTAAGTTAAAAATGAAAAAAAACATCCATATAATACTAACACAAGTCACAGCACATGATACACACACAAGATAAAAAACAACAAGTTTGTGTCTACTTGTCGTACCATCAATTCATTATGTAGTTTCATTTTAATATTTAAAAAAGAGGTAACCTAACTATTTTTTACGGGCTTCAAAATGTACTCAGTTAAAAAGTACCCATAACTACCAACTGTTTATAGAGTAACTGGTAACTTGACCTCACTTTATATTAATAGAACAATAATCGAGCCGAGTTCTCATTGGTCCCTCTTCTTTAGAGAAGACCAGGAAATGATGGATACACAGATCGTGTTCAAATCAATGACTCTAAATAATAATGATCACGCTGCCAAACACAGATTAAAGTTAAAGTAACAAGCCGGTTTTGAAAATGTATAAAGTACAGGTATTTGTGTTAAAAATAGAAGAAGTAAAAGTAAAAACTCGTCAGAAAAATAAGTAAAGTAAAGTACTGATACCAGAAAAATGTACTTAAGTATAGTAACAAAGTATTTGTACTCCACTACTTCCCACCTCTGCTCATAGCACACGGGCAGACAGACATGTATCCCCCCCGTCCCCTTACCTGCTTCTCGGCCTGCCTCAGGAGGATGCGGAAGCGCTCGTCCTCCTGCACCCAGGCGGGCAGCTCCCTCTGGCCGCGCTGCCTGGCCGTCTCCAGCTGCGTCTTCAGCTCCCGCAGCACCCGCAGCTCCTGAGCCAGCCGCGTCTGCCGTGTCCGCGACACCTGCAGGTCCAGCTCCAGGTCCAGGGACGTCCTCAGCAGGCCGTCCAGACCCTTCACCGGCACCGGGGGCTGAGGGGGGACAGGGGGGGGGCACAGGTAAGACATGGAGAGGCTCAAGACACAAACACTACGGCTGCTAAAAACAATTAGTTCAGGTATTGGTTACATGGCCCTCCCTATGGGCGTTAGTGAAGGCCATTAATGCAAAATAACTTGAAATCCCTGACTCCTCAGCCTATGAGAGAACACTAAACACTCTCCTTTTTTAATATAATGTATTTATAACTCATCACGCACTGCAAAGAAAAAAGAAAAGAAAAAGCAGTCACAATTTGAATTTATTTGCAAATACTGGCACCACAAACAAGTTACCATTTTTGTAATTCCTGACTCAGTCTGTGAAAGAACATAAATGCATTATATGAATTTATTATCAGCATTATCCTGCACAATAATTGATAACTCATCTTAACTTTTTCTATAGTTTTTAAAGTTTTTTTTTTTAAATACAGTTTCTAGTTCCTGTTGAAAAAAATATATATTGTTTTCCTAAAATGTGTTATTCTAGCTTTGGTTCAACATTTTTATGAAAATATTTCATAATTGTGCAAAGCTCACTGTGGCAAAACGGTATGTCATTATGGTCATTCCAATAATGCTATTTGAATTTAACACAAAATACTTTTTTCTCTTCTAATATCATTACTTTCTTACTCATCACTGTCTTGATGTGATGATTGAAATGTTATGTTTACAAATGTCACCTGTATTCCATTGTGTTGTGTATGCCCCGTAAAAAAACAGCAAATAAAAGGAAAAAAGCTCTAAATTAAAAGTTGAGGACAGAGATGTATTTATTAATGTATGTCTGCAAAAGTCTTAAGCGTCACCTGGGTGTACACAGTAACAGCTTTAATTTATTTGCAAACACTGTCACCAGCATGCGATGTGTGATGTAGATTTCCACCACGGTGATGTTCCGCTGCTGCTAAATTAATATGAGCTGGCAAATGTCAGAGCTGCATTAAACATTCAGACGGTTATTAAATATTAAGAGTCACTTGACGGAGAGTTGTCAGGCGGCTCTAGGGCTCAGAAAATGCAAATAGGCTCCCCCTGTCTCCCTCTCTGGAGGAAGGAGTTCATGCTCGGTAAACTTGCAGGTGGTTAGATCTGTGAGGCTGCAGTGAGGCGTACTGAGGTATAAGTGACTGGACTTCAATGTTAACTCCTCTGAACCTCTGGGGGGGGGGGGGGGGAGTCTGTCATGTCATGGCAACAATCAATAACACTGTCATTACCTCATGACACGGTTACCATCACAGAAACACTTTGGGGAGTCTGACACATGAACTGCGCTAAAACGTTTTTGCTTTTGAGATCGAGCGACGAGGAGACAGGAGTGAGGATGACCGCCTGAGGTCTTTCGAGGCGAGTAGACACATTCCTTTTTTGTTTTTTTTACATCTGAAATATTGACATTTCTGCAATGCGACATTGTAAAACATTTCTCCACCGGCTAACAGTCAAAACCGCTCCACTGGTTAAAAATCGGCTCAAAGACTCTATGGGTCAGCCTACCATAACAACATCATCTCTGACCCCAACCATGTTCTGAACAGAGAATGTTAATTGTGGGAGATACAGGGTCCAAAGATGAAATACAATTAGACTGAAGCACTCTTTGGTGCCCCAGTTAATCCTGAAATTAAATACAGAGTTAAATCCCAGGTCAAATGTACGTCAGAGGGTCTTAGACATGTTGTCTTCAGTGATTGTGGTCAAGTTAAATGTCTGTCTTCGTATTTTCCCTTGTTGATGTTGCAAATGGAGCTGCTGTGATATCTGACATTCAAGTATTATCATCATGTGTTTTACCTTCTTCATGCGCATGCTTCTTCTCTCCGAGGCGTTCCTGACAAACGGAGACTTCTTGGAGAGGGTGGAGCTGTCGCTGTCACTGCGATTTATCTAGAAAGCAGCAGAGGGAGATGTTAATTCACGACAGGGAGTTAAAAGGGTGTTTTTTCTCTCGGTCTGATGTCCTGTTGTTTTATTGTACTGCAGGTCTTCAGTGGCCTCAGTTACCCTGCAGATGTACTGGCTCTGGGGTCCGGGGGAGAAGGTCTTGGAGCGGATGATGGTGTTGCCCCTCATGAAGGGGTTCTGCTGGTGGACGTCTGGCCGGCGCTCCTTAGGTCGGACCACCGAGCTGTGGTGGGACAAGTTGTCCATGCTCGTCTCTTTGTTCACCTAGAAAAAGAATACAAGAGTATATCCATATAAACTGTCCAATACTGAATAAAAAGCTTATTATACTAGACAATTTATTGAACCCGAAGTTCAAAAACAAAGTATTTTTTGACATGTTTTAAACAGCTCCACCCAGGACACAAACAGGAAGGGCCTCATTTAATAGGATGTGAGAAGAAAAAAGTCAGAGAAAAAGGAAGTACAACATGACAATGAGAAGAGCATATCATTGTATTTCTTGGGAGATGCATTTTCTCAGTATGGTTTTTAAATAACAGTGGAGAATGGCCTTTTGACTTTACCCGACTGACTTGTATCTAAAGGTGTTTTCTGCTCAAAGATATACTACTTATGCTTTCCTAGTAATCCAAGAATGAAAGAAATATCTACCACAATCCAAATACATGTATCTCTGTATATGTGTTCAGATCTAATGTGTATAAGTCTAGTACTATTCCTGTGTGTGTATTGTACTGTGTGTTACAACAGTTTCCACACAACAAGTAAATATAAACCTTTTCTAAGTTACCTTTTCTGTGATGACTGGTGCACGATAAGGAGGAGGTTTGATCTCCTTCACCGCCACTTCCTCTTCCTCTGCTTCCCATTGGCTGCTCTCAGGATAAAACTCTTCCTCTTCAGGCCCCACCCCCCGCACGCCATTTCTTTCTTCATCGTCAAAGATGTCCAGGGGGTCACCATGCCTGACAACAACAAACATATACTCTCGTTTGTAGGGATGAATACTGCTCACATTAGTATCTCGTATCACTTCAAAACTCCTTGTTGTTTTCCATCATATCCGTGCAAGATGCAAAACATTCCTAACTGTACTCGGCCCTAAAACTGTTCCAGGATGTTTTACAGTTTTTCTCTTTTATTTACCATCTTTTATTAGATATTTGTAGTTCTATTTGTGTACCCATGAAAGTAAAATAGGTTGTAAGTGTGAGTTATATAAAAGTGAACAAAGAAAACGTAAACACATTATATACATTATATTCAACAGTATATACTTTGATAACTATATACAGTGAATGAAGAGGAAGAGAACATTTGCATGCCTTCCTTCCTGGGAAAGAAGACAGGTGTATGTGTGAAAGTGTGTGTGTGTGTGTGTGTGTGTGTGTGTGTGTGTGTGTGTGTGTGTGTGTGTGTGTGTGTGTGTGTGTGTGTGTGTGTGTGTGTGAGTGAGAGTGAGAGTGAGAGTGAGAGTGTGTGTGTGTTGACATGGGGACACCTGGTGATTGTCGTTGGACAGAGGGAGGAGGAAAGGCGGCGGTGTCATTCAAAAGAGGGGGAGGTGTATCCAAAATTCGGTACCACTTTACAATAAGACTACTCTTATAAAGGGTTTACGAATAGTGTGTGATTAATTTATTAATTAGGTTTTGAACACTTTATAAATCATTAATAAGCTTTTATAAGACATGAGATAAACAGGGCACCTGTGACCGGTTGCTTGCCAAATAGTGAGCCCACATTTATCTGTACTGATAAGTCTTATTAGAAATGGTAGTAACTCATTAATAAATGGTGATTTGTTTCACACTTTACAATAAGGCTCCCTTTTGGCGACTATAAATGTTATTAACTCGTAAATAAATGGTCATAAAGAGATGCAGAGAAACATTAAGATGGAAGGGGGGGAATCAACTCAGTGAACAACAGATACCAAGGATGCTGGCTGATGAAGAAGACGAAGTACGCTAAGTAGCCAATATAAGGCTTAGTCATCTTGCCAAATAGTGAGCCTGTGTTGATGTTTGAAAACTACGTTAGAACTGGTTTATAAATGGTTCTTAAGGATTAATAAAGTGTTTACAACCTAATTATAAAGCCTTTATAAGGGTAGTCTTATTGTAAAGTGGTACCCAAAATTCAAGCTGCTTTATGTACAGTGTGAAGCTGCCTTCTGCCATTCTGTCTGTGTGCGTGCGTGCGTGCGTGTGTGTGCAATGAAAACAATTATGAACTGTTGGCTGCCTGTGAAGCGGTACAGATAATCTCTAACCCCTTGATTCCACCGGGTCCGTCTGCGCCGCGTTACGGCGGCGCTGTGGAGTTCACCGCGATCGCTGCCACTCTAGTCAATGGGTGCTATTCCACCAGACGCTCCGCCTTAAGGCTCAGAAGCGGCTCAGAAGCGGCTCAGAAGCGGCTCAGAAGCGTTTCGGCGCTGGGCTCCGCTAAAAATACGCGGCTGGTCTATTTTCGACGTAAGTGTAAGAACATAAGGTTTGCAACACTACAAATATTTGCATACACTGTAAGAAATGTAAATTGATCGATGACATCAGTTAACGCTCAGTAATAAACCAGCATCACTAGAGTCCTGTTCCAAACTGTCTGATGTATGAAGGAAGCTATGTCTAGCTACATTTATAATGCAGTTAAATGGTGCGCTAACAGAGATTGTATAATTAAGATCCAGAAATTGATGCTTAAAATGTGATAAATGTTGCTAAAAGCTTGCAAAGATAAAAAGGGGAAAGAAAATAAGGAAAAGGACGATTGATGTTCAAAAGTAGGAATGAAAGAGGGGATAAATAGGAAAACTGATGACGGAGGGAGAAACACTCACCATTCATCGTCCTCAGGAGCTCCCACTCTGTCACTGTTGGAAACACGAGGCTGAAACCACACACACACACACACACACACACACACACACACACACACACACACACACACACACACACACACACACACACACACACACACACACACACACACACACACACACACACACACACACACACACACACACACACACACACACACACACACACACTTCATTAACTCTTATAATGATACGACTTACTTTTAAACCTTGGATGTTCTTTCTTGATTTACATTTGATTTTTTTGGTGTACCCATGTTTATTTGTCTTTTTTCTGAACTGTTTTGCTGTAACAATGTTAGTTTCCCCACTCTGCGACAATATTCCACTTAATGTCAAATAAGTAAATGTTTGTCTTGGTGCCCATTTGGATTCCATTGTTTTATGTTTACTTTCTTTTTAAAACTGACACTGTTAAATCTGGGGAATGTCTTCATACATCCCAAAAATGTAGTCACACCGACCATTTCAGACAGTATTCTATGGCGCCGTTAACGACACTTTCTATTTAATGCAAACAATGTTTCTAAAACCATTAACAGAGCACCTACAGCAGAGGAAAAACTCATCACTCAATTAGATATTAACTACACATTAGAGAAAATATTTGCACAAATAGAAAGGTTATTGAGAGTTATAAAACTATTTGTTTATGTTACTCTGGTTTGATAAATACTGGCTGCACTAATCTAGACAGCAGCAAATTCACTGTATACTTTTTTTAACCATTTTTGTAATAATTACTGAACCGCATGAAATGGTAGCTTTGCCTCCTGGATTCCACTGTAAAGCCTCCTCACAGGACTTCTGATTCTGAAACCTGTTTTGTTGTCTTATTACCAATTTGGATTATTTTGTCTTTATGTTTACTCTTATATGACTTCATTACAAAATTGTTAACATACTGACCATTTAAGACAGAATATACTCGGGGGGCGTGTTTAATACCTTAAGATTTTCTACCCGACTAAACTATTTAACTCCGGCCTCCTCACCCTGTCAGTGCTGCCGGCCGCTCGGCTCTCTTTGTCCTTGCTGCTGATCTCAGGCATGTAGGCGCGACTCAGCAGGTTGTACCACTTGGTGCATTTCTCCTCCGAACAGCTGACATCAGCGAGGCTGATCTGGGCTCCCGCCTGTGCGGAGGGGGGGGGGGGGGGGGGGAGAGGAGAGATGGAGGAGTGTTAAAGTTTCAGAAACATCTGGAACAACGCAGCGCGTCTGCTCAGAGAATTCTGCACTTTTGGTTTGCGTCCTTTTTTGTTTACTATAAAACAATGAAATGAGTCGGCACAGTGATTGATTCTCCTGTGAGTATTTCCATCGTTGCATTTTAATACAGTGGAACACACACAATGCAGACTTTATGGGACATGCCACATAAGTTGTGTGTAAGGTACTTTGGAAGTCTTCCTATCCTATCCAACATTTTCTTTGATTCCTTTGTTGTCTTAAAGTAAACTTTTTAAAGTTACGTTTGTTAAAAAAAATGTAAGCGTTTAATATTCAGTAAATCAATTGTGCTACTTTCTCTTTAGTTGTTTTATTTTATTCCATGTCATTATAAATGTCATCCTTTTTTAATGTTTTTCCTGAACACTAACAAGTCACCAGCTGACAGGCAATTAAACGCCTGATGCTATAATGATATTAAACTGAGTTCCCTTACAACAACAGCGTGTGAACATGTAACACTAAGTAGCCATAGTCTCTCAAGTTCCTTTTGAATGGGAAATAGATTCATAATACAATTGTATTTGAAGCTTTAACAGCTAATGATTAAACCTTGAATCAAATGACTACACTACTTTCCAGATTCAAAACCTCCTACTGACCAGACACTCTTCATGGCCCGACTTGCTGGTGTTGCAGATGTCGACCCTCAGTGTCTTCTGCCGCAAAGCACTGTGGGATATCTGCATGCCGAACACCTCGTTGACTTCCACCACGTCCTGTGGCAGAGAGCCGCGTGTCCTGAAGAGGCAGCGGGACGCCTCGGCGCACGGCAGCACCACCGCACGCACATATCTGCAGAAACAATGTGTTCACATGTTTTAATGTGTTGCCGTGCGTTAATTGGTTGCACAGGCACCACTTTGCCAGTGTAAACATAACCAGACGCCCCACAGGCACACATCTAGAGTCAGTGGAGCCGGCAAACACACCGGGCTGCAGGCAACAAACAGGACACGCCCCCAGTTTAGAAACTAAGTACACTTTAAACTCTCCACCTGTGTCTGTTTAACCCACTCATGCATAACTGTGTCATTATCTGAATGTACAAAATGCTTATTGATACAAGCTTTCTGTTTGTTCTTCTAACTGGTGGCTTTAGTTCCTTTATGTCTGTACATTTAAACCTAAATGACTCACTAAGCAGCTCATTTGATGGATGATGTACAAACAAATTCAAGAACCATTTTTTGTATATGTAGAAAAGTGCAAATATGCAAAGTAAAGGGAAGATGAAAGTATCAAATGAGCTGCTTAGCGAGTAATTTAGGTTTGAATGAACAAACATAAAGGAACAAAAGCCAACAGTTAGAAGAACAAACAGAAAGCTTGTACCAACATTCCCAATGGTTTATCTGAATGTACCTGCATTTTACCTTCTGTTCTGAGCTTGCGTCCTTATTGTCCTTATTGTAAGTCACTTTGGATAAAAGCCTCAGATAAACGAAGTGTAAAGTAACCTATCGGTAAAAGGACGTACATTTTCTGGTCAGCGGGCAGACAGAGGGCGCTGCAGTTGGAGAGCTGCATGACGTAGATGGTGAAGCGTTGGTCTCTGGACTCGTAGCGGAAGCCCAGCTGCACCTGAGAGCAGCCGAGGGCCAGCCGCTCGTCGTAGGAGCCGAGGAGCAGGTCAGCAGGGAGGCCCGGCCTGCAGGGAACACACACACACACACACACACACACACACACACACACACACACACACACACACACACACACACACACACACACACACACACACACACACACACACACACACACACACACACACACACACACACACACACACACACACACACACACACACACACACACACACACACACACACACACACACACACACACACACACACACACACACACACACACACACACACACACACACACACACACACACACACACTGAAATATCATGGCAACTGAGAATTTAACTTCAGGGTATAGGTATGGTGTTACAAGTTCTCTATTCAGAAGTATTCTTAACACTGAAAATGTGAACAAATAGTTGAAATGTAACAAATATTTAAGGAAATATATGCTGTATTAGAGCTGGGCAATGTTTCTTTATTATATGCATATACAGTAAGGGTATGAGGTTGACATCGTGTTGGACCATCTATTCCTGTTTTTTGAAGGGTAAGTTAAAAAAAAAAGGCCTTTAACTTGCCAGACTGTTCTATAATGTGCCTCTACCCACATAATCATTATATCCACAACATTGATGTTTATTCATCAACAATCTCATTTTGTAAATTTCTTGTTAAAGCATCCTACAGTCCTTCACAGCAATATCAATATCTAGGTATTTGTTCAAAAATATTAAAAACGCACAGCGCTACCCTACATGCCCAGATTGTGCTTAAAGACTCATGTTGAAATATAAAGATAAGAAAAAGAAATACAAATGCAAAGAATTCAAGATACATTTTTGTATATGTAAAACATCAGATGAAAGGACACCATCTAGGGTGTTTATCTCACAACATAAGCTGTAAGTAACAGCTCTTCGTACCTGCGCTCCGAGGGCTCGTACACGCCGCTGTCTCCGGCCACCGACTCGTCAGACACTGCTGAGGTCACGCCCATCTTCTTTGGCCCCGCCCCCGTCCCTTGAAGCTCGGGGGCCGAGTCTGAAGACACAAGAGGAAAGATACAAGGTGAGGATATGGCTAAATGTAATGTGTTTCTTTTATTGATTTCCAGTTGATGTGTCTATTAAGAATAAGGCTGGTGATATCCAACCTAACATGGTCTTCCATCAGAACCAACACAAAATAAAGTAAGTACTATTTAAGAACTTTTTCTGACCGGATATAAACTGAATGGTTCCTAAACAGATTATGTCACCTTGGCCTGAAATAGTAATTGTACTTTTTGGGGAATTTAAGAATGTCACATTGCAGTGAAGCATACATTTGTTTCAACAAAAGAGTATCACAAGGTTTCATCAAACATAACTTCATCTAATATCATATTCATCTGCTTAAAACAAATATGCATGCATATCTCTGAACTGAAAAAACTCTGAACCAACAAAAGATGGAGAAAGAGATTTGAAACCAAACACAGTCAGCTCAAAGTATTTGCTAAACCACGGACCCTGTGTACGCCCTACAGTTAACTTACAATATGTTTGTTTTATGCTCTGACATGTAATTAGGCTGTCCTTGCTTTGTTAGGGACTCCAGTGTAAACAATGAACAACAGCCTGCTGCCTTTGTAGAAGGGAATTGAGACGTCACAATGGCTGCTAACACAATGGTTTACCTGAATAAAATGAAAGGGCTGACTTATTGCTACTGATCTTAACACATGTATGGTTTATATAAGGGTGGACACTGTTGATGTGTGGACAGCCTTACAGTTTACATATGTTTACAGTCTTCCTATTTATTTATATATTATCACAACACTGAACAATCCTCATCCTAAGGATTCTGTACGTTGCATCGTTGGCAAAATTATCTGCAGCTATTGGTCATATGACTCATATGTAAATAAAGCTTTTGAATCTTTGAATCCTTGAATCTCCTGGCCTGTCTGTGAAGACTGAGTGTTGGCACATGTTGAGTCCTGGCAGCAGTGACGGAGCGTGAAGAGGAAACCGGACCCCAGGACCACCTTTCACCCGACGACGCAACCAGAACCTGAGTCACGTGCTGCTGCAGCGGCTGAGAGCCTGCTTCAAACTCCACCTGACCCTCACCACATTACAGCCACCATGCAGTTTTCATTTATTTCAGTTGCAGCAGCATCTTTGGCTGAAACGATACTCATGGAGGTTATTTTAGGTTTCAGGGTAATCTGTCGATCCTGTAATGAGTACACTTCCAACAGGAACGGCTGAAAGCTACTTTTAATATGTTGCTTTGTCTAACTTACAGAAAAAGGACATTCAGTTTACAATGAGAAAACTAAATCCTAATAAATATTGTTTTGTTTAATGAGGACCAATATCAACAATGTTGTCCATTAATTGTCTTTGGATTTACTTATTCAATTCAAGTCAATTTGACATCAATAACAGTTTAATTAATATACTTTTAGCTCTTTAAACCCTACTATTTGTATATTTTTGTATGAATGTCAATATGTTTATTAATTCTATACACCACTGTATTTATTGCAATATAAATAGTTTTCATATGTAATGTGGTAATACAGTACAATGTTCACATTTTAACTTCTTATGGTAATATATATTTTGATTTCATATTCTTATGGCACATTTTTTACTTCTACTTTAACTTTGTATGTTTATGGAAATATTTTAATTCCAATTTATTGTATTTTGAAATGTAGAAAATGTCACAAAACCTAATGTCCCCTAGAGATAAATAAATTGTTCACGTTCACGTTCACACACACACACACACACACACACCCCCCAGCAGCCGTAATCCTACACCTCCTCACCTCCTCTCCCCCTCTCATCGTTGCTCCCACCAGCAGTCAGGTTTCACACACTGTATCACATTTCTCATCACACACACACACACACACACACACACACACACACACACACACACACACACACACACACACACACACACACACACACACACACACACACACACACACACACACACACACACACACACACACACACACACACACACACACACACACACACACACACACACACACACACACACACACACACACACACACACACACACACACACACACACACACACACACACACACACACACACACACTGAAGAGGAGGATTCCTTGTATGCTGCTTTCCAATAAAGTTGGAGTGTTTTCTCGGAGGTCTGGTGTAACGGAGATAAAGCCGTTACATCAGCAGCCTCTCTCCATGTCTCATGCAGACACTTCATCACTGTTATGGTTCTCCTGATATGAACTGGGATCATCATTAGAGCGCTGCTGAGTTTTTATGCACACATCCTTTTATTGCTGTTGAGATTTGAAATGATTGCTTTGAGGATAAAAGTCCCTCCCAAGTTTAATGACAAGGCTTTGTATCTCTGTTTGTTTGGAAGACCTCCCCCCTGAAAACAAACACTTCAGTCTTCTGTGTGGTTTAGGCTCTTCAGTCACAATGAGAGGCATATCTAATGCTGCAGCATACAGGGATGTTTAGACAACAGTGGGCTTTCTACTTTGTGTCAACAGATTGTGGTTGTCTCTTTTCCTGACAGTGCCATTATCCACACAGCACAAACAGGCTTCACAGCTTGGTGAAGAACAGATGTTTCAATGCAACAATTATAAAGGAAGGACAGCAACTTCTTTAAGCAAGCTTGCAACATCAGCACCAATCCATGTACGGTGTATATATATGTGTATCTCATTGTGATCATTCCTCACCGTCAGGACATGCAGCTTCTTGAAATGTAGCTTTTAATTTGTTTTACATTTTATAATGTATATAATGTGTCCCGTCTAGATTTGAGATATTTTGCTTATTGAAATGTCTATTGCACAGTATTCAAATGTATTCAGTATTTTCTTTATATGGTGTATTATTTGGATACTCTAGTGATACATTTTATACTATGAATATGTATATATATTTGTTGTTGTTAATGTTAATTTTCTATTATATGAATATCTTATTCTATCTTTTCAATATTTGTAACTTAATAATTGCCCAATTTGGGATGTATTAAGTATTTATCCATCTATCTAATGAATCTTGTAATAGGGGAATTTGCACATGCAAACATTCAAACATTTGTTTAATATTTAGCACACAGAGGAAGAACAAGGCATCTTCTCCTCTAACTCGACGTGTCTGCACAGAACCCTGAAAAAAACCCTTTCCAAAATGTTGAGATGAACTGGAAACAAGTGTGTGAAAGTGTTGAATCAAAAAAGAAAGAATACACTTTTAGACCAACCCCAAATAAATAATATTGTCCTGTATTTTGTACAGATTGTGTTTTGCTTCACATTCTAAAACGTTTGAGATGAACTGGAAACTAGTCTGTGAACCTTTTGAATAAAAAAGTCGTCTCTTTACCTTTGACCTCCTCGCCCAGTGTGGTGTTGTGGTTCTGCGTCTCCTCCGGCCCCCCCCTCTCCTCCTGCCTCTGCTCCTGAGAGTCCAGGCTGAGTTCCAGCTCTGCCAGCCTGCTGTGGAGCTCCAGATCCAGGCTCAGCCCCCCCGGCCCCGCCTGGCCCGCGAACGTCTCTCCGGACAGGAAGCTAGTGTCCGTTACCAGGGGCGAGCAGGGCGGAGACAGAGAGGACAGGGAGGAGCGGGGGGACAAAGAGCTCATGGAGCGGGGGGTCTCAGACAGTCTGAGGGCCTGGATCCTGGACGACCCCGACTCCCCCACCACGCCTCCTCCAGCGGGACCCCCTCCCACCTCTCCTGCTCTGACCTCAGGCGTCTCTCCGGATCCTGTTACCACCTCGTGTTCGTGGATGGTGGTTATGGAGCTGGAGGGCCGGTAGCCCCCCTGCCCCCCCTCCTGCAGCAGGCTGTCCAGCTTGTTCTGGAAGTCCGGGTCGGCCAGCTCGGGCTGCTCCAGGTAGATGTCGGTGAAGCTGAGGGAGGAGGTGGAGCCCAGGCTGGAGGTGGTGGCCAGCGAGCAGCGGCTGGAGGTCAGAGACCCCCGACTGCTGCCCGACGAGCAGGACAGGGTGCTGGCCGACAGCCTGAGGGAGAGACAGCAAATTAATAAAACATTTTGCATGTTCCAGAACAGTTGTTATCAAGCGACGATGCAAGGAGTTTTTAAGTTATCAGGCAGTGGCCCAGAAGACAGCTCGTGTTTAGGCTTTTGAGACCAATCCCAAATAAATAATGTTGTCCTACATTTCAAGTGTTTGCGACACATCTGACTGGGCTCACCGCTTTTTGAGGAAGTTCTACCATTTTAAAAGTCTTCAGGATCTGTGGATACCGTGTTATAATTAATTTATTAAAATAAAGTAACCTTTTTTAAAGAAAATGTAGACCGCAGGACTTCTTTATTACTGCTTACTTTCTAAGAAAAAGTTTTTGGAAATGCAATCATATAAAGCCTGTGTGGATTCCTTGACAACCATCCTACATTCAGAGGACATTTCTTTCAAACAGAACATAACATACTAATAGATTTATATGCGATTTATAATAGATTTAAAATCCCTGATGACCCCACGCTGCTGTCACACTTGTCAAAATGCTTTGGATACAAGCATCAACTTGACATAATTGTTTTTAAACGAATACATTTTATAGCTCCTATAAACGGCATATTGCTCTATTTCACATTGAGTTTAGTGATAGTAAATGATGAGAAATAAAGAGGCTTTAGTGAAGACAACAGAGTAAAAAGACACGTTTTTGGCAAGAAGAAGAAGAAACATGAAGATGGATAAGCAGAAAACTACATGGCTACAGGCAGACTCTGTTTCCCACGTCTACTATATACCTCCCTGTCTGCTCACTCTTTTATTTGCCTTTCCTTAATAAAAACAAAACAAATTTCACCCAAAACAATGCAGCTAAAACAGATCACAATAATGGTTATAGTTCTATCCTTTTAGTTTGTGTATGCCTCCTATTTAGTATATCTTATATATTCTGTAAAGCATAAAACCCTGCTCTTTTCCTTAGCATTCAGCACTTTGTAGATTGTTGCTTTTAAATGGCATATTGTTTTTACTATATGCCTGTTATTATTTGTATACATTATTATTTTGTTTTTACCTTTTTATTTGTATTACTTTTCTTATACTATGGTATGTGAGCTGGGCTGTGTGATTTGTGTATTTTATGAACACATTTAATTATTTCTCTGTACAGCACTTTGGTCTGGAGGTTTTAGTGCTTTACAAATAAAGCTGTATTGCATATCAAATAGCCTGAATGTATGAAATTTGATATAAAAAAACGTACCTGTCAAAAATGTAAGCTGTAATTGCACAATCTGTTTGGCTTTTGTGTCTTATTCTCTATCTTAGCACAGCAGTAGAGATGTTCATTGCAATTGAAAACAAGTGGAGGGCCTAAGATAGACCTTAGATATTGAGAGTGATTCCTCCTGTAGCCGTGTATTAAAGCTCTGTAATGAAAGCAGAGAGGCTCTTTAGCAAAGACAGAGAAGACTTCCTGTCCCCCGGGGAGACTTTTGATGTTTCTCCGACCAGAAGGTTGGACGTGAACAGAAATAGAGTGAGGGAGATAAACGTGCCTGAGGAGGAGACAGAGAGGACACTGGCAACGACTCAGAATATCACTGTTGAATTTAAACTGTCTGAGTGTCAAATATGAAACGATTCTGAAAATAAGTACAGTTCTTACAGCTGCCTTGCGTCAGCTCATAAAAATGTGATTCCCTCCCTAGGATGTTTATAATTGGGCTGGAAAGAGAGATTTGTGGCGAGTGAAATGAAAACGACGAGGAGAACAAAATGGCTTTCATCTTCTGCAAATGTTTGGTGATTAAACATTCAAATACTTCCATCGCGCCAAATGTTCTCAACCTCCCCTTCCCTTCAAAGCTCTGCTCCCTTCTCTGCCTGATTTGAATCTAATGACTAAATGTTTTCCGTCCATCATCTAATGGTCAACGACCTTGTGAGAAAATATGCTGAATTTAAGAAAGGCTAAATGTGATAAATGAATGTAGGAAAAATTAAGCAAAACATGCTGATCTTTAAGTCAATGGATTTGTTTCTGAATGTTCCTTCATTAACTGTCTCTACTGTACTGACGATAACCGTCCAGCCCTATCTCTATCAACTAACGAACATTAGTTTTTTATTGGATTTTTACGAGAAATATTCATTTTCAGATAAATGACTTGGTGCGTAAAATGTTAATTTTACATAAAAGGATTAGGGACACAGGAGAAACACTTGTTTGGGATGTGACCAAGAAACCAGAAATGACCAGACATTTGTTCTGACCTTAATCTGAGAATTCTGAGAAAAAAGTCAGAATTTGAGTATTTTAAAGTGGACCTATCATGCTACATTTGAATAATATATTGTAGGGCCATACCTATATAAAACATGTCTGTGAAGTTTTTTTTTCAAAATACCAAACAGATCATGCATTTTAGCCATGCCTCATTTCGCTCTATTTGCTCTATTCCAGCCCTGTTTTTGCAAGGACTGATTCTGTGGCAAATGAGCTGCAGCTGACCACGCCCCCCTGCAAAGGAGGGGGGCGAGGCACGAGCGTCATGTTACCATGCTGTTACCATGCTGTCACCATGCTGTTACCATGCCACGGCAACCCCCCATTCCCCTGATAGGTGGAGAGCTGCCCATATAGGCGGAGCTCCTTGTTTCTGACGTCAGAGTTATTTCAAATCTGTATCAGTCTGTATCAGATCTGTTGCAGCCCCGTTTTTAGAGATTTGGGTATGGAGGAAAAGAGAAAGGGTTGTGTTTTCTGAAACTTGGTGAGTTCTCTGACACACCGGGGACACATATTCATGTATAAAAGACGTACAAAAGTGCATTTTGCATGATAGGTCTCCTCTAAATAATAATATTTATTTTCTGGAAATCTCAGAATTCTGACTTTGATCTAAGAACTGAAAAAACTTTTAGTCAAATATCCAATGAAAAAGCAAAAGTGGCCCATTCCTCTTCCGTAATTATTACAGATAGAAGTGACTACAAAGATAATACCTGGGTTGGAATAAATCTGAATTGTCCTTTAAGACATCGACAGCAGTAATGAGAGAAACAAACCCTTTGAGTTGAGTATGCAGGGATGTGGCCAGACGGACCATCTCTTCCAGCTCTCGGACCAGTTTGTTCCTCTTGCAGTGGAGTCTCAGCCTGAAATGATCAAACAAATCAGTCAGTTACAGACCTTCGGATTAACAATAACTCTCTTTTGAACAATTCAATTGTCTACAAATCGAAAGCAAAACTAATCTTATTCCTTTTGTGCTGCTCCCAGGTAGAACATTGGTCACTTTCTCATATATAAAATAAATAAATAAATAATAGTTTGAGTCCTTGAAAAAGAGAACAATTATAACATGACAGTGGTGGTGATGTGTTCAGGCGTCATGGGGAAAAGCCACTTTGTGTTCAGGGGACAGCGGTGTCATCTGTTTGAATAAGCTTTGTTCTGAGGAAAACATGAACAGCTGTTACTATGATCCGTGGCTGGAGAGCAAACAGGCCAAAGAGGGGAAGCCTTTTATCAGGTTACACACTGCTGTCGGGGGGGGTGTGTGTGTGTGTGTGTGTGTGTGTGTGTGTGTGTGTGTGTGTGTGTGTGTGTGTGTGTGTGTGTGTGTGTGTGTGTGTGTGTGTGTGTGTGTGTGTGTACTCATTTTTGGATCTTCTATAATGTAATCACTGTGAGTGTTTATTTTACTAATGAGAAGAAAAGCATGTGCGGACTGAAATGCATTTGGTCTACGGAGGAGGAGGGAGAAAAAAGCCAGAATGGAAAGAAACAGAAATATTTTTGAAGGGCGCTCATATTGTTTCTTAAATGTTAACGAAGATATCAAAAGATTGACTTGTGGGTTAGTCAATAAAGTTATACAGCACAGTGCCTCCGAGTGTCAACGTATATTTCAGACTTTTAATGATATAAAAAGAACATTTTCAGATATTTGTTTTAAATAATAAACAAATAAAATAAATGAACATGCACCAGGAAACCTACACACTGCAGCCCGATTCAGAAGTGTTTTGTTTTCTTTACTAGATTCAACCTCGTTTTCAGGACTGTGTGTGTGTTTTCAGACTGAGCTTTTTTGACATAAGCCTGCCTCTTCTGCTAGCACTGTGGTGTTTTTCAGAGAAGGGCAACTTGACATTTCTATAATGACCTTTCACACAATGTCCAGCAGAGCTTTGCCCAACTTGAATGGAGGTCTAATTGGCCAAATATCTGATAATACCTGCATGGAGTCTTTTAAAACTTCTAAACCAATGAAAGTGGTTGCTGCACTCAAAACTTGGATTCATCTTCAGGAAATCCTAAGCATATTTCTTCTTCATCTTTGTGTGTATGTGTGCGTGTGCGTGTGTGTGTGTGTGCACGTGTACGTGTGCATGTGTGTTTGTGCGCGGACTACAAGAGGTTCCTTTTGTGAGCAGGCCCTGCAGCCTCTCAGGTTTCAGGAACAGGAGAAGACACACAAAGAGAGACAGAGCTCAGGTAGAGTCTGACCTGAAGCCTGAATAATAAGAGTCCTGTTGGGGGGGGGGGGGGGTGAGAGAGAGGGAGAGATGGTGATCTTGATGGTTCTGGTCTGCTGCTATTTAGGAAAAGTGAGAGTGATACAAAACTACAGAGAGGGAAGAAGGGAGAAGGACATATGTTGAAGAGCAGGAACAGAGAGAACATGGAGGAATAAAAGACTAAAACACTGGAAAAAGAGAGGTAGAGAAGAAGAAGAGGAGATAAGGAGATAAGGAGATAGGGATCAGACAGGGTTAGAAACAAGGAATAGAGAGAGACACGTAGAGGAGACAAAGAGAGTTGACAAAGAAAAGTAAGGAGACAAGGAGTGGACAGGAGAAAAAACTAAGAAAACACAAAAAGAAGATGAGACAAGGACAAATGGGAGAAGAGGACATGAGAGAGAACAATAAGAGGGGGGATGGAGAGAGGACAAGGGACAAGGAGAGGAAACAAAGAGGAGACGAGATGAGACTTAAAAATAAATAGGAAAAGAAAGTAGAGGAGACAAAGACAGTAGACAAGAAAAAGAAAAGAAGACAAGGAGAGGAGATGAGAAAGAAGAAAAGGAGAGGAGTAGAGCAAAAAAAGACAGGATATAAGACAAGGAGAGGAGACAAGGAGAAGGGGGGCAGGAGAGTTGAAGAGATAAGGCAAGGAGTTGAGAGGAAATAAAAGAAAAGGAGAGGAGTAGAGGAAACAAAGATAGGAGACGAGACAAGGAGATAAGACAAATAGAGGAAAGGAAGATGGGAGAAGAGGAAAGGAGAAAAACAAGGAGAAGGGGGGACAAGAGAGGAGAGGTTACAAAAGAGGAGAGGAAATAAAAAAGGAGACGAGAAAAAGAGAAATAAGAAGAGGAGACTTCAGGGAGAGTGGAAAAAAAGAGGCAACCAGAACAAGAAGAGGAAACAAGTAGAGGAAAGAAGACTACAGAGAGAAACTGTTAATAATCATCAGGGAGGTTTGACGTCTCTGAAGGTCTGAAGGTCAGAGGAGTCAAACAGCAACAGAAGGTCAGTCACTTCATCAGCAGAGGAGACGATAATGCCTCCTCAGTGCTGTCAGCGCCTCCTCTAACCTTCTCCAGAGAGTCAGAGAGTAAACACACAGAAACTCTGCAGCAGCTGCTGCTCCTGTCAGACAGAGATGAGGGCTGCACACTTTAGGGCAATAACTCATGTAGGTAACATTGACTGATATTGTAATTGCAATAGGATAGGAGGGAATGAAACGTTACTCACAATATGATTAAAAACATGATCAAAATGATAATAACGCAATGTTTTTGGAGGATCTTTAACAAACAAGGATTATTTATAAAGTCTGTCGAACAGAGTTTGCAGGCCAGTGTTTCTCTGTAGGCCCAAAGTGCTTCATTTTCACAAATGTTGCCTTTACTAAATATTGTGTTTTGGTACTAGTCCGTATTTCAATTTCCATAACTTTTGATTAAAGGTGGGGTAGGTAAGTTTGAGAAACCGGCTCGAGGTACACTTTTTGTTATATTCCATGGAATGCTCTTAACATCCAGATAGCAATGAATATCTGAAGTGCTTTGACAAAACATCCATAAAAAAATGTCATCTGTGGAAGCTGTAGCGCTGTTAAGAGCACGACCAATCATTTGAGCCGGCCCGGCTAAAGTAACTGGATGGCCTACCTGCCTGTCAGCCTTCCATCTGTAAACAAATTATCTCGTGCCATCATTGGTCATATGCGCATTCGTGTGTGTTGGAGGAGGGGCTTTGTAAGGAAATGGCAGATTTTTCCCGGCTATGTATTTTCAAATTCTAGCGCACTCTAGCTGGTTTCTCCAAAATTACCTACCCCACCTTTAAGTGTGTGTCCTTAAAGAAGACAGATGTATTTAGTTCTCTCCTCCTTTCCTCCTTTGTGTGTATCATTATTTATTGTGTTTATCTTTACATTACTCCTCAAACGCCATTTTACAATGTGTTTCCACTGCACTATTTCTCAATGCTCTTAATGTATTTCATTTTTGTCAAGCTCTTTGAATTACCTTGTGTTGAAAGGTGCTATATAAATAAACTTGCCTTGCCTTACATGTACATTACAGATTTGGATTATTATCGGTAAATAAAGTATTTAATGTGTAATAAACTCCCTCCCCCCCACCTCTCGGTCAGGGCCTTGCTCTGGTTGTCTCTGGCCGCCTGCAGGTCTCTCTCCAGACGTTTCTTCTCAGACTCCAGCTTCTCCTTGTCGTTGGGCTGCAGGCGCTGGCGGGGGCTGACGTACTGCAGCTCCTTCAGCAGCTCCTCCTTCTCGTTGATGAGGATGAGGCGGTCCCGCTCCGGGTCCAGCAGCCCCGGCCACGCCTCGCTGTCCAGTTTGGCGATCTGCACCTCGATGGTGGCGATCCTGGAGGAGGAGGAGGAGGAGGAGGAGGAGGAGGAGGAGGAGGAGGAGACGTTTAATGAACATTTGACTTATATACTCAATAATACACACAGAGACACATACAGTCATCCAGCAGAAGACACGTTCTGTCTACTAGCTGAAATGGACAGAATATTTGTTCTGTTGTCATATATTCATCCATTTGGAATTATTGTTAAGGGTCCTTGGGTTTAATGAAAGACACTTTATGAATCAAAGTTATTATTATTATTATGATTATAATTCTAGTTCACCAGACTAGACTTACACCTTACAGTGCTGTGCTCCACATGTACCAGCCATTGCTAACCAATCAGAAGTGGCCCATGCCAAGTATTTTTGAATTACTTTTCCAAATGGCTTCCAATGGAGCTTTCCTAGATGGTTTGGTGAAACAAACCATCTGAGTCAGGTTAGTAATGCTCCATCACATGTTTTACATCTATCACAGGGTGAATCTTAAACTGAAGCTTGACTTTAAAGCAACCCAACGGAAGTTTCATGTAAGTTTAGTTCTTTCACTCGTAGCTCGGGCTGCGGGGGTGCTAGAGACGGGAGCATGTTGATGTGACCTTCCTAGCCGGAGATATGGCCGCATTTTACAATAAACTTCCGTTGGGTCGCTTAAAAACAAATATCGCAAATCAAATCGCAATATCTGTCAGAAAAATCGCAATTAGATTTTTTCCCAAAATCGTGAAGCCCTAAAATACATGTATATATATATATTTGTATATATTCTTATTCTTGGGGCCATAGAGAAACAGAATGTCGATCTCCCTGTTTGTATCACACATAATAAAGCTGACTTTGACTTTTGACTCTAGCCATCAATTGGCTCTTCGGAGGAACACAGGAAAAACTGTTTTCATAGATAATTACAGTTCTGTAAAGAAGTGTTCGACCTTGAAACTGTATGATGAAAACCCAGGGTCAAACAACCCTTTGCTACAAATCCTCTTCTCTTTACAGTGTTTATCTTGAGCAAATTCTGTTAGATGCTTAATGCTCAGGAGAACGACAGCAGATTAGTGAGCTGGTAAAATAACTAAATCACACAGAGCTTTTGCAAATCTGAATCCATACAAAATCAAACAACACCGATTATAAAAGTTTCATTCATTCAGGTTGAGGTATTCCTTTACATAAAATACTTGCAAACAGAGATATATTTGAATGTTTTCAATAGATTTTTTGCGCACCTTCTCTTGGCCTCCTCGTACTGCAGACTCACACGAACCTTCTCTGCCAGTTTGTTGGTGCTGGTCATGAACTACACACAAACAATGACACAATGGACGTTTACACACATCAGTTTATAAAACAATATTCAGGATCATCATTTAATAAAGCCAACGTACCAAGACAACATTGTAAATTGCTCATTACAGGACATAATTATGATGCAACATTTAGTTTAGTCTAGTTTTTCCAAACCTAGATTGCGCAAGAATATTTTGTATAAAAAATAAGTCAAATCAAGTCTTGGCGACATAACCATTATCTTCCAACAGGTAATAGATAACAATGTTCAGGGGCATGTTCTCTGGTAAGTCAATACATAAAAAGTCCTTGCACTCAGTTTGATGGATAGCCTGTCTTTTAAAAAGGTTGACTTGGTGTCCATATTTTTTTTGTCTCTCGGAAAAACCTGCCCTAAGATGAATGCTAACACGTGGTAGACTTTTTGATTTCGTTTTTTACCTGTGGGACTATACCTTATGTTGTGCTGATAACCAGGGTTGGGAGGGTTACTTTGTAAATGTAATCAGTTACTGATTACTGAATACATGGCTCTGAAAGTATTCCGAATACAGTTACAGTTACGTGTCTTAAAAAAAGGTAATCAGATTACTTTTAGATTACTTTATTTTTCCATCACAGATGGGTATGTTTTGGTGTACATGAGACACAAAAAGCAAAAGGAAACTGAACGTGTTTTTACTGTTTTAATGGCTTATCAAGAGCACAACCATGACAGTCCCTCAACACGTCTCATCAAAGTTGCGTTGAAGTCGGAAACAGTACCGAAGGACTGGCAGACCGGGGTGGTGGTTCCCCTTTTTAAAAAGGGGGATCAGAGGGTGTGTGCCAATTACAGAGGCATCACACTACTCAGCCTCCCCGGGAAAGTTGACTCTAAGGTACTCGAAAGGAGGGTCAGGCCGATTGTCGAACCTCAGATTGAGGAGGAACAAAGCGGATTCCGTCCTGGTCGTGGAACGACGGATCAGCTTTTTACTCTCGCAAGGATCCTGGAGGGGGCCTGGGAGTACGCTCATCCAGTCTACATGTGTTTTGTAGACTTGGAGAAGGCGTATGACCGGGTTCCCAGGGAGTTACTGTGGGAGGTGCTGCGGGAGTATGGGGTGAGGGGGTCTCTACTCAGGGTCATCCAATCTCTGTACTCCCGAAGCGAGAGCTGTGTCCGAGTCCTCGGCAGTAAGTCGGACCCATTTCAGGTGAGGGTTGGCCTCCGCCAAGGCTGCGCTTTGTCACCAATCCTCTTTGTAATATACATGGATCGGATTTCGAGGCGTACTCGTGGGGGAGGGGGTCTGCAGTTCGGTGGACTAAGGATTGCACCACTGCTTTTTGCAGATGATGTGGTTCTGATAGCTTCATCGGTCTGCGACCTTCAGCACTCACTGGATCGGTTCGCAACCGAGTGTGAAGCGGCTGGGATGAGGATCAGCACCTCCAAATCTAAGGCCATGGTTCTCAGCAGGAAACCGATGGACTGTCCACTCCAAGTAGGGAATGAGTCCTTACCCCAAGTGAAGGAGTTCAAGTATCTCGGGGTCTTGTTCTCGAGTGAGGGAACAATGGAACGTGAGATGGGTCGGAGAATCGGAGCAGCGGGAAAGGTACTGCAGTCGCTTTACCGCACCGTTGTGACGAAAAGGGAGCTGAGCCAGAAGGCAAAGCTCTCTGTCTACCGGGCCTTTTTCGTTCCTACCCTCACCTATGGTCATGAAGGGTGGGTCATGACCGAAAGAACGAGATCGCGGGTACAAGCGGCCAAGATGGGTTTTCTCCGCAGGGTGGCTGGTGTCTCCCTTAGGGATAAGGTGAGGAATTCGGTCATCCGGAAGGGACTCGGAGTTGAACCGCTCCTCCTTCGCGTCGAAAGGAGCCAGTTGAGGTGGTTCGGGCACCTAGTTAGGATGCCACATGGGCGCCTCCCTAGGGAGGTGTTCCAGGCACGTCCAGCTGGGAAGAGACCAAGGGGTAGACCTAGAACCAGGTGGAGGGATTATATCTCTTCTCTGGCCTGGGAGCGCCTTGGGATCCCCCAGTCAGAGCTGGTTGATGTGGCCAGGGAAAAGAAAGTTTGGGGCTCTCTGCTGGAACTGCTACCTCCGCGACCCGACCACGGATAAGCGGGAGAAGATGGATGGATGGATCAAGAGTAGGGATGTAACGATATACCGAATATCGCGGTATCGCGGTAAATAAACTTCCCAATACCGTCGTGAGACGGTAGACAAAATCTACCGCAATTTTTTTTTAGTTTTTTTTTTTTAAACACTTTTTTTTTTTAAACCTTTATTTAACCAGGTGGTCCCATTGAGATCATCGATCTCTTTTTCAATAGAGATCTGTCCAACATGGCAGCAAGTAGGTTACCACATGAAAATAAAACAACAGATAACACAAAAGGACATCGTATTTACAGGGCCACATTTACACACCTAGAGACAAGTACCAACATTATATTTATATCTCGCCATGTCAATAAACCTTTTCGCTGTCCGTCATTTTGACAGACAGGATCGTAAAATATCCGTCATAATCCCTTATTACCCGTCGGGTCTGAACAGTTCACGATAGAGCATGCCTGTGTTCGTCGTCCATAACATACGCCTGCCCATACCATAACCCCAACATCGGCCACTCGATTCACAACATTACCCTAACCCTAACCCTCACACCAGATACTGACTGGTTTTCGGACCCCCCCAGACCCCCCCAATAAAGCAAAAATGCACGTTTCAGAGTGGCCTTTTATTGTGGCCAGCCTAAGGCACACCTGTGCAATAATCATGCTGTCTAATCAGCATCTTGATATGCCACACCTGTGAGGTGGGACGGATTATCTCGGCAAAGGAGAAGTGCTCACTGTCACAGATTTTTTCAGATTTGTGAACAATATTTGAGAGAAATGGTTATTTTGTGTATATAGAAAATGTTTTAGATCTTTGAGTTCATCTCATGGAAAATGGGAGCAAAAACAAAAGTGTTGCGTTTATATATTTTTTCAGTTTAGTAACTGCACACTTTTTATTTTAGAAATATTTTGTAATCTGCCATATGTCTAATGTTGGGGCATATTCGGTTGTGTTCGTGTAATGTGATAAATGTAAAAAAATCATAAAAATACATATACAACTGACATCCTCTCTGGGACTCACCTCAGCGGGGATGTCGGTCTGCGAGCCGGCGTCGGAGTACAGCCGCGGGATGCACAGCTCGGAGTTAGCGAGCGAGGGACTGCTGCCCCACAGCTCCTGCTGAGAGCCCGAGTCCAGCTGGAAACTGTCCTTCAGCACCGCCAGTTTCTACGGCAACACAAGAGATAAAACAAGAGCTGCTGCAGATTACGTGGAGCAAGGATCAGAAGGAGGGAGAAACTGGCACATCGGGGTGAGAAACTACACAAGGAATAGGAGACAAGGAGTGGAACAGGAAGTGATTAAGGACAGAAAAGAGTTATATAAAGTAACAATATAGTTATATAATACAAATTTTTTTTTGTAAAAATAGTTTTTTTTATATATATATATTTATATATACACATACATATATAGCACCAAATTGCAACTAATCTATATCTACTGTCAATGTTCACATTGAACATGTGCTCTTTTATTAAATAAACTAAACGCTTTCATTTTAAGTTGTGAGTTTAGTGTTTTTGACCCTAAGAAAAACTGCAATGCACCATAGGCAGAGTTTGACAGTTGCGCTTGGGGGGGGGGAAACCTTTTTTACTGACGTCAGTACACAGTCCCAACTATTGCGTGGGGTGCTACGGACACACTAACAATAAAGCCAGTACTCACCGCACTGAGTATGACTTTTCCATGCCTGCTGCACACACAAACTCATATGGAAGGGGCAGTCTCTCCCCCCAACAACAGTGCATTACATAACTTTGAAACTTATCATAACAGGGAGGCGTGTGGTGCAGTGGGTTGAGCGTTGGTGATCAGATCAGGGGGTCACAGGTTCAAACCCCACTGCAGTCATGCATTGCATGTCGTTGTGCCCCTGGGCAAGACACGTCACCCCAAATTGCTCCTGTGGGGATTGCCCACAGTATTGAGTATGTAAGTCGCTTTGAATAAAAGCGTTTAACAAGTGACATGTAACGTAATGTAATAACTGTGCACATCTTATACTTATTTGATAACTACTATATCCCTTGGTCACTTGAACACGCTACAATATTATTAACGAGTGTCCTTATTAAAATAAGGTAGGACGTAGTAATGCTGTAACATATTTCAGCCACTAGGGGGGGGCAATTCCCCCCCCTGCACCCCCGCAAAATCCGCCTATGGGCAGCACCCCCCCCCAAAGCAGTAAACCTAGGGGAAACACTATTGTGTGTTCGCTGCAGGTTCCCGGTGTGTTTGTGGAGCAGCAGCGGAGACGCTGCCGCAGTCATACTTTCATATTTTACAGCCGTGATGAATATCTTATATACTCGGCTCGGCGGCCGCTTCTGAAGCCTGCTCTGGAACGCACCTTATCTTTGCTTTTCAAAGGGGGCGTGAAAATAACATTACCATCTTTTTGATCGTGGAAGTGTTTAAGTATTTAGATAATGTCTTAATAGCATCTTAGTTTAAATACAAAGCTCTACATGGCTGTTATTCAGACCGGAGTGGCAACCAGAGATAAGTGTTTACATTTGTATTTGAAAGATTTCCTTACACAGAAATCATCTACCTTTTTCTCTAAGGGCTCTGGGAAAAAAACAGCAGATGCAGTTTTATTTTTAATTGAGCAGCTGCTAGATTTTTTTTTTCCCCCATTTCAAATATTTGTATCACTTTCCATGTGCCAGACAAAGTGGATCCACATCATTTTAATATAACAGATTCTCCTCATTTTCTGCAGCAAGTAGATATATATGTACATATCAAACAATATATTCCTACACTAGAAAACCAAAAATATTCAGATTATTATCACCTGAGACGCAGGACAGCTGCACATTCCCAAAATTGAGAGCTTTGGTATTTTTGCTTGAAAATTGAGAGAGACAATGAATAGATCGTCAAATTTGATTGACAAATCAAGGTTTTGACTACGGTAATCGTATCGGCTCAGTTTAAAGTGAAGCTGTCAGTGAGGTCTGTTAGCAGGAATACAGATTTCTCCATTTCTCTTTTGACACACACACACACACACACACACACACACACACACACACACACACACACACACACACACACACACACACACACACACACACACACACACACACACACACACACACACACACACACACACACACACACACACACACACACACACACACACACACACACACACACACACACACACACACACACACACACACACACACACACACACACACACACAGAGAACTGTCAGCTGCAGATGGCGAGGGGGAGGAAGGGGGAGAGATGGGAGGCAGACTATGTTTTCTTGAACACATTTTCCTCACTCTACCTTTAAACAAATATGAGCCAAACGACTCTGCAAACAGGATTGCCTGAAAAAACCCGATATTTTTCAATCTTTAAGAATGTATATGCGGCTGATGGAAAATTGTCACCACTGGGAGTTCTCATTTCAGTCTAAAGTCTAAAATGTAAGTCGGAAATGCTTAAAACTAAGATTTATAGACATTTGACATGTTCTACCCTTTAATACGCAGGCGTGTTTTTGCCTGGAGCATGAACAAACATCTTTCCTGTTCAAACACATTACAAATGTTTTCAAGACAGATATCAAAAATGTACCCTCGAGGCATTATAATGATGAACAACGGTGTATTAGCAACCAAGAACCAATAAGGGGTGGTTTGCCTTTTTCTGCATGAGAGCCACAAACCAGATTTTTACAACAAGTTTTTAGTGAAGTCTCCGCTCCCCTTACACCTGCAGCCTGTCACATAATTTCATTTGAACACAGTCTGCAGTCATGGTGGAAATACGGAGTAAACACTGCACTGCGATGCTGTCACACACGATAAAGGACAGTAGAAAAGCAAAGGAGGGTTTGGAGTTATAAAAGTAAAACACCTTTTGTTTGTCGCAGAGAGCAGTGAAGAGGAGGATAGACGGATTTCCATTCATGCAAATAAAGCATATTGGACCTTGAACTTAAAGTCACCATGCAGCAGAACTTTGCAGTTTTGCAAAGAAGGATTTGCTGCTTTTCTCTTTTATATCATTGGAAATCAGCTGAAAACTTATTTTGGTTTTGGACATGTTGTCAGTCAAAGTGAGGCATTTAAAAATGCACATTGGGCTTTAAAATAAGACATAATTGCAACTTCTTTTGATATTTTATAGACAAAATGATTAAACGAAAACACAAAAGATAGAAATATGACAATAAAGAGGATATGTAGGTGCAACCATACGTTGCATAATTGTTTCCAAACTCAAACTGGTGGTGTCTGACTACAGTGCCACCTGAAATACCAGAACTGACAAAAAGATAAATACTAATTCACCCTCAAATAATTAAATAGTTTTGGTTCTCCCTTTTTATAATAATGAACAATTTGCACAAACTGTACTCACATATTGTAGCCAATAACTCACAGGATACATTTTATTTTTGAATTAAAATATGTATAAAGTAGACTCTCCTTATATGATTCTGTCCCATTAGTAGATTAGTATTCTAATTTATTCTGTATATTTTATAGTGTGTAAATACTGTTCTGAATATGTATTTTCTATAGTGTGAATATGTGTATTTTATTCTATTTTTAAAGACATTTTGTAGTTCTTTTTCTTGTTAGACGACTGTCAACATGCTGCTGTGACAAAACGAATTCCAAAAATTAGGATAAATAAATTATCAATCCATCCATCTATCTGAATTTCCCCAAGGGGATAAATAAAGTTCCATCTTATCGAATACCCACTCAGAGTTTAAACCACATGAGCAGCAACCTCAGCGTTGATAAATGTTGCTACAGTCGGCTAAATCGTTTTCACTTTGGAGAAAACACTGAAACTGATCCCCACAAACACAAAGCTTCTTCTCCCGAGTGAAGCTGACCGGAGGCTCTGAAGCAGCCTCAGCTACTGCGGGTCCCTACATCTGTTTTACTGCAATATAATGTGAAGTGTTTTAACATTAAGACTCTCCTGAGGGTCGTCTCAAGGCCTCGTCTCCTCACCTCACACAGCTTCGCTTCGTACTCCACCTTCATTTCCTATTCCTCCTCTTCTTCACAAACCACTGCCCGCCACAGCGTTTGAAGATGAGTGTTGCGCTGCAGCTCAAGGCACAGAGCATCTGGAGGTTATTCAGTCAGAGCCTTTCGATTCTGCTACTTTCTACATTACAGTCTCTGTATTTTATGGCAGGGAATTATATTGATAAATGATATGACACTAGAGATCGCCATAGATTTTGGATATCGTAATTTTTTCCTAGTAAAATAAAAAATGATGTCTAAATGTTAGAACGTGGAATGGACTCCACCTAGACCTTTCAATTATTACTAGTCATCAACAATTCAAAACTAAGGTAAAAACAATTCTGTTTGCAGATTACTCCAGCTAACAAATACTGGATATTCCCACTGTTATTTATATATATGCATTTACTTTTTTCTTGCCCTAACTTTTATTTTTTTTCAGTTTTCATTAGTTTTCTTTATTTCTTTGTACTCCTTAATTTCTATACGTTTTTGACGAAATAAATGCCATTGTTATATTGATGCTAATGATGATGCACGGGAGGGCTACTCCCCATAAGCTATGCTTCAGCCCTCCCGCTTCTACTAATTGTGTTCATTTGTGTTTATGAATTATATGTTTTTGTATGATTTTAGTGTACCTTTGCTGATATTTGCCCTTACATGATTGGTCATTAAATCCATGTTGCTAATGATTATTTGAGGAATGTATGTTTAATATCGTCGCTAGCTTGATAGAGATAATTGGTAAAACACATTGGGATAATCAATATTTTTCATATCACCATTCCCTAATCCATCCATCCATCCACTTCTTGCACTATTTCTATATTATTTGTATTTACATTGTTGCACATCTCAAAACATTCTCTTGCATTATTTTATTTGTTCTATGTTCTATATATTCATGTTGCACTGTTGGAGGAGCCTGTGACTTCAGTTTTTCATTGCCATATCTACACTGTAGCTACCGTGCACATGTCAATAAAGCTTTGAATATTGAATGTGACTCATTTATACCCCCCATATTTGCTTGTCTATTCCTATAAAAGACAAGCTGTTTATCTAAGGAACACTATAAACTTTCTTTCATGGTCGACTACGGTAATGTTAAAACAACGAGTAGCAAAGTGACCTTGTAGCAGTTGTTCGAAAAGTTGGTTTTTAAGCATGAAGTTTTCTATAAAAAGGCCTAAAAACACGTCTACTCTGTAGTAAGCAAGTAATATGACATTCCTTTCTTTTGTGGGAATATGCCCATTGTGATGAGGTCTGGCTGAGATTCCTGACATGATCCACGTGGCTCTCTGTATCACATGTCAGTATCTGGAGTTCCTTTCCTTTCTCCTTTTGTTCATCAAAGAGTTGATACTGGAGCTGATCAACTCAACATCCTGCCTTCAGCCACCTTTAAACAATGCTAAGCTTTTACATCAGCAAGCCATTTGTACTGACGTTTATTCTTCTCGCATTCGAGTTCAGGTCATTTGTCTCAGTCCGTTACAAAAAAAAATGTAAATTACGAGAAATCGGTGTAGTGAATTTGTTTGTCAATGCTAAACAGGTTTACGTTGACAAACAACGTTTAGAATATCTGATTTTGGAACATTTTAAACTAAATTTAGAGATTAAACATCAAATTACAGGTGCTACTAAGCTGAGCCCGACACTAAAGACACACTTCTTCTCTCTGGCCTTCTAGTCAGAGCGAAGCATGACACCTGACTATTCCCTGTGTTTTTGTTTTTTATATTTCTGTTGTCAATTATTGTCTTTTATTGTGATTGTAGTAATGTGTTTTTATTACATTTACAGCACTTTGGCTCGACCAAAAATCGCTTTTAAATGTTCTATATAAATAAAACTTTATTTGAACCCGACAAAGCTTGACTAGTTATGGGCTCATCTACGTCTCATCATCACATTTCTCTAGATGTACTTGACTGTTTCACCCTTCATTACAGATGTGTCTTTTTACCTGCATGAGTTCCTGTTTCTCCTTCTCCCCAGAGCTGATGGCGTCTCGGATGGTGCGGACCTCGCTGAGGATGCTCTGCGCCTCCTGCAGCTTGAAGCCATACGGACTGCTGGACACCTTCAGGTCTATCCTGGGGGGGGGGGGGGTGAGGTAGAAGGGGAGAGAGACAGGAGATGATGCATTAGATAGATTTAAGTAGCAGTATCAACAGCCGACGATCCTGTCAAAATGTCCTGACACATTTACTGTCAGCTGCTCCAGACGGATGAATTACTTTCACAGATCTGATGACTTTTAATCAGCTGCTCTTTTAACTGTTACAAAAGCAACTAGATCAGCTGAGTGTGGAGACATGACAGCAACACTTTGACTCATTGTCATACAGTTACACTAAGTGTGAAGCTAAAGCTGTGATCACAGAGTGAAGAATAAAAGCAGGTGGAGGTATTGCTCATTCTCTCACCTATTTACATATTTTCCAAGCTTCTCTATTGAACTAATTACTTGTTCTTTGAGAAATGATTGTTCGATGTATCCTGATGATGATGTTATCAACGATATTCTGTGTTTAGAACCATCAGCAAAGTTTTTTAATGGATTAGATATTAAAAATATGCAAGAGGGTTGTTTTCTCCGAATAATCCCCTGGGCTGATTCTTTTCATTTGTAAACTCACAATACCTTGATGGGCCAGAGATTGGAACACTGCAGCCTCAGCTTTAAAAGCAGACATGTGATCAGCTGGGGACCGCAGCACATTTAGCTGGCTCTTAGACTGCAGGATCTTGCACTTGCATCTTTGTTATACTCAGTGTAAGGGTTTATTGTCAATAGAAGGCGAGATATCGTTCATGATCATATAAAAGTATGATGGGAAACAAAGGCAGACAATTTAAAGTACAATTATTTGCTATTACATTAAAACAACTGCCCAAAAAAGAACAGAACAGCCTCCTGCAGCACCGTCACAACCATCCCCGTTTTAGTTGAGAGGTGTAAAGGCCAATTGATACTCTACGTCTCCAAAAGGTCAGCATCACGACAAGTTTTTTATACTAATACAAGTGGATTTTGTGAGACACAATATCTAAGGGTTTTTCTCTTGGGGTGTTTGGACTTTTTGAGACTTTTCAAGACGTGCACATACTTGGTGTTTCTCAATCGCGAGGACGCTTGCTTGGTAGCACATGTCTTCCGAGCGTCTTGCTTCAGAAGCGAGGCAAGAATACTTCCCGACATTCGGAAAACAAAGAGTGGAACAGGCGAGCAAGTGTGCAAGTGTGCTTCATATGAGAGGCCCCGCCTTACATTTTCCGCCACAGATTTGGGGAAATTGGTCCGTGTGCAAAGCATTGTGGGGATTTGAAGACCGCGGAGTCTACACATGTGCAGCCTCGAAATTTCTCCAAACTAAGTACGCTGGGCTCGGTAGAATTCCATGTATGCTGGACATTGGAACAGTACTTCTGTGTTGTAAGAGAGGGATTGGCTCATTGTCTTAAGGCAACAGGTAGAAAAGGAGAGACACTGAAATGACAGAAAAGTAAAAAAATATATTCAAAAAGATAACTGAATTATGAGTAAAGCTTTTTTTTTAAGCGGAGCTGATTTTTTATGTTAAGCAGGAGATGAGCTAACGTAGCTGTTGGTCATTCGTCCGTCTGTACCAGATAATGGCAATAATAAAAAACTAATAATAACCAAATAAAGTCCACATTAAAATGGGTTTAAATGTAAAGCCGACTTTTGTTATTCTGATTAATCAGCTTTTACAGCTATTCACTTTCAATTCTGATGTACTGCACATTTTTTCAGAGTAACTTTATTTTGTAAATATTTCTTTGTAAATTAATATTTCTTGTAAAATATTTTATTCCGTTTTTTATTTTATAATAGTTTTCAAAAAGTTCTATAACCCAATTTGTCTTACTTTGTATGCCACATTATAAACCTACTTTGCAATAAACCTGATTCTGATTGTGATTCTGCGTTATAACTCAGGACTAGGGCTGCACGATTTTGGGAAAAAAATCGAATTGCGATTTTTCTGACAAATGTTGCGATTGCGATTTGCGATATTTGCTTTTAAGCGACCCAACGTAAGTTTAATGTAAAAAGCTTCAGTTTAAGATTCACCCTGTAATAGAAACATGTGATGGAGCATCACTAACCTGACTCAGATGGTTTGTTTCACCAAACCATCTAGGAGAGCTCCATTGGAAGCCATTTGGAAAGGGCAGGCACTTTCAAAAGCACTTGGCAGGTGATTGGATCAATCTGTCTATCACCTTTTATCATGGGCCACTTCTGATTGATTAACAATGGCTGGTACATGTGGAGCACAACACTTTTGATTGGTGTGGATGACAGACACACAAGAAGAAATTTTTTTTTTTTAAATTTTTTTTTTTTTTAAAAGGTTAAAAAAAATCGCAGGCTTTGCGATTTGATAATCGCATCATTTCAAATCGCGATTTCGATTTAAAATCGATTAATCGTTCAGCCCTAATCAGGACCATTTGGGAAATGGAGATTCAATGTTTGCTCAATTTGTAGCGTTCACACATGAGATCCAGTGTTTGGCTGCAGGGAGAACAGACAGGAAACAGCCATCAGAGGCAGCAGCAGCAGCTCTGTAAAGCCTTTCATCAGCAAGTCATGCATGCATCTGAATAACAGGTCCTTCCACATTCTTCAGAGAGGGAGAGGGGGGGAGGTTCAGAGAGAGAGGGAGAAAACAAGGTACAGAGAGAATGAGGAAGTGAGAGAGTCTGTGTCAGGCAGAGAGAACCAGTAATCCTCTCTAAGTCCGTCTCAAAGATGGACTTATGCCGAGAGAAAACGCTGTTATAAACCTTTTTATGACAAAAATCACAATGACCCCAGAGAGAGAGAGAGAGGGACCTTTAACAAATGGTTACTAAGCTGAAACAGTCACGTTTAAAATTGACAATCCAAATCTTTACTGTACATTTTAAATGTCACACCTTTTCACACCAATGTTTTGCCCAAGGAGAAAGAGCCCGGTTATCTTAAATGCTTTCAAAGCATACCACACATAAGGCCGAAAGATTATGGGCATAAAAGCAATACTTTTTTATCATTTTGCAGGAAGATACCATCAATATGTTGGACTAACATTTGAAGACTGTGATAGATTCACTGATGGTTGATTTAAAGGTTATATTGCTTGTGAGAAATGATCAGAATTGGTAAAGCAGAGGCAAAGACGTTGCCCCCCTTTTTTTTTTTTATATATGAAGAGTACTTTGTTTGGAGTTCCCTTTCACAACTGTAGCACGCACCTAAAGTAAAAGAAAGTAAAGTCATGATAATGAAAACAATTATGATAAAAGTAACCATAAATTGCTACAAAGAAAGAACTATATAACTGAAAAGGATATAATATGTTGTTTAACTAAAACTAATGTTTGTTTAAATGTTAACGACATTATAGCATGTTCAATTGATCAGCTGTAAGCTTAACCTTCACTGTAGGTGTAACACAGACTGTTACAGTCTTTATCCTTAACTCAAACACATGTCAGTTTATGTTCAAACTATTAAAATATGTATTTATACAGCGCTCACCACAGACTGTATTGGCTGTAGCTCATGTGGTAGGAGGCCATTAGAAGTTGCATTATCATAAAGAATGCTTGTGCTGTTTGGCTGCTGACAAAATAATACAAAGTGCATTTTATTCTATATGTAGGTATAAAAAAGGAAGACATGCTGATATCATTTACTGGAGAAGTTGTGTTACTACTTAGTGCTGGGTATCGGCTGAAATAGCCCAGTAGCAACGTCTAATAGTTGTTTTTGAAGTGTTGTTGAACACAAAATAAAAATCATCCAACTAATCACAACAAAAAGAGGAACATATTACAGGGAAGTCTGGAGAAAGGAGCTTGTGGAATACAAACTTATGTTCTGCCCTCTTAAAATGACAGTCACCGTGAGACTATGCTGGGAACTGGTTTAAAATATTCTATAAACCCTTTGTCTGAAAAACTTGACATAATATCCAAAACTGATCAAAACAGACCGAGCCAAAAGCACACTAAAGTATATTACCGGGGACTCCATACGCCTTATTCAGTGTATTATTTATCTGTTCATACATATGTGAAACATAGCAAATCCCTTCCTATGCAGCAGTATTTTGTGAAATCTTCACAGGAGTGTTGGGCTGCATTCCTGTCTAAGCCTATTCGTATTTCAGCGATTGGTTGCTGAGTGGCGTCTGACGCCTGAAACAGGAGAGGAAAGTCACGGGGGAATGCCGTCCAACCGCTCTGCCTCAGCTACTCTTTAATCCTCCTCACACTCTCACTGTGCTGCGCGAGACCAGACATTCCTGTTCAATTCAACACCGGCGGATCTGCTCTCCAATCAGGTTCAATTTCAGAAATCACCGCAGCTTCAGTGTGACACGAAGAACAAATGAATCAGATCCACATTCTCCTGATACACCTTGCACGTTGAGATGAACTCGCTTCAGAAGGTAGAAGTAGGTCACATAGAAAGGGGTGTTTCCTCTTGAATCCACATTCTTCAGCTGTTGTTCCATCGGTGCGTTTATAGAGTGTTAAATGATCTGATGGAATGTGTGATAATGCTGAGGCAATAACTCAGGTGATAAGAGAGTCAGCTGCTCTGGCGTTTCGCAGTAACACTCATCCATTCAACACAATTCTCTATATTCACATGAGCCGTTCACCTGGGACACATCTTGGCAAGTCTTGACACCTTCATCTTGAAATTAAATAGATGTTTCTGTGAAGCTAGCGTGATTATGTCATTGATAAGGATAAGAAAAATGGAAGATAAGAGCTAGGTTGAGACATTGCTAGGGTTTTTAAGAAGAGCAGATTACAGCGATTAGAGGGAAAACACGATTCAGAAACGTCCAAAGGTTGTTGGTGAATTTCCCAAGTGAGTCTGAAGTCTTTGCACTCAAGTCCCAACTAAAGTGGATTTCCAAAGTCAAAAACAACAAGGCCTCTAATTTGAGTTTTTTGTCTTCGATAAAGTCATAGTGCGTTTTGCATACTACACTCTGGTATTTGCTAACTACTGCAAATTGTTTGTTGGTATGATTATTTCTGGGTAGCACTCAGGAAAGTAATTGTTCAGAGAAAGTGGTGCATTTGTACTCATAATTATTATCTCATTGAATAATTGTGTCTTTATATGACAGGAAGTGCAGATCAACCCACAGTCTAAAACCTAAAGATAGTCAGTTTACTGTCAGAGGACTAAGAAAATCTACTTATATTTGAGCAAATATTTAATTAATGGTGATTTGATAAAAAATAAATGTGATAGACCTTTCATTGAAGCGGTGGACATATAGCTATAACTATAAAAATGACTGACAGTGACGGTTTAAAATGCAAAGTCAAATCAAAATAGCTGAAATTATTAGACAGCTGATTTTTGGGAATGAACAGCATTAACATTAGTTCAGGAAATGATAGGACATGTGTTGATGCTTTGCTCCCTTTAATATTAACACACTTTTTCAGGAGTGGACGGACGGCAGAGGTGTGGACTCGAGTCACATGTTTAATTAACTTTGACTCACCTTGACAAATAGCTTTTAAAATAGTTAAATTCTAGTCATGCACCATTATTCACCAAAGCAAATGCCTGGTTTGTGTACTTGGCATTAAACCTCATTTTTAATGGAGATACTGTAAATCAGTGAAGACAGAGAGGGAAGGTCACACAGACACTTGCTATTCAGGTCATATTCTGACTGTCTTGCATTGCGCGTCAAATTAAATGAGGAGGTCTGCTGGTAGCATAAAGTGTCGACTGTTAACAAATATGCCAGTCAATTTGCCCTTCAGCAAGAACTCAAGGTCAGGGAGGCAATACATGAGTATACCTGAGCAACAAATACCAGTTTGTCCGAGAAAACAAGGTCATCAGTATGTGTGTGATAGGGATGTGCATCTCCATCACTGAGGCCGATGCGATGCGCATCTCGATACGTTGCCACGATACGATACATTAACGATACCTTTGAAACACCAGGCGATGCGATACGGTACAATTCACCCCTGTTGCGATACAGTTCGATACGATTTGATTCAACATTATGCGATTCGGGGCGATACGATGCGATTCAACACGATAAAAAATAATGATACTTCAATATGGTACGACAGAGGATTTTTGTTTTATTCCTTATATGCAGCAAATCATACATTAACAAAAAAGTGCTTTACATATTTGGTACTGTACATCCCATCATGCCGTTTATTTATTTACCTTTAAAAACTCTCCAGAGTACAATTGTATAACACCTCACAGTTAAACAATGTAAGGATGCATTGCTCATGATTAACAATGTGCAAATAACAGCTACCATAGAGCAATGCCCATACAGCTGCCAGCCTGATGTGCTTAACACTCAGAGGCTAACTCACCAGTGAGCAGAAAGCAGTGGGTTCTATATGAACAATAAATAATACAAATAACCTTTCACAAGCAGCTTTATCATAACTGCTTACAGTAAGGAAGACATTTAAATTATTATTGGCCGTCACAGGCTGCTGTAAACTAAACACCACTCTCTCTGACAGAACACCTCACTGAGTGATTTAACTCATATGTCTAACTTTCAGGTTTCTCTTTTCAGCCGCAGACCCCACGTCGCCTCTTTATGTGCGTCGCTAAGTTCCTCGTACTACTTGTGTACTTTAAAGCGGCTCGGCATCGTTAACAATTTGCGAGTGATTTTTCAAGATGACCGTCTGTAGTAATAGTGCCGCGCACATATACCATCAGGACGTTACTGATGGGGTGCGGCTGCGTAGTGATACTGTGTGTATGCAAGTCCGCATCTAGGACGGATCTATGTATCATGGCTGTAGACCTGTTAAGTAATAAAGATACCTCATACAAAGGTCTACGGATATCTTATTACTCTCCATGACCTGCGGTCAACTATATAGCATAAATGACTATTACACCGTCTTTCTTGAACAATCCGAAGTGTTGCCAAACGTTTGATTTGTAGGTATTTTTCGGTGCGCTGTGTCTCTCTTTCTCCTCAACTTCCGTGTGTGTTGATAACTGAGACTCTCGTTCTCCGTAGTGGCGAAGCAAATATCAAAGATCGTCTCTGCTGAACGTTGACAAGATAAGGGGATTTTATATGAATGAATCGTTTTTTTACCGATGCAAAGACGCTACGCAATCGATGCATCGCGAGTTCAACCCGGTTCAACCCAAACTGTAGCCGATGTGCACTCTTTCAACCGGTGCACTCGCATCTTGAACGTTTATGCCGGTGCACCGATGCGAATCGGTGAATCTTAACATCTCTAGTGTGTGAGGATGTAAGGATGCAGCACTTACTCTTTGAGCGTCTCAAAGCCTTGTTCTTTGAACTGAAGCTCCTGCTTCATACAGGCCAGGTCCCGCTTCAGCTTGTTCACCTGAAACAGAGAACACAATAGTTTGTTTTTGGAATTATTTGAAAGAATAAGCTATTTTTTGACAATAAAATCACATGAAAAACCCAAAACAATGTCAGTCTTGAAAAACGTATCTAACCTGTCTGTGGCGTTCAGACCAGAGTCCTGCAAGGGTCTGATTTTCAAGACCCGCTCCCGCCCGGCACCTGCGACGTGCAATACCGAACCCGCCCCCCGCACATATTGCCAAAAAGATCCGCAAACCGACCCGAACCCGCATATATATGAGCAGTGAAAACGTGCAATTATTAAAACGCAGTTGCATATTTGTCTCAAAAAGCATGGGATGTTATTTTCTCCATCTAGGATGACACCAAAAGCCTCCCAGACGTTGGATTACGCTCTTGAGGAAGTGTTATTGAAAATTCTGTATTCTCCGCTAGAGCTTCACCTCAGCCATTTCCAATGTGGCGCGCTCAGCAGCAGATTGATAAGCTGCAGAGGTTATGGTTATGCGCGGTCCCACGGGGAGAGGTCTGAGGATTTAAACATTTAACTAAATTATTATTATTCCCCCCCGACCCGACCCGCATCATCTTTGTTTTACCCAGAACCGAACCCGGAAAAAAGTGTTTGAAAAAATACCACCCGCGAATCACTTTTTTTGCGGGTCACCGGACCCGACGCAGGAATCTGGTTCAGACTCAACATTATTGGATCCTACTGAACATGTTATTTTGTTAACAAGACTCACAAATATAGTTTTGTTTATTTTAAATAATGTAAATAATTCCCAAAAAGAGCTGGGGACTAATTTCAGGCTTTAAATAATACACATTTGGTGCTTTAGTAATAATCTGGAGCAAAAAGATGGTGTATGTGGGATTGAACACGGTACAAACAATATCTTGTTCATTTTAATAGCGCCAGTCTTGCCCAATGACACAGGAGAGGTACTCATATGCACACAATGTTTGAAATATTCATAATTGGTCTGAAATATCCACAGACTTTTCAACTTTCATAGCATTAAGAACTGTGCTATGACTTGCATTTAAAGATATGAGGTTAATGAAAATACAATTAAACAGGAGCCAGTGGAATGCATTGTATTACAGTCACGTGGCAAGAGCGAGTTGCGGTCATGTGGTTAGGGAGGTAACTCCTCTGCATATTTGATCCACAGCCAGGATTAGTAAACGTAAACTCAGAGTGAAGAGTGAGTGCCTAAGTATCCTCCTGCTCACTACTAATATCATTCATCTGTAACCACACATATGAGTATATCATAAATGAGATAGTACATGTTTGACTCACATTGAACTTTTACTGAAGCACTGTCTGATGTATGACATTGTTAAGAGTTATCTAGAGGAGAAAATCTACCCATATTTATTTTCTCACTTAATGTTTTGTCAATTAATGGCAGGAAGTAATACATGCCCATCATAGTGTCCAGCCCAAAGTCAGGAACCTACAGACTGTCAGCTTACTTTCAGAGAAGACTAAGAACATGTCATTATATTTCAACTGAAGAAACTTAGAAGCAAAAGACAAGACAGTGCTGAAATAATTTGTATCAGAAACAACTGGATAATAAATTGTATTTTAGACTTTCAGAAAACAAGAGATTTGATGATGTTAAAACAACTTGAGCCCCAATAAGAAACATGTCTTTTGTGTAGATCAGGCATCAGTCAGACAAGGCCGACACAGGAAGTAGAGGCTCTTACCCGACTTTTGGCTGTGGATATTTCTGCTTTTAGGATGTCCGGGTCGTACTTGCTGGAAGAAGACGATCTGGAATTCACTGCAGGTGATAAAAGGAAAAAATAGGAAAAAGAGAAGTGTTAGGGAGGCCCGACAACCTTCTTTCAAATGTTTATTTCACATCTGATTTAGATTTTAACCAGGGAACGTTGACAGGAGGAACCTCTGAGCAAGAGAGACGTAACCATTCACTAAAGTCACTCTGGGAAAACGTGTTTACTTCTGAAGAAATCTCATGACAATAGTGAGGATTTATTTTGACAAGAACTTCATCATTAAAAGTAAACTATCAACCTCTCTGATAGTGTTAATTTCCTTGACTAAAACTGTGACGAAATATGTTTTTCAATGACCTTTATTTCCATGACTAAAACGAGACGATGACGAGACGTCACCGACGGCAGTAAACATTAACTGTAACGAAATCATCATGCAATATCGTTGACGAAAAGTGACGAGACGAAGATGTAGTTTACTAAATAAAAACTATGCCAAATTCTCTCTTTACTTTTGTTGACGAAAAATGAGGAGACGAAATATTATCAAAGATAACGTTACATTCTCTGATAGTCAGTTTTTCTCCCAGCAGCAGTTCCATTTCCGGTGCTGCGGCTGGGCAGCAGCTGTGTGTCTGTGCTGCGCGCGGCGGTACATTTGAATTACACCGAGCCAGCGGCACACTGTGAACTGTCAGGAAGACTCGGGTCTAACTCATGGTATAAACTAACCTTATTTAACAGAAAATAAAATGGCAACAACAGGGCTTGGGAGCAGTGGTCGCGAAAACCGAAATCCCCCCCCCCCGTCTCAGCGCGAGTGAGTGACGAGTTGTGTACAGACTCGACGGGTAATAATGGATTATGACAGACATGTTACGATCCTGTCCGTCAAAATGACTGACAACGAAAAAGTCTAAAGCCACCACTGCTTGGGAGAAAGAAACGATGTGATATTTGGGCCCATTTTCGCTATAATGAGGCAGAGGGAAAAAGGGAATGCATTGTTTTATCAGAAGGGAAGCAATGTGGCCAGAACACAGCTGGTAAAAACACCACAAACCATATACTCTCTGCAAAGCTGCTTTCTTAATCATTCAACCTGTGTTTTTCATCAAATAAGGACAAGAAATAATGTTATTGTGAAATAAGTTTGACTAAAAGGACAAATTATTGTATGTTGTATATAATCTGATGACTAAAAAAGACTCAACAGTTTTCATTGACAAAAAGTAGACTCAAATAATTGTATAAAATAAGACTAAAATGCTCAGACTTTAAGTCGACTAAAACAAGACTAAATAAAAACAGGACGAAGGCGACTAAATATGACTAAAACTAAAAAGGAAAATGTAACACAGGACTAAAACTAAATAAAAAATAGCTGATGAAATTAACACTACTCTCTGATGGTGAATACTATATTTTTGTGATTTCAGAAAACAGCAAAGAAAGCAACACTGATGCCAAATGAAACCTTTCTACCCTCCTCATCTTCTTTTTTCTTCTTTATCCCAAAAGGTCAGCAGTGTCGAGGCAGCTTTTTCTTTGTAAACAGGCCAAAATTGCAGTTCATCATTTAGATACCTAAGACTAAGACTGTTTTTTTGGAAGGGAATCCATAGCTTTTTTAGAGGATACCATTTGCTTAGCTGTCAGGAAAACCTACTGTGCTGTTAAATCCCTTTCTGTTGGACTTCCAAAAAGGTGCCTACATGTGGAACAAAGGGATCTGCAGGACTCACAGCTGGTCTGGGACGTGGACTTGTCCTTCCAGGCGTCGTGGAGCTGCCGGTACTCCTGCTGCGCCAGGCGGAGCCGCTGCTCCTTCACCTGGTAGATCTCCTTCTGGGCGCTGAGCGCGTCGCGGGCCACGGCCAGGTAGTCCCGCAGCATGAACTCCTGCTCGCGCTGCCACTGAGCCCGTGGGTCCTCCAGCTGGGTGCTCTCTGCAGGGAGAGAGGGGGAGAGAGGGAAGACCATGAGTGGAGGGGGAAGAGGAGTCAGGTCTTGTAGGATATGAGCAAAAACCACAAAAACCTGCTTGTTGGTTTTTATGATTTATGTTGAAAATATGATGTTCAGCTTTATGGTGTTGTTTATATATGAATGATGGTGTCCAGTGTTTCCCACAGAATTTGATTCTATTTGTGGGGGCACCGCACTGCACCCCCCCGCCTCCCCCCAACGTTCTTGTTGCTCTGTGTTGCGTTGTTAATGAGTGAAACACACCGGAGTTGAGGATCTGTGGGGTTTTTTCTCCCAAAAATATAATTTAAAATGTAGGCATTTCGCAGACGCCTTATTCCAAAGCGATTTACAATGACCAATTACAGGGACATTCTCCCTGGAGTAACCGAGGGCTAAGTACCTTGCTCAAGGGCACACTAGTAGTGGTTTTCCCGGCAGGATTTGAACTCGCAACCTTCCGATCATCAGCCCACCTCCCTATCCGTTAGACCACCAAAAAAAAAGAAATAATAATAATAATATTTTCTTTTTTTTTTAATGAGATCCATTTGTGGCGGACGATATTTAATTGTGGCGGCCCGCCACAAATAAATCAAAGTATGGGAAACACTGGTGTCTAAATATGTGTTGGCAAGTATTTAGAAAAAGCCATCAAATACGGCTCAGTCAAGCAGAGATGGGACCATATTATTTGTATTGTAACTTTAATGCCAAATATTTATTCATTTATTGTTAAGATTTGACCAATACATGTTAAAGACCGACAAGACAACTGATTAATAGAACTGCTGTATCCCAATAGCAATTTAAACCATTAAATAACTGTAGGAAAGGCACAATTATTGGACCGTTTTTTAAACGTTTTTGAATCCATGTATCTTAAATACTTGGGAAACAGTGTTTCCAGTTTATTTGAAGAATAACTTAAGAACTATCCAATATTGAATAAGCAATCTTAAGTCCCCTTTACTGTTTTGGCACATAATAGAACAAAATAAAACATACAGTTAGTCAGGTGAAGATATTCAGGAGGGAAAAAAAGAGGATATGGGATAAGAAACAGAAACGAGTAAAAATTTACAAATAACATGTGAAAGGAACACATCAGAGTAAGCTCACTGGTGTTGTGGTCGACATAGTACGGTCCGACGGCGGGGTCGTACGCCTCCTCCCATCCCACCGGCAGCTCATCGCCAATACAGTCAGCAAACGTCAGAGGCTTCGTATGCCTGGAGAAAAAACAATAAGAAGAAAGACTCAGAAACAGAATCCCCCTCACTGTGATCAACAAACATCAGAACAGAGTTCAAATGTAAAATCAAAATATGCAGTCACATAGGCATCACATTGTATGCATACATGAAAACATGTCAAATAATATATAGTATTATTCTAGAACATAGGTGGGAATGGAAGAAAAAAGAACAGAACATGACAAAATGCATTTGATTTTTTTACAGGATTGTTTGATCTTTTTATAATATGTGTGCTTTGATGTTAAAACTAAGAAGTGTAATAGTTTCTGGGAATTATTGTTGAAAAACTAAAATATGGGTTAATCCTGGCTTAATAAAAGCAATTTCAGGAGGGGAGGGGAGGGGGGAGTGTGTGTGTGTGTGTGTGTGTGTGTGTGTGTGTGTGTGTGTGTGTGTGTGTGTGTGTGTGTGTGTGTGTGTGTGTGTGTGTGTGTGTGTGTGTGTGTGTGTGTGTGTGTGTGTGTGTGTGTGTGTGTGTGTGTGTGCGTGCGTGTGTGGAGGGGGTGGGTAGTCTGGAGTTTCACTGAAGTCCTCTATTCACCTCAGAGGGGGGAGAAGGAGAAAGGGGGGGGGGGGGGGGGGGGGTTTCTGTAGCTGGTCACAATAGGAGGAAACGGGCCCGTGGCATTCCACAAGCAGCGCTGACGCATCGCCTGGAGGTTTCTGGGGCAACCCTCGGCCTTACAGCGGCCTTACCCAGAGTGCACTGCAGCTGGGATGATCAATTCAACCCCTCTTACACGCTTCCACATAACTGAGGCTGAGAGCCAGAGGGTGTAATCCCACCTGTTGTTGCTCAATCTATACTGCAACAAGTGACAATCGCCATGTATCGATGGGAATAGATTACAACTTATTCTCTCGAGTATGACCTTCCTTACTTTCCAAAGTTGAACCAAAAACTTTGTTAAAATATTTTTACTTCTATTTGTACTATTATTCATCAGGGCTGATATAATCAAGATTAAATCATTGAGTCCCATATTTAGAAGGCTTTTAATCAGCTCCATGTATCAGGGTATATGAAGGAATCCTGAAGTCAAATGTAATACCTTTTAAGACCTTTTTTAAGACCCTTTTCATACGTTTTAAGACCTCATCGCCACTTCAAGTTTTAACCGGTTACATTGGCGACACACTTTACCTCACATTGACTATATACAGTATTGATTGTCCTTCCTCCTTATCTTCCAACCATTTGGACGCAAACTTGCATTTCCCCATAACGATGTTGTTTAACAACCGGTGTAAACGGACCTTCGCGCGCTATCAAGCAGTGAGTGATGTCCTGTTCAGATGACGTCAAATCCAACGGGATGCCATAAATAAACGACACAGAATCACACTACCCACCTACGCAATGATTACATTCAGGCAAACTTTAGAATACAACCTCTTTGGGCAATTTATATACTTATTGAAAACAAGCTACAAAATGTAATACCTTGGAAAATGCAGTTTAATACTTTTTAATAGCCCTCGTTTTCACTAATTTGATTTATCAACTTTTAATACTTTTTAAGACTCCGCGGACACCCTGATATATAAACCTAAGATAGTGTTTAAAGGGAAAATCAAATATAGATAGAGAAGAAGCAGAGTCTTTTCTTTGTTTACAGAGGTCAATGCTCCACCAACAGGAGAAAAGGAAAAAGATGTGAAAACTAAACTCTTAAAACAAGGATAAAGTTGCCCACTAAACATTGAGGCGTATTTCGGGTGCAAAACATTATATTTGTATATTCTAGCAGGTTGCATGCTTGCTCTAAAAAGCATTTTGAAGAGTCTTTCTCACAGGTGTTTGTAGGCTGGATGATATACAACAGTCTCATCAATTTGAAACAATAAATATCCTTAATGTCAAGTGTAAATCAGCAACAAATTAACTTTATAGATGTTAAAAAAAAAAGTAAAAGGATGCACCATTCCAGGTAACACACGAAAAGAACACGTATTGTACATCAAATCTGCACCTTTTGCACAATTTATTCATTTAATTCTATTCTTTATTTACCTGTATATAGTTTTAATTGTATCTTTAGTTGTATTCATCTAGTGTGAACCTGTACTGTACTTTTGCTCTCACTCTGTTGCTGCTTAAACTCCTGAATGTCCCCAAAGGTCCACCTTACCTTATGTTCCTAAGTGTTGTCCAACATGTTTCTGTAACATCACATAAACAAACCACATTGATTTCATGACGAGAGAGTAGAAAGCTCTTCTCTCTGGCTTTTCACTGCTGCCTCTTGTGTTTCATGACAGCAGATACAAACAAACCCAGAGCAGAAACTGAACTGGGTCCTTTTTCAGCTGATGAATAATGGAAGGGGGCCGGAGAAGACCCCCTCAGCTCCGCTCTAAAATTAGCTCAGGAAGACAGGGAGGCTTCTGCCAACCGCTGATCCCCCCCCAAAAAAAGCCGGCTGGCTGGCTGGCTCTCCACATCCCATTATTTGATTCCTCTCTCCTGCTGAATCCTGTCATCTAATGGCGAGCCGAGGGGAGTCGCTGACCTAAACTCAGCACTCTGTCACTGCTCTCTGAGGAGAGGAGGACCAGCCTCCATTTCCCCGTCAGTCACTCAACAGAAACTAGTAGTCCTTTAACATGCTTCACTGCTTTAGTGGTTAAAGTGTGGGAGAAGTATGGACAAACACTTCTATCTGAAGTAGGCCTGTGACCTAAGTGTTTCGTTGCCATATCTACACTGTAACTAACGTACACATGATGACAACAAATCCTTGAATCTTTAATCTATCTGAAAATGTATAAAAACATACCTTGATATTACCACAACAATGATGCTGAAATACAGCTTGCTCTGTCAAATGTGTTTCTCTTATTTCCTTACGTATTGTCTTTCCATACATTTTAATGGTTTAGTTTAATGGTTTGGTTTATGAAGTGCGAAATATTTTTGAAACTGCTGTTTTTTCCTGAGTTCAACGGCATGGGAAGATATGAAAAGTCACAATTATCATGGCCAAAATAATTGTTATTCACGATATTATCCAAATAATCATTCAAATGAGTTACTCTTAAAGTGGCACTAGCACATACTGGAATACAAAGACTACGTGCCAAAATAGCTACATCATTTAAAACTAGCACAGAACCACCAGAAGATATAATATGTGATGAGGGTATAATGTGTTTTTGTTATGCTGTCAATGATAAGATTACTCTTTTTAGACCCTCCAGAAAAACGCGGGCAAAAATCCTTGATTATGCGAGCTAAATTCCTTGATTATGCGAGATAAATTCCTTGATTATGCGGGCTAAAATCCTTGATTATGCGATTAAACATGCGGGGTTTTTATGTGATTTTATGCGGTGAAATTGCGGGAAGTTGCGAAATATGCGGGGAAAAAGAATAACAATTTTTTTAAATATTGGGCTGTCTTATTTATTCTCTCTCACACAAAACCACGGAGTGCAGAATAGTTTCCCCCCACTTTTTGCCCGGTCTTTAGTAGAAATGTTCGTTGGTAAATGAGCTCTATACAGTGTTGTTTACATTCTGTGATGCGCGAGCTGATGACGTCACGTCAAGACGAGTTAACTTTTTCTTCTTCTCAACTTTGTGTGGAAAAATGCGGAGATTATGCGGCCTTTTGATAAATATGCGGCCTTTTAAAAATCTGCGCCATTTTGCTGATTATGCGTTAAATTCTGCGATCGCAGAATCATGTTTTTCTGGAGGGTCTAACTCTTTTGTGTCACACGGACAACATTTCATTATCTTTACTATCCTGGGCCTGAGATAGTAGAGAGCCATGTGTCTTTGTAGGTTTTATCTCAACTATGAGTTTTGTTGTCCAATGGTATAACACTTACAAAACCAACAAATGAGAAGAAGTCAACACATAGCCGCTATGATGTGCACATCCACTGGGGAACCTCCGACCTCCGGGCCGTATAAAGACCGCGAGACCACTTGGTACGGCCCTCGAGGTAATTTATAAACACACGCAAAAAAGAAAAAAATGCGGAAATCTAGACCGCAAAATAATTAAACAAGTGAGGACCTGTTTTTCCTGGCCACGGTCAGGGTCCTTGAACACAACACGAGCCAAGCCAAACGTGTCATCACGTGGTATATGTCTCGTCTGACGGGTGTAGTGCTTACCGAGAGCTCCAGAACGCCGCTCCGGCACTTAAGGTACCCATAAAGGCTCAGATACACCGGCCAGTCACCTGAGAAGTCGCCGACGCCGACACCGACTGTTGCGTCGCCGGACTCACTGGAACACACCGCAAATCCGAGCCGAGCACGTATGAACTGCGTATGCGTGAGTGGCAATAACTCTCCTTACCAGCAGGCGGCGGTAGTGTGTATTCATCATTCAAAAGAGGCAACAACCGGAACAACCGGAAGACAGAGAAGAAGAACAGACTCCGTGATATAAACAAACAACAAATAGCGTTTCTTTCCATTTTCACTCTCGTCCATTGAAAACATGAACGAACAGGAGCTCTATAAACCGATGAGGTGAAATAGCCGTCCGTGTGTGTTCCATCTTCCATTTTAAATCATTTGTTTACCTCCCTCACTTCCGTTAACGCTTCTCATGCACTGATTCGCTAGCTGAACAGCCAATCAGTGTCATCCCTTTGTCCGACTTCCGGTGGTGTTCCCGACGCCGATTCAACAGGTTGAATCGGCAAGAAAAGGCGTCAGGTCGGCAGAAAAGACCCGACGGTGCGGCGCACACCACTCCAAATAGGGCGTGCCCACGCTCATGTTCGGCCCGACTCCCTTTTACTGCCGATTTCGGCCTTTAGGAGCCGTACACGTGCCGCAGTTTTTGCGTGGTTGTGTCTTTAGTTGAAAGCCCAGTGGAGATCTGTTCATCTGTCATACTGATCATACAGTCAATACCCTTGTTGTTATTAGCATCTGGTTAGCTAGCTATGCTAACGAATATAAGAAGCTTTTTCTACAACCACTGAGGTAAAGGCACATCTTTATATGATCATTATAGTTATAAAAAAATAAGAGAATAAAGTAAACGGGTATAAAATACTATATGGCAGTAAAACAAAGTTGTTATTAATAAACAAGAATACAGTTTGAAAGGGGAGTGATTTGTAAAATATCCATAAAGAAAAAGAAATCTGCTTACAGTTCCGTTTCATATGGGTGTTGAGAGATGTATCCATAGAGCTCCTAATGTTGCTCTCAAAGTGCACCAGATTGATGCTTTTAATTTCAACATTTAAAAAAAAATCTTCCCGGGGGACCCGGACCCCCCTAGAGGAGGTTAGGTCCCCCCCACCACTTAAATCATGTCCACATGGATAGGAAACTAAATACATTTGCACACATCTTGTGTCCATATCTTTCTGTTTTGGTGGTCATGCCAAAACCGTGCATGTGCATGCATGCGCGAGTCATGGTAAGATGTCTGGATTAAGAGGTTGCTTTTTCTTTGCACAGCATGAAAGTAAGGCGTAGTTAATGGGCTGTGATTTTAGTATTTTTAAGCAGAGGTCAATAATTTGTACGGCCCTCGGAGGATGTTGAAAATTTTTGAAATGGCCCTTGAGAGGAAAAAGGTTCCCCACCCCTGCACTAAATGCATCCACACTGGTTAGACAAGAGTCGTCCAGATACCTAAGCCAAACACATTTTACCAACCGCAGAATTCTATAATACAATCTAAATGGAAAATATTTTCTCATTAACCAGAGCTACACAGGAATAAAACATGGACTGGTAAAAGTAATGCATGTATACCAGTCATAAGCCACAGCAGCACCCACAATAGTGATAAATTGAAACCTCATTATTTGTAGCTACATGTACCCAGTTTAGTGCTCAATCTTCAAAGCTTAATATTCTGAAAGTCTACGCTCACACTCTCTATTTGCAGTGTCATTATTTCCCAAATTACATGACTCATAGCTCCTTTGACCTTGATAGGAGAACATGCACCGATGTAAGGGGGAAGAACTTAGAACTGAGGCTAACTTGTGTTTTGTGTTAAAATTCATTTGACGGATTTGACACTTTGTTGAGGCTCCTATTGTGTCTAAAACCGCAAGCAATATACAGATTTCATCAGTTCCAACCCCCTCAAAAATCTGAATATTGAAATATTTTGGATGGGTTAGTTAACTTGCTTTCAAAGCCATTGCTGACACATTTGAGACTGGTATCGTTGACATTTTTGCTCAGATGAAGCAGCTTGTTGTCACTTGGATGACTTGCAGAGTAGTTACTTATCATCCTTAAAGGCCAAGAGCATGCTGCGCCGAGACCAAGCACTGCAATGTTGCTCATAGTTTTATGATTTATTATTTCAGGTTAGTCAAGTGAACAAAAGCATGCACATGTACTCAAAATCATACTCTCTTATGCAAGCCTGACTAAAGCCAGGATAGGATTTTTTTTGTGACTTAAAAGTAGCCACTTTAATCAGAATCAGAAAACTTCATTAATCCCGGGGGGAAATTGGGGCTTGTGACAGCTGCTCCAATTTCAAATGAAATAAATAAAAGACAAATAAGAAAAAAAATGGACAATATGTATATCAATCTAAGAAGTTAAAGTAAGAATGTGCAATACAAAATAAGAGAAAGACATTTATATTTTAGAAGTTAGACTAAAACGATAATAATGAGGCCCTGATTTGAAACTGATGTGATGTGGAATTGTTCCTCCTAATGTCCAGACTAGAGTGTGTAACTCCACCTTACATAACTGCTAAACCAATTAATAAGTACGGGTTTCAGTGGAGAATGTCACATGATAGTCTGCATGTTTTTTAAGAAGCTTATCTGAAGCTGACTCTGAATTCTTGTGATATTTTGGCATCAAAAGGGTCAGAAATGTATTTGCAGGACATCCATACAGGTGCGGTATCAGCCTCTAAAACCCAATATCAGCCGAGGCCAGGTACACACACACAACCCCCCCCCCCCCCCCAGGTTTCACATACCAAGGTAAACAGCCAGAGTGTTCCTAATGCAAAGTGACAAAGCATGCGACAGCGTGCAAACACACAGGGAGGCGGGCTGCATATCTCAACGGTGAGTCAGACGGCGTATAAATTCCTCAAGTTGAGTTATGAGGCTCCCAACAACACTTCACAGCCGCTCAAGGTCCAACAGTGAAAGCAATCACACACACACACACACACACACACACACACACACACACACACACACACACACACACACACACACACACACACACACACACACACACACACACACACACACACACACACACACACACACACACACACACACACACACACACACACACACACACACACACACACACACACACACACACACACACACACACACACACACACACACACACACACACACACACACACACACACACACACACACACACACACACACACACAATACAACCCTTTTGCTCTCAAGGTTTAATCCGTAATGATTCAGCGAAGAATTCAGTGAAATTGTGAATTTGATTAAGACAAATTACAGCAGGGACTTGCCTCAGTATTTCTGTACATTACCCTCCCCATAAAAGCACGGAGCGTTATCCAGATAACATTCCTTTCAGCTGACGATATGCATTCAATGCGTCACGAAGAGGAAGGATGGATGATATTGCACTTTAAAGAATTTATAAGGGCTCGAAGGCAACTTGGCTGAATACAGAGATTTTCTTCTTTTACTTCTATTGTTCTTCCCTTTTCGTTCCATTTATTTTCTTGTTTCAGTCCTTGTGAAATTCAACAGAAATATTTATAAGCGGAGTATGTTTTAGGAGCCTGTGGCCACCTTTTTATATGTGACTGCAAGACTCAAAGAGAGAAAGATTGTTTGTTTTCTTTTGATATTTAGTTTTAGATGGCCAAAAAATTCCAGAATTGTGAAGAAATCTAAATGTAAAACACATGGCTATGTTGGAAAGCTTCACTTGACATCAACACCCAATCTTCCACTATATCAGATATTCAAATAAAGAACATCAGATATCTGTTCTTCTGGAGGGCCCCAGGCAGTTCAAAAGAAATGTAAACACACAAAGCTATCAGTGTCAAAAAAAGGCTTGCTGTCTTTATTCATTCCTAAAGCACAAACTATAATGGAAAGGTTTTTCAATGACTGCAGCTGTAAATAAAAGCTTACTGGTTTTTTGTATGTTTGTGTCTCCTCATGTTTTTTCTCAGAGAACTTCTTCAATTAGTATCATCTCAACCCGGTTGTGAGCCTCCTTGCAACCCTTGTGATGTAAGCATTTAAGCTTATGTCACTAATGCAACGTATAGCATTATGTAAATACTCAAATGTTTCTGCAGCAGTACAGGTAGAAAAGCTTTCCTGACATTTGTAATCCAAAGCAAACAGCCAACATGTCATTACACATCAATCACCTGATACATCAGCGGTAAGGCAACACAAAACCAAAAGGGACATTTTAAATAAATCGCAAAGGAAAAATACAATAGAGTGGCGAAGTCACGCCCACTTACTTCCGCATCATGGGACCTTATTCCGAAAAAATAATACATTGAAGTCAATGGAGAGAGAAAACGTATCTTTTGATCCCGTTCGAATTGTGCCATCAATTACACATATGTTGTTTGTCAATCTTAAAAAATCATTTCCATGTCAAAAAATTCAAAGTTTGTCTTAAAACTGTTGAAATATAAGATTATGAAAAATACGCAACTAGAAAGACTACAAATCCCAGAGTCGCGTAAGTGCTGTCATAACTGATGTATTCCCTCCAGATAGCTAAAAATGTATTTACTTACTGTACTTACTTACTTACTTTAACAAGATGCCTGTGTGCTTTGTACCAGCTTGTTATCATACCAGTAATAGTACCTCTTGCTCGTTCTCAACTAAAACAAAACACGAGAGTGTACCTTGTTAGCTAATGTTAGCTAGCTGACATTAACGTTACACATTACACTCGTGTTACTCACCGAAACCTTGTAAAGCCGGTCCCGCATGCTGGCTCTTACGGAACCGACTAACTCCCCTTTTTCGTATGTACAGCTCTCAACATGCCCAAACTTGTAGTGATTTTCACCTCTTTTAATACTTTTCGCCTCATTCTGAAAGAAAGAGGTGAAATGTACCAACGTGACGGCCATCTTGGTGTTGGTGACGTAGGCAAGACCAGAGTTGTAGTTCATTGAGCGCTTCACACAAAGAAATGTGTAACTTCAGTTTTATGGCAAATTTTTATTTTTTTTTGACTTGCAAAATTATCTTTTAAATTGACAAACATCCTATGTGTAATTCGTGGCACAATTCAAACGGGATCGAAAGATAATCTTTCTCTCCCCATTGACTTCAATACATTATTTTTCCGATATAAGGTCCCATGGAGGTCCACCGGAAGGGGAGGGACTTCGCCACTCTATGGGAACTTATTAAGAAGATGTGACGTACATTGTTTGTGGTGTATTATATTTACTCCTACGATAAGCAATCTTAACCATCGTTGCTTCCTCTTCCAAGAACAATCAGCGAAGTGTGGCTTTGGTCATATCTAGGGACGGGTATCGTTAGGATTTTACCGATACCGGTATTTTTCGATACTTTTCAATAATCTGGTGCTCAAAATTATAGACATGATTACAAGATGTGAAGATTAAGCAACAGTCATTTATCGTAATTTATTTGTATTTATTATTTAATGTAACTTTTTCAATGTCATACCAAGCAGGTATGAGTGTGTTTGACAGTGTGTCTCTGGAAGGGGGGCGGTAATTAGAGGCAGTTCATAAATCCATGTAAACATGACCATTATTCAGTTAAAACGAGACGCTGCGTGCGCACCTCCTAAACCGGAAGCTCCGGTCGGCTAACTATTATATTACGTTTATTATTTATAATTGTAATGATGGATTATCAGTAATCATTTTAAAGTTACACAGAGACATTGGATTAACGTTTTTTATGCCATTAAACACAACTTTTGATCACAAAACAGCAAAGGAAAGACATAATTATCATCATGGCTACGTAAAGTGAAGATGTTTTCTTGCTCTTTCCTGGCTGCCAGTTCAGTGAGTTTTGGTCGTACAGTGATGAGACTTAAACCAATGGAATCAGTTTTTATGTGATATGTTGTTTGTGCAGATAAAATGACGTAGAAAAGATCGCTTTTGCCAGTTAAGTACTAAAGTAGCCGTTTGCCCTGTTAGCCCCGTTAGCCCGTTTTGCTAAGTGTTGATTTACTCTTGGTGTTGGACTTCTGTTCCGTGTAGGTAAAATGGTAAATATCGTTTGTTAGTCTGCCATCATTAATAGGTTGTTAAATGTTAAGCAGCCTTGAGACGCTGTTTCTAGCAAGATGTTGCGTCTGCCCCTATGGTCTGCCCTCGGGAGTCTCACAATAATAAGAGCACTGTTAGGAGAGATGACGAGTGGCCAATCAGAGTGGTACTCAAGTTGGATACGTCACACGGAATGAGGGTTCAAAACGAACCAGAATTGTTTAAACTAAGGAAGTAACTTAATTAATATACTGATAGCAGCACCGTTTGTCCAGCGGCTTAACGGTATACCAATACCGTCCAATCAGGTACCGGTACTGACTTAGTACCGGTTCTCGATACCCATCCCTAGTCATATCACAACAAGAAGACTACAGAAAAGGTGGTATCTGTATTAATGGCTCATAGTTCGCAACAGGATTTACTGTCCTGGGTCATTTTGGTTCATTGTTTAGTCTGTACATTATCAGAGAGTCAGGACAGGTGCCAGCTTCCAGAAAACGCAGAATCATTTTGTAGTTGCCTAATTTGTATGGCCAACAGTTCAAAGTTCAGAGAAGCTGCCAGTGCACGAAGCAATACATATTTTTTATTTTAATTTGATGAATGGCTGATAAAATAGCTGATTAACCCATAAATAGAATAGTTAAAACATTTAATTTTGATATCAGAACAATAGTAATCAAAGTGGGGGCATAGAGTGGAAATGTGAAGATATTTGTAGGAGACCAACCGATTTCCAGAGTTGATTTGAAGTCTGACACAAGTCTGAGCTGCACATGTACAACAGTATCATAAATGTAGATAATTGAAATTAAACCTCCCCTTAACCCTAGAACGGCATTTACAACAATTATATTAAAATGTTATTGTAGTGTGTTAGAATGGCTATGATCAATCGATTAGGAACATGTAAAAGTACAGAGAAATGTGTGACAATAATTTAAATGCTATTAAAAAAGTCTAGATATGCATGGTAATCTGAGCTGACCTGAATAGCAGAATATATGTAGGAGTTCTAGCTTTTTATTTGAGCCTGCAACAACAAAAACAGTGTGAAATTGTTTGGGTGAGAAGCACCACCGATATCTGCCGTCAAACGGCACATTTCAGCACTTTCAGGTGAGCATTATTGTTGCGAGCAGCCTCAAATGAATAAGTTATAGGATGGTTGGTTACGTATTAGAGAAAACTAGAATGCAGCAGGCCAGCCTCTGTGCAGTGAAGTTAACGGTTTGCAGGGCTGCACTTTGACCCCGTGCACCTTGGCAAGCAGTGAAAGGGGTTTTAGATGAATCAGGCCTTTGGTTGGCGAGTGTGTGCTGCTCTGTCCGTCACGTCGTGCGTTTCAGGAATGTGTGTGTGTGTGTGTGTGTGTGTGTGTGTGTGTGTGTGTGTGTGTGTGTGTGTGTGTGTGTTTAAGGACTTTGTTTGGGAAGGTTTTGAGTCTTTATCGCTGCCTCTAAGTGTAAAATGTTGTGTTTCCAACCCATGTTACGACTGTTTGACTCACTTTTGATACCAGGGGCTTTTCTTTAAGTTTCTTCCTCAGGTCATCAGATGCTCACCAAACGCTTGAAATTACTGTTTTAACCGGAGACTATGAAGAACATCTTCACTTCGTCAAATATTGTATAACGTGCATTTACCGGCTGCCATTTTTGTGACATTTCTCTGATCATTTGGAGACCTACAGTGTTTTGACGTGAGCTAATCGGCACAGCTCTCTCAGGGCCTCGGCTGAATTGAGACCAGAAAAAGTACCAGATATCAGATACTATCCACAACTTTTCCAATCAGGAATCCAAAAGAGAGTGAACTGAATTTAGTAGATCTGTGCCAAACCATGGAGTGGAAACACAGAAGAAGTGTAAGGCTGGATTACAGCACATTTATCGTGAAGAAATTAAACTAAAATCAGTGTGGAAAGGCATTTGTTATTTGAAAAATGTACAAACTAATGTAAAGTCAGTTAAGAATACTCTCTACTTGCATATAACATGTGTTTAAATACAGACACAAAGTAAGCCTAATACAATAAGTACAGAATTGGAGCGTCTTCTCACACAAACCTCCCCACAGAAAGAAAAAAACTTCCCCTAAGCCTCCAGAATTCCAGACATAAGCCATTAAAGGGATTTTGTGTCAAAGTCCGAGGGGTCTTAAGTAACTGGTAAAGATGAAAAACCAGTCCCACCATGAAAACTGCCCCCCCCCCCTCCCCCTCCATACTGTGGAGGCTGTTTTGTACAAGTGGGACTGTGTCATGTCGCGCTGCATGCTTAGCACGCTAAGCCTATTGCACTGATGGATTTCTATGAGAGAGAGGAAAAAAGCTAACTCACACCTGATTTTTAATTGCAGGAATTGAAATGAAGCATGCTTTTATGGCAAATAAAATCATGCATTTTTCCCCTTTAACAAACTCATTGAAGTATTTTGTAAAAATATTTTGAACATGTAAGAGTGTGCAGTGTTTCCCACAGATCGAAATATACTGTTCGCCTGAGCCTCGCAGCGGAGTTACTGCGGAGCGCATAAAGCAGACCCTTCACGCGATAGCAGAAAGAACAGGTTCAGGAGGGGTAGTTAACCGATCACAGATGGCGTCGTGCTCGCGGACGGATAAAAAAAGATAAAACCTAAATGGGTTTTAGGTTTATACTATATACTGTGGCGGACGTTAATATACCTGGGCGGCCCGCCCAAGTAAAGTCTATGTGTGGGAAACCCTGAGTGCGTCGACTCCACCATCATATATTTATTTACTTATGAATAAGATCCAGTGCTTACATGTCCCACCAGGACAACTGCAATATATTATATATATATATTGGACTCCAAATAGTGTATATCTTACAGTAATCCATCTTCCATCCATTTCACTCTTGTGTTTAATATTCAAGGCAGGCATTGGCTTCCATAGATTGTAACTGTTGTGTTTAACCTTATAGGGGCCCGATAATGCTTTTTAGGTTTTCCCTTTCCTGTAGTGTTCCATATAGGTTTGTGTGCATGTAAATGGTCTGCAAAGGCTAAAATCGATCAATTGGACTCCTTTGTTTACTTCCACGACATAGTGACATGACTACGTAACATTTGTACTTCTTTTGGCCAGTGCTCCAACACATTGTATGTGATAGGCTAATAGGGGGCGGGGCATCTCTTCAGCCGGTCAGCTAACCAATCAGAGCAGACTGGACTCTGGTTTCAGACAGAGGGTGAAAAGAGGTGCTGCTGCACAGGCAGCATGAGAAAAATAAAGAGCTTTTTGAGCATTGAAAAACACAATTTTGAAACCTGAAACCCCTTGAAAGGCAACCATTGGCTTATTGTGTTTAACTTCTTAGGCAGCAACTGGCTTCCATTTCTTTCACTAGTATGAGGTTTGAATGACTAGAGAATCATTGGCTAATATCCATTTAACTATGGAAAGATAAAGTGCCAAAGACCTGAAATTTGTTTGAGATGCTGTGGGTAATCAATCTCCGTTCGGAAACTTAGTCACATTTATTTGTTTTAAGTTGTTAGGTTTGCATAGTTATGCTGCAGTATTCCTCGACAAAATTAGATCACTATTTGCCGTGCCTTAACTTTTGCTCACTGTTTGTTTCTTGGTTATGTTGTGTTGACAATAAAGTTGATTAATTCTGTTGAAGTGCCATGGAAAGCACAAACAGGAGCTCAGAGATCCTCTAGTCTATGATAATAATTTAAAACTGACCAAAAAAAAAAAAAAACATGATGGATTGCTCATTTCAAGTTTAAAGTCTCTTTAGGAGTATTCTATTTAACGATGCAGTACGAGAAAAGGAAACTAAAGGCTGAGTGGAAGGCAGTAAACAAAATACTGATGGTGATGTTACGTGATTTGTGGTTCATTAGTAGGGCAGGTCATTGGCACGGTGCTTTACTGAGGTCATTTGTGTCGCTATTTAGGTGTTATGAAAACAAATACAACATCAAGCTAGCATTCATAAATCAAAGTAGAAATAAAGACTCCCAATTTGCATGATATTACACAACCACACTTAAAATAACCCAATAGCATCCCAACAGGTACTGACTCATGGGATTTCTAACATGCTCTTTTTTTAATGACATGAGGGTGTCCTGCCATCTGTTTACTCCCTGCCTCCCGTTTCAAGGCTTATGAGACATCACTAAAAGCAGAACACACTGTGAGAAGGGAACACCATGTCTATCATCCCCTAGATGTTCTTGAAGCTTTCAGAATACGCCAAAGGATGACAATCAGCTTCAAGGTTGAATCAGTAATTCAAAAACCTACCTGCAGCTCTGACAGCAGACATCATATTTGCAGGAGTGTTTACTGCTCTTGTTCTCATTAGGATGATCTCTTATTGTGATACAGACTTTTATAACCCTCACTTAAAGCCGTTTCCAGGTTAACTACCAGTAAAGCTCAAGTGATCAAACATTTTTCCTTTCACAACGGTAACTGAAAAAGGCAGCAAGAAGCCCCAGGTGTGTCTCAAAGTGGACATTGTGGGTATACTCGCGTATATTGGTCATATTAAAAAAACGAATCGCCAACTATGGTGGTCAGTGTTTCCCATACAGCGATTCATTTGTGGCGGGCCGCCACAATTAAATATCGTCCGCCACAAATAAATGTCATTTTTTTACTTTCTAAAACTTTTTTTTTTGGTGGTCTAATGGATAGTGAGGTGGTCTGATGATCGGAAGGTCGCGAGTTCAAATCCCGCCTGGAACACCACCACTAGTGTAAATCGCTTTGGAATAAGGCGTCTGCTAAATGCCGTAAATTGTAAATTATATTTTTGGGAGATTAAACCCCACAGATCCTTAACTCCGGTGTGTCTCACACAACTCAACACAGAGCAACAAGAACGTTGTCTGCTACAGTAGCCATGAACTTGCATGTATTTTGTTATTTGAGGGAGGGGGGGGGATGCGTGGGCCACCCGAAATAGAATCAAATTCTGTGGAAACACTGGTGGTAATCAAATAAATAATGTTACTTCTTTAAAAAAAAGTCACAAACATTGTCTGGTTCCACATTCTCAGATGGGATGATATGTTTCTTTGTCGTCCAAATCAGAATACTGAATGACTTTAAGGTCAGTATAAGATTCAGTTGGGCAAAATAAGACATTCAAGGCCGACCTTAAACTGTTGATAATTACAATGGCATTTCTTAAAGACATTTTGCCTGACAAAAGGCCAATGTATCAAAACTTTGCTGCCAAATAAATTGACTGGACATTTAAAAATAAACAAATAAATAACATGTTCAATTGCCTTGTTTTGTTCGACCAACATCTCAGTCCAAATGTCCATAGTCTCAGTATTTAATTGATTGTTAGGCAACACGTTTTTGCATTTGAGGAATGTTGAACATTTTTTGGCATTCTTGCTTGAAAGTCTTTCTAAATAAACATTGATTATAAAAAAGTGAATGATTCATTTGTTGTCTAATTGTTCTACAGCTCTATTTTGAATGCTGAGGCTCTTATGTCGATTATGTTCCCCATCCGTCTCTTATTTTCGTATGTTTTGTATTAAAAGGCTACACCTTTAGAGAGAGACTTACATTTACAATATTCCTCAGAAGAGAAATAACCTAATAAGACACATTGCCTGAAGATGAAATTGCGATGCAGATAAAAGACCTTTATAAAGACTTCAAGACAAATCCTTTGGGATATCTTACAGGAGCTTAAGACATGCTAATAAATACAATTAAAGAGATTTGAGAGAAGACATTAAAGACAACATGAATTACACTGTATGAAAATATTTTGGCGACATTGTTTATGACTTGATTTGTGTACCAAACAACTAGACATAGCGCTGTAACACGTCATAAGGTTTGGTGATGATGGTCATACTAGTTTTAGGTATAAACATGGGTGTCTGGTTTTTAGAAGAGGTCTGATTCAGCATCTTTATCCCAGAGCGGTTGGATGATAGATGGCGTTGGATGCTTTGCAGAGTACATTTTGGCCTATCTTCAGCAACTACTGTATACTAGGCCTTCATGTTTCAGTTACCTTTCTAGCAACACTGCCAAACACTCACTAGATCCAGATGCTCTGATTTTGCTCACATCAACTGAATATTTGGCTAGTTTGGACTTTTGGTTGGACAATATGAGTAACTCTTGATTTGCATTCTTAACATTTGCAGGAGAAAATTGTTACATCATTAATCACATTCAGAGATACATTTTGAAACTAGTGTTAGCTGGAAGCAGGTCCAATATGACCTTTAAAGAAAATTAATGTTCTTCCAATTATGGACATTCTGCTAATGTAAGTAAATGAATGAAAAAAACAGCCTATCCATCCTTGGTAGTAAATATTTATTTGTTTTCCAATTAGCTGTTGATATTTCTTTTGGGAGGGGGCTACAACTTTGTATTTGCCACTGCTGCATTGAATTGTGTTGCATTATATGTAATAATCTATTTACAGTCTATGGTGATAATGCATATTTGCAGGGGTTGTCCATTTCAATGTCCTATTTCCGTATATGAATATCCACAAGTCACATTTGTATTATTTTAACAGGACAGGTGATTTATTTCAATAAGGTGCTTATAGCTTGACCGGCAACAGGTCAAAAGTCACCCATCTTTCCAGTGGTTTTACTACAACACACACACACACACACACACACACACACACACACACACACACACACACACACACACACACACACACACACACACACACACACACACACACACACACACACACACACACACACACACACACACACACACACACACACACACACACACACACACACACACACACACACACACACACACACACACACACACACACACACACACACACACACACACACACACACACACACACACACACACAGACACAGAGACAGAGAGAGAGAGAGAGAGAGAGACACACACACACTCCTACCTGTCTCTGGGGTCGATCCAGCTGGTGCAATGGTTAATGTGGTCAACGTAATAGACTTTGCCATCAAAGTCTCTGGCCTCCTCCCAACCCTCAGGTAGTGGCAACTCCTTCCTTGGCATGTCAGGCGAGTCTCCATGTAATTAACTCCTCTCTACTCAAAATCATAACGAAGGGAAACCATCGCTTTTCTCTGTCATCATCATCAGCAACAGTATCAGCAGTTATTCCCAAAATTCCCGGTTTGATGCAGTTTGGATTAGGCCATCATAATAATAATCCATAATAATCCACAGATTAACAAGAAATCAAACCTAAAAAAAAAGGGGGAGGACTGTTAAAAGAAACTCAAGAGGATAAAAAGTAGTTCCTGCAGGCTGTGCATCAATTCTTATCTGAATCATCCGTAATATAAATAAAAAAGTGACGCTATTTGACGAGTTTTTCCAAGTGCATGTTATTGCAACTTTTCCCAAATAGGGGGGAAAACTTTAAAAGGTGTTTTAGTGATAACTTCTGAAGTTTAACATTATCCACGGTCCACAAAACACCAGCTTGTTTCAACAGAAAGGCAAGAAAGTCCTAAAAACCTCCAGATAAAACAGGAATAATAAAAGGGCTGGTAATGTGTCCAGAGCAGCGGTGTTTCACAGGGAGAACCGTCCCAAAATAATTCCTCTAAAGTCCCCAAACTGGACTCGTTTCTTCTTCTCTCCGACAGGCCACCATGTTTAGCAGCAGTAACCGATGCTAGCCTCGGGGAAACAAACAGAGTAAACACCGCTGAGAGAAGAAAAGTAACAGCTGGATCCACAGTCGTTAAAATCCGGTAAATCCTCCAGAAACTTTGTACGTTATTTTTGTTTAGTTATCCGTTTAGAAGCCGGACAGGAGAGGAGCAGTGGCAGCGGCGGTAAAGTCTTTCCCCGAGTCCCGATGACTTCGGCCGGTTCGACCGCTGTCAAGATACAAACATTCACCACGACTTCCGGTTAATGTTTCAAAAATAAAATATGAAGGAGAGATTTGGTCAGCAAAATAAGACTTCCGGTCATACTTTTCAAATGCAGAATCAGTGATATTAAGTTACTGAGTACATTTAACTCAAGTAGTATTTAAGTATCATGTTTGCGTTAACTTTTGTACTTTTTCTAATAAAAATGTTTAATTGTTTTATCGATTTATAATTGTTTCAATTTCGTTGTTGTGTAGTTTTAGACGGTTTGATGACTTGGTTTCTTTTAGATTCCTATGATATATTTATATCTACAAACGAAAAAAAATCAAATGAAATAGTGTGTTTTATACCAGTAGCCCACTTGCCTTCAAGGATTCGTGGATTAATAAACTTTCAAGGCAACACTGCCCTCTGCAGGTCAAAATGTAGAACTGCTTAATGGATCAACTTCATATTCAATAAAGTATCACTTCAGTTCAGTTTTACAGGATGCATTTCTCCAGTTGATTTAGCTGAAATAAAATAAAAAGAATATCCTGACAGCAGTTTAGCCTCAACACTTTGAATATGACACATTAATTTATAGGTATGAAAAGCACATGTTTGTAAGGCATAATGTAGTTTAAGTGTTCAGCAATTCAAAAAATATTGATTACATAAATGCTAAGATTAATTAACATTGACAATATTAACACAAAAAGTATAACTCATTACACACAGTTCAACTGATACGAAAAACGTACCTACTTTAAAAATAAATTAGTCCTTCCTTTATTTTGTATGAATATCTTTGTGAAAACCAGCAGTTTATCATTGAGAAGTATTGATTGTTTTCACCAGCTTCCATATCATGTGACTTAACTACTCCAAAGCAATGCATAATTATATTACTACACTGAACCTGATGGATTCGAGACATTTCCAAATATTTAAACTTAAAAATGACAGAAATTAAATATTGAAATAAGCAAATAAATGATTGGACTCTAGATGGAGCAATTCACCTCTTTGTCTTCGCATGACTTTAAAAGAGACAGTGAGGCTTTTACTGACTCTCAGAAAAACGATGGGATCTGTCAGGTCAACACTTTTTATACATAAGCTTATCTGATGTTGTCTTGAAAGCCTGCTCTCACAACTGTCTTTTTTAATTGGTTATATACAGGGCCGGCCCTAGACTTTTGGGGGCCCTAAGTGAGCTTTGGCTTGGGGGCCCCCCTCACTCTAGCGCGTTCTCACTACACACAACACGAAACCAACTTTTGTCTTATGATGTTAGCATAAGCACACATATTGTATAAATAAGCATGTATAAACACCGTGGACCTAACCTACTCTAGAGGGGTCCTCACCTCCTCTAGGAGGGTCCGGGGTAATGCTCCCCCAGGAAGATTTTTTTTTTAAATATTGAAGTTAAAAGCATCAATCTGGTGCACTTTGAGAGCAAAATTAAGAGATCTATGGATACATCTCTCAACACCCATATGAAGCAGAACTGTAAACAGATTTTTCTGTATGGATATTTTACAAATCACACATTTCATAACTGTTTTTCATTTATTCTCTCTGGCTGTCCATCTCATAATGTTCACATAGAAACTAGCTGTCAATAGGAATATCATTGAGAAGAATTATAATTTCTTGCAAAAATCTGTCAGAAAAAGAGGTTGCACATTTAAATTCAGGTGTTGTTATGGCAATGTCAGTGGCCAAACAGCCACTTTTACTGCTGCAAATACGTTCAAACATGCTTTTGACACGTAAAGCAGTGGCAACTATGCCACCATTTCAGCTGACTTTTTCTCAGAAATACTGTCACATAACATCCATATATTTCAGTGCTAGGTTGATGCTTAGCTAAGCTAACTATGAAACACTTTAACTGACAGGACTCCGGATCAACTGTGTACTGTAAGATAGCTTCTAGCTTCATGTCGAACAGTAAGTCAACATTTCCCAGAGAGCTTTCTTTGAAATTACCAGGTAACGCTAAAAAACATTACATTTAGATTGTATGACAAAGTGTTTATTTAATATATCTGGCTAGCTATAGCTACTTGCTAACGGTTAAGCTTACCCCCGCGATTAAAAGTAACTTCAACGTAGCTGTAATTTATGCTTTGCTTACATGTTCGCATAACTTGGAAGTTTACTGAAATTTACATACTTTGTTTACCTGGCTCAAGTGGTGGCTCTGGGATTGTTCTGTGAACCACCACATGAGAATAGGCTAGTTGCAAAAGATGGCGTCTATCAACTTCCGGCGGCTGGGTGTGAGCCTGAGTACTTCCGGTCTTCGGTGTGGAGTTGTTTGGGGAGTTAGCGATATACATACGATAGAGAGAGAGAGAGAGAGAGAGAGAGAGAGAGAGAGAGAGAGAGAGAGAGGGGGAGAGAGAGAGAGAGAGAGATAGATAGATAGATAGATAGATAGATAGATAGATAAATAGATAGAGAGAGAGAGAGAGAGAGAGTGAGAGAGATAGATAGATAGATAGATAGATAGATAGATAGATAGATAGATAGATAAATAGATAGAGAGAGAGAGAGAGAGAGAGAGAGATAGATAGATATATATATAGTTACTGATAGATAGCATAGATTGGAACAGTCTACAGCTAAAATTGAAATTGAGCAATTTTATTTCTCTGAATGTTTTTAAAGCACGTCTAATTGAAATGCTTTCTGAAACTATGGGTATTTGTAAATGTTGATAAGTATGTAAATATGTTGTATGATATCCTCTGTTGTTTGTTTTTATGTTGTTTTATGTTTCATGTGGAACTTAAATTGCTGCTCGTCTCCCTTGTAAAAGAGATCTATGATCTCAAGGGACCAATCTGAATAAATAAAGGTTTGAAATGAAATGAAACATTAGTGTACCACACGTCTCTACCACTTTAGTTTGACCATCTCTGTTATTAAGTCATAGAATACTAAATAAATAAGTAATTAGATATCTTTCCGTTACTGCGCTCAGAAAGAATGATAAGAATAAGAATAATGCGTATTGAACTGGTTTCATTCATTAGTGAGTTTATTTAAGGTAATTAGTTAGAGGCCCTATTTTATCAGTATGTCTGGACTGCACAGCAGTTACAATGGTTAAACTACATTAGAGCAGAATTGTCCCCATTTTGTCTTTAATAGTTATTAACATTAGATATTTAAATGAGAAATGGACCGCAAAACAAAAAATGTCCCTGGTTTTCATTTTTAAAATCAAGTCACCGAATGCAAGTAGTCGCCTTAGCTTATTTTGTTATGAGATGTGAATTACTGTTCAATTTAATTGATGTAATAATAGTTTGGTTTCTTTTACATTAAAAACAAGTTACAAATTTCGAAAGACGTATTGTGTTTTTTTCCGGGGGGAGGCCCTTGATCCAGTTTAGAGCAATAGCCCCTCCAAATGTCTGTGCACGTCCCTGCTGTCAGCCAATAAGACAGATGTTTATTTCCATTCAACTCTCTGGTTGGTCTGGTGTCTTGCCTCTGTTGCATTCACTGAACACGGGAAATTACAATCCTGTCGTCCTCTCTTGTGTCATGATGAGGTTCAGTTAAAGCACGGTTAATGTATTATATTATTGACTCAATAATATAATACATGCCTTTGAGAGTAGGCAATCTAGGCATATTAACATAATTAATCAAACAACATTTATAGGTGGTGTGTGGACCTCACATAGGGGGGTCCGGGGGCAAGCTCCTCCGGGAAGATTTATTTTTAAATATTGATAAAATGCATCAATCTGGTGCACTTTGAGAGCAAAATGAAGAGATCTATGGATACATCTCTCAACACCCATATGAAACAGAACTGTAAACAGATTCACTTTTTCTTTATGGATATTTTACAAATGACCCTTTTAAACTTTTTTTACTGTCATATAGTATTTCGTACCTGTTTTTCCTTTATTCTCTTATTTTTTATAACTATAATGATCATATAAACGTGTGCCTTGGAAATAATTGTTTACATTAATGGTGACCAAAACGTTTGAGACCCACTGAGATAACACTGAGAGAGTCCTTTAGTTCACTGAGTCTCTCAGTCTGACAGGAGAGGACTCTCCTCCACTTTGTTGTTGAAAAAACTCCTTATATCCGTTAGCGTAGCTCGCTAGCACCAAAAGCTAACAACAACGATCTCCGGTACCGGTGCGCTCTCTCTCGCTTGCACACGCACATAAAATGGCTCGTTTCACACACACAGAGCTGAGCTTTAATGAAACACAGAGACCCAGACGTAATAGTACTGTACTGTATCATATTATTTTCGAATCAATAATTTTTCAAATTATTATTTCTTTTTTTTTTCTTTTTTTTTAATAACCATTTTTCCTCCTGGTCTCTCGCGCCCCCCACTTTAGTAACAACTGGTATAGAGTAACTACTTATATCTACTCAAGTACTGTCTGTAGGCCTACTTAAGTAAACTTTTCAAAAACTTGTGCCGTCCCTGGCCAACTTGAAAAAAAAACAAAGTAATCTGCGTATGTTCTTTACCTCCTCACACAAGCAGTATGAATATATCAGAGTATGAGTCATTTCCGTACTTGGACTATGATTACAATGACACCTGTGATCAGGATAGCGGTCCAGAGTTGCCCAATGGAACCACAATATTGCACATGCTGTACTACATGCTGTTTTTTCTATGTATGCTGTATGTTCAAATAAGAATCTTACAGATAAATGAAAACAGTATCTCCTTTAACACATTGTGAGAAAAACTTTAATATGGATAAATCATCTGAATTGATTTCACAGGCAACCCCACTATTTTCTGGGTTCTTGTCCGGTACATAAAGTTGAAGAGTATGACGGACGTATGCCTGCTCAACCTGGCACTGTCTGACCTCATACTGGCTGCATCCCTGCCCCTCTTGGTCAACTATCAGAACCTCGCAACCTGCAAACTGCAGGTTGCAGTTTCTAAAATCATTTAGAATACAAAACCATAACAAGTCCATTATAATTCAAGATTGAAACTCAGTGGGTTTGGGTACTTATTAGTTCAGAAAGCAGAATATATTAACATGTCTTTGACCAATTATCTATAAAAAACACGTCCTTCTACAAGTGCCGTGTCGAAGGGTTTAAGGGTAAAGTGGAGTAAAGTAAATAATGATTCTGCAACTGTACCTGTCTCCCTACAGTTCTAGTTTTTTTTATAATGCAGATGTTTTCTATGGTAACGAACAACAGCTGTCAGCTGTGCGAGACACCTGCTGTGTAATGTATGAATAACCTCATTGAGGCCAGGTTAACCGGATTCTGATGTTCCTTCCCCCTCTGCTTCTTGGAACAGGTGGGCTTCTACAGTGGAAATCTGTTTGTGACTAATGAGTGTGGACCGCTGCTTGGCTATTGTCCATGCTGTTGCAGCCATGCGAGCGCACACACTTCGCTATGGAATCATAGCCAGCATCACTATCTGGATCATTTCAGTCATCATGGCAACCCCTGGGTTGAGATTTGCCGCCTTGGAGATAGATCCAGAAAACAACAGCTCAGTGTGCCAGCCATTCTACCCACATGAGAGTCAGCATTTGTGGAAGATGCTGTGAAACTTCAGCGAAAACACAGTGGGGCTATTTTTGGGCCTCCCCGTCATGATTTTCTGCTATGTGAAAATACTTGTTGTGCTGTCCAAGTCCAGGAACTCCAAAAAGGACAGAGCTATAAAGCTAATATTCACAATACTTTGCGTGTTTGTCATTTGCTGGGTCCCCTACAATGTTGTGGTTCTTCTTAAAACTCTACAGCTGTTCCTCGAAACCCTAAAAAACCCGCCAGGCTGAAAAAGCCGTCAACTCTGCAATGAGCTATGCTGAAATCATTGCAGTGTGTCACTGCTATGTGAATCCAATCATCTATGCATTTGTAGGGGAGAAGTTTAGGAAGTCCCTGCGTAATGCGCCGACTAGGTACTTCTGCTGGAGGCAGCTGAGCAGAGGGACTCTTAGTCACAGAGACACCACCGAGAAAGAGACGTCCAACACGCCTGTACAATCTGATTATTAAGAATGCTACAAACACATTGTTACAAAGACAGTGCAGTGTGTGTGTGTGTGTGTGTGTGTGTGTGTGTGTGTGTGTGTGTGTGTGTGTGTGTGTGTGTGTGTGTGTGTGTGTGTGTGTGTGTGTGTGTGTGTGTGTGTGTGTGTGTGTGTGTATTTGGAAAGTGTAAAAAACATAATGAAACATGTATGGAAATCTTGAAATTCAATGTACAGTATATTAGTCTTTGTCAAATTCCGTTGTTTTGTAAACTAAGACAAAATAAAATGTGCTTGCTTATTTATTTTTATAATAAGTGAGAACAAAATAATTCTGAGATGTGTGTGTTATGTCAAAAAAGTGCATCTTGACACAGCATTGCACCACTTTAAATCTATTGGTGGCATTTCCTTCTTGGTAGATTGTAAGTACTTTCCAAGAAGTGTGCAGAGCAGAATCCCTTAACTCATTTAAAAACCACTGACTCATTTAAAAATGGTGCATATTTGTTTTTAAATCTGTAAAAAGCATCTCACTCGCTTTAGATATTAGTTATATGCTCCGGTTTGCATTGCATCTTTTAAAGCTTGCATTTGTCGACTATGGGTTATGGTTATCGACACACAATGTGTGATATTACAAGCATGATGCAAGGTTTGAAAGCATTTACCAGGAAGCTACAAACCACTGAACATTTGCATGCAAATATATCACTCTTCTAGGAAAGCCTGCACGCAAGCCCACCTGGTTTGGTTAAAAGATGGAAGTGATGTTTAACGGGGTTGCACACCACAAAGAGATGTGAAACAAAAGGTTTGCACACAGTGCTTTCTAAGCTTGCTTACATATCTGATCATTTATGTGATCCGGCCGTCCACCTCAGCATCTTTGATCTAGAATAAAACACCACTCTCAGCTATCTTAATAACATCACTGGTAGGTACATTTGTATTTCATTGTTTAAATGCACATGCTTTATGATAAGAACATGTACATATCTTTGTTGGAAATAAGCTTAACATGTATTGAAATGAATTGATTAACTCTGACCCTACTTGACTCCAGCTGTGAGTCATTAGAAATGACCTCATACTATAAGTCCAGCCAAGAGTTTCAGTTGTGATTATGAGGTTATATAGAACATAAATGTCAAGTATTTTAATTCAGCTGATTGGGACATGGTGCTATACTTTTTCCTTATGGATTTTTAAAACTACATTTTGTTTATTTGTTTACTTTTAAGTATTTTAATTCATTATAAATACAGTCTGAGAGCGTTACCTCACTAAATGTATGTCTTGTTGTTCCATCTATTGTAACCCCACTAACTAGCATGGCCATATATGTTGCATCGATGCTCATATATCTGTGTGGTTTGGTTTTTGTCGGCCTCACAAAAAATACTTTAAAATATTTTTAAATCTGACCGAACAACTGTGTTTGTGCAAAAACTCTGTAAATACATGTTCAGGTCTGTATCAGGAAAGTGATGGATAGTTAAAGGCTGTAGCAACGAGAGAAGTTGGTGGTTTGCTTTTTAAAAATAGTGAGCTAGCTTCCCTGAAATCTGTAGGTCACACATCTCATAGCTTTGAGTTGAACAGACAAAGGCTTCAATCTCTGACTCCTTTTCAGTGGTTGCTGGGTAAACTAATAAAGTACAGTGTTCTGGAAGGCAAACAACTATCAATTGAACCTACCATCCATTAAGGGCTTTAAAAACCTAATCTAAATGTTACAAGAAAGTGATATAATGATCAAATGTTTCAAATGCTAGGCTTAGGTAAGGAGATAAGAATGATGACCTTTTTGTTTAATTAGATTTAAGTCTAACATTGTAAAAAGAAAATACAAAGAGGAGTTAGTGCTTTGGTGTGTTTCTAAAGTAAAGGAAGGGCGCAATTCCTCCTGGATATTATTTTTTAAACAAATGGGTTTACTCGCACAAATGTAAACTGTCTGTACATTCCAATGAGTAGTCAAGGGGAAGGAAATAATCTTCTAAAATAAACAAGTTCAATACAAAATTCCAAAGGTTTAGTTTTAGGGAACGACTTAAGAAGCCCTGTACTTAAACAAAAAAGGGAGTTGTAAAACAAAAAAGAGATCATTAAAAAATCAAATCTGCACTGTAGCAAAGCAAAATTCATCTTTATAAATGTTGTATAAAGACAAAAAAACTGGACTGATACAGGGTGTGGGTTTTTATTCCTCACAAATGACGACGACGTCATGGTTTTGTTTTTCAGGATGTGGGCCATGGCCACAGCTGTCCCTACTATCGCTCGTTTCATTGGAATAAGTGAACATTCATATGTAGAAGACAATCCAAAGTAAGATTTAACCTATTGCCTAAACACATGCGTTTATATGCTCTTTATTTTTGCAGTTGTGTCAGTCTGTGCCTCCCTTGCTTTCACTGTGTAACTGTACTCCAGGCCACATAGAGGAATTTTGATTATCAGCAGCTGGATTATTCAGTTTCTATCCAGCATGTCATTCCTCACTAATTTAGTAACTTTTTTACTGACAGTTTCTCAAATTCGGTTGCAAGAACACAACATCATTATCCTGTAGATTAGTTTAGTATTGTACTGCCCACAGCTGCAGAGTTTTTTTAAGCAAAATGTTTGTAGATTGAATAAGCTGAAATAATGGCATCTCCTCATCATTAATATTTCCTTACTTTCTTTGTCCACTGTTTCTCACCAGCTCTACTCCAGGACATGAGTATGATGAGTATAATGAGACGTTCTTCGTTGGTGGGGGCCCGTGTGTGTATCAGCCACACGGGGCCAGTTTTCTTCCCGCCCTCTATGCAATCTTCTTCCTCACGGGCCTTCTGGGTAACTGTCTGGTCATCTGGGTCTTAACACGTGGGGTTCGCCTCCGCAGTATGACGGACGTGTGTCTCTTAAACTTGGCTGTAGCTGACCTTCTCTTGGTGTGCACCCTTCCCTTCCTAGCCCACCAAGCCCGGGACCAGTGGCGCTTTGGGGATGCCATGTGCAAAGTGGTCCTGGGTATTTATCACATAGTTTTTTACTGTGGGATCTTCTTCATCAGTCTAATGAGCATCGACCGCTACTTGGCTATCGTACACGCTGTTTACACTATGAGAGCCCGGACAAGGTCCTTTGGAATGATCGCAGCAGCTGTTACATGGGTGGTTGGATTTATGGCTTCTTTCCCTGACCTGATCTTTCTCCAACAACAGCCAGGTCCTAATGCAACTAAGGACTGCTACCCCGTCTTTTCCAACTCTCACTGGAGGATCTTCAGCCTTTTTAAAATGAACATATTGGGTCTATTTGTCCCACTTCTCATCATGGGCTTCTGCTACTCACAGATTGTCTGGAGGCTGCTGAACAGCCAGTCATCCAAGAAACAGTCCATCCGTTTAGTTCTCATAGTGGTAGTTGTTTTCTTCATCTGCTGGGTCCCCTACAACATTGCATCCCTCTTCAAAGCACTGGAGCTATTGCACATAATTTCTGACTGCCAAAGCAGCAAAGCCATCAGATTGGCGTTACAGGTCACTGAGGCCATTGCCTACTCTCATAGCTGCCTTAACCCCATCCTGTATGTGTTTGTTGGGGAGAAGTTCAGGAGGCACCTGTTTAGGTTGATAAACAGGGCTCCCTGCAGACTGTGTAAAATGGTCAAGATCTGCATTCCTCAGGACAGAATTACCGGATCAGTGTACTCACAGACCACCAGCCTGGACGAGAGGAGCACTGCTGTCTAATGTCTGTTCCTGTTATGGCTATCTCCATCCCTGGTCATCTCTACAGTGAGGAACTGTATTGCAAAGTCAAAACTAGGTAATTCTCAACTTTTATATTGTATTTTAGAACTTCGCTTCACTCATAATTAGGTTTAGGTTAATGAAGGGTATGTTTTGGAGTGGGAGTTAAGTTAGACAGTGATGTATTTTTAAGAATACAGTGGAGTGTATGTTATTCTGTTAGAGACACATACATGATTTTATGGGTTTAGGATGTTGTATTGAAGTCACATGCATGTAAATACATTATATATTTTTAAATGTTATCACATAAATATAACGAGTTGTACTGTTAATACGGTGTTTGGATTGGAACAGAATGTATCAGAACAATTTCCGTTATTTTTCTCAATGAAATTGTGTTTAATCCGACTGAGTCAAAACCTGTAAACGTCAGCATATAAACCCTGGTAACCTCAATTAATCTTCAGCTACCAATTTAACAGACGCAATGCAACAAGTCAAAGATAAAGTCAGATACCGATCATTCCTTTCATTCATTAGCGGAAACACCATTAAGTCTGCTTTGGTTTTGTGTATGAAGTTATTGCACGGCAAAAGGTCCCCGGTGCAGCGGGAAACCTTAGTAATACAAGTTTCATTGCATATGCAGCAGCAGATCTGCACCAAACATCGAACTAGAGGAAACCACAACTTGAAAAAGGAGGAAGTATAAGTGGTCGGTTTAACACTAGCAGTCCCTGTGCACAAAAGCGCATTATCACTGTAAATTCGTTTTAAAGCATACATTTCTAGTGAAATTATTCAGCATTCCACAAAAATAAAACATTATACTAAAAACGACTGTACCCTGTATTCTGTCATGCAGACTGAAAGCATCACATTCAATCAATACAGTTTAAGACGTTCATTAGACTCACGGAAAATACAAGATATAAAGGTTCCTTTCACCTTTTGAGCTTGTTCCTCAATATGTATATACATTTTATGTTAGTATTCAATATGTCTATTTTTTGGGCAGTTTCGTTTGCTGACAGTTTCATTTGTAAAAATAGATGGTGGTATCTTAAGTGATTCATTATTTGCTATACTTTGCTACTTATTTATCTAAATAGTTATCACCGCAATAAACCATATTTATCTTTGTCTTAAATGTACAATATCAATTTCATATTATGTTCTTGTATATATCATATTCTATTTACATGTATATAATGTATATTACTATTTCTTATTTGTATTTGATTATATATGTTGCATCGTTGAAGGAGCTTGGGTCATAATATTTGCATTGCCATTTCTACACTGTAGCTTACTGTAGCACTAGTGTTTTGCAGTTGCTAGCAGCTTATTGGGATTTTATGCTAGATAGACAGGCATTGTTTTGATATAATAAATTAAGCATTATTGTTAGTTAGGCATGTCAGCCTGCAGCCCCACTTCTTGTCTCTCTCTAACTCATTGCAGATGGCTGCACTAAAGAAAAAGGCACCGAGAGGAAACCAGTTGTAAGATGTTTAAAAGTTCATTAAACATAATATATGCTTAAATGTATTTCAAAGAAGTTGTGTTGAGTTGTGTTGGAGTTTGTGTTATTCTACAATTTGACACCAAGATTTTCTGATTTTACTGCAAATGTACGTATATTGGTTCCAAATATCGGTTATCGGTCTCCTTGATTACTAATAATCGGTATTGGCCTTGAAAAAGCCATATCGGTCGATCCCTAGTATGATTACACATCTGCATTTTCATATGCCCTGTTCTCTTTTGATATAAGTGAAAATCAATAAAGAAAGGTGAAATAAATTGGCCCCGACAGATGGGACGATGCTCTGACATCATCACCCTTGCAAATTTGTCATATGCAAAAAACTATATGTTAAAACGTTTTTCGTTCTTAATATAGACTATGTTTAGGGTCGATATGTGTTGACTTTACTTTAAAACAGCAGGTCTCTGAGCAATTTGAAGGTTGGATATTTGTAAAACATTTTTGTGTGTACATTAATCATTTAAGATGTGAATTAATTCCAATTTATTTGTAGTATTTTCTATTTTTATTGTTTCATTTGGTGGCATCAATGTGTGCATTTGATACAGATAATGGAGCAGTTGCTTTAGGGCCTCACCCTTAAGGTCAAATCATGAGATCTTTGAGATCTTCGACAGAGTTTATCCCAGACAAGTCCCCAAAAATGTTACCGGTCTCAGGATTGGGATCCGAGTACGGCTGAGAACAATGACAAGAAGTCACACACGTTAGGATATCGTATCTTTTTGTATGTTCCCCAGGCATATTAGCTTAAAAGTATTACTTAAATGCCAAATAGCAAATATCAAACTAACTGAAACAGTCAAATCTAATTTAAAATAAATAAACTTAAAGGGGACCTATTATGCAAAATGCACTTGTTAATGTATTTTATACATAAATATGTGTCCCCGGTGTGTCAGGGAACTCACAAAGTGTCAGAAAACAAAACCCTCTCTCTTTTGTGCTAACAAGCAGAACCAGAATGTTCGCTCCTATTACGTCATTGACGACATCCGGCCGACGTGACACGGCCCAACCGTAGACTGTATATATAAATTGACGTAGGGTCCGTGACGTCACCCATAGGATTCTGCAGAGTTGCTGAGAAGCCTAAACGCCCGGACACACCAAGCCGATTTTGGCCGTCGACACGCCCTACTCAGATTGGTGTGTCCCGCACTGTCGTGTCTTTTCAGCCGTGCCGACGACTTTTCGACCGAAAACCTGCCGATTCAACCGGCGGGCAGTCGGCCAAAGGCAGTCGGCAAAATAAATCACTCTGATTGGCTGTTCAGCTAGTGAATCAGTGCATGAGAAGCAAAAAGGAAGTGAGGGAACCAAACAAACTATGAAGAAGGTAAATCTGAGATTTCATTTAACTCCAGCTCTCGACACAGGTTCGGGAAAGCCCCATGAGCTTCTCGTTGTAGTGAGAATGGAACGCACGCGCTATTTGTTGTTTGTTTATATCATGCAGTCTGTTCTTCTTCTCTCAGTGTATCACGCAGTCTGTTGTCCGGTTGTTGCCTCTTTTGAATGATGAATACACACTGCCGCCGCCTGCTGGTAAGGAGAGTTATTGCCACTCACGCATGCACAGTTCGTACATGCTTCTTTGCCGTCGGCTGAAGTCTTTGCGGTTTGTTCCAGTGCGACACATGGCCAAAACGCAGAGACGCCCCGACGCAAAGTTAAATGATGAGGCCCTCTGTTTCGCGAGCGTCGACGGGGAAGGGGGTGGTAGTGGAGCATCGTAGCGGCGCCACTGTACCGCCACACTAATTGCACCGCATACACGCACAGGTGCGCCGCATTTGCGGCTCAGTTGTATGGAATGCCATTTAAGCCAAAATGAAATAAATGCATAAATAATTTAATAAATACATATATATATATATATATATATATAAATATGCCTATGAAATAAATTCTGAAATAAATAAATGAGGGAATAAATATGTAGGCTATACATGTAAATTTAAATATACATTTATTTATTTCATGGGACTTTTATTTCATAATGACACATTTCTTTATTTCAAGAGACTTTTATTTCATAATGACACGTTTATTTATTTCAGGGGACGTGTATTTCATAATGACACATTTATTTATTTCAGGGGACGTGTATTTCATAATGACACATTTATTTATTTCAGGGGACTTGTATTTCAAAATGCCACATTTCCATTCGTTATATGCAAATGAACGGGGCGTGGTTAGCTCACAGATCCAGACCAAAGCAACAGCACCACAACACCCCTAAATCTAACCCAACCCCTTTCACACCAAGGCTTTTTATCTCTCATCAAAGGTAGCTAAAAACATGCATTATTGTACTCGGGAAGGGAGTTTGACAGAGTATTACTCAAAGTACACAATAAAAGTACTTCATTGTATTTGGGGTAGTAGTCTAACAAGTACTGAGTCCAACAGTACCAATTTTATTAAGAACTTATTGCTAAAAATAATTGTATCTTTCAGCAAATATAGCAGAAGTGGCATGATTTTGTTCTCAGGAGGGGACTTTAAGAGAGTATTACCCAAAAAGTACACAGTAAAAATTTCATTTTATTGTAGCAGTCAAACTAGGACTGAGTCAAACAGTGTCAGTTCTATTAAGAACTTATGGTACAAATGACTTGCATTGCAAATAAAGCAGAAAAAAACATGCATTATTTTACTCTTGTACAGCGATTACCGTAAAGGCGCATTAATTGCGCACTCAAAAATGAATAGCTGCTCATTTGAGCAAGCAAATGCGAGAGACGGCTGAGTTGACCGCAGTTATGCAACAGCAACCGAAGCTAAACTGAATATCTTGACTACTTGTTGCTATCATATTGTGGCATAAGCCGTTTTCTACAGGCACATTTGACCTTTTCATTATGATTCTTGTGATAGTCCGACAGCACAACCTTTGCAGCCCATGTATTGATTCCATCTGATAGCTGCTATAATACAAAACAACACTTCTGCCTGCTCTCCACAATGATCAATAACACTGAACGGATGGTCAAAGTAAGGTACAAATAAACAGAATCACACGAAGCCTGGTTAGTGTTGCCTGACTTTATAAAGTTTGTTATTTTGTTACAAGTGTGTGGTTGCCGTCACTTTGCTCAGCACTACTGCTGCTTGTTACAACTTTCATTTTCCATAAACTGTTATTATGGCTCAGGTTAATCTCGCAGCCAAGTGGGGTCAGCTAAAAACCGGTTTTGGGTGTTTAGAGCGGGCTCCGCTGCGGCGGAAACAGGAAGAACCAGAGCTAAATCAGGCTTTAGCCCGGAACTGGCTCTGGACTCAGAACCAGAGAAGAACCAGTTAAGCGCCAGAAAAGCACAAGAACGGTTCTTGAACCGGAACCGGTTTGGTTCATTGGCAGTTTGCAAACCACTTAAGAGTACTGGAGTGTGAAACAAGAGCTATTGAGTCAGTGTTGTGGTGCTGTTGCTTTGGTCTGGATCTGTGAGCTAACCACACCCCGTTTATTTGCATATAAGGAATGGAAATGTAGCATTATGAAATACAAGTCCCCTGAAATAAATAAATGTGTCATTATGGAATACAAGTCCCCTGAAATAAATAAATGTGTCATTATGAAATACAAGTCCCCTGAAATAAATAAATGTGTCATTATGAAATACAAGTCTCTTGAAATAAATAAACGTGTCATTATGAAATAAAAGTCTCTTGAAATAAATAAATGTGTCATTATGAAATAAAAGTCCTCTGAAATAAATAAATGTGTCATTATGAAATAAAAGTCCCCTGAAATAAATAAATGTGTCGTTATGAAATACAAGTCCCCTGAAATAAATAAACGTGTCATTATGAAATAAAAGTCCCATGAAATAAATAAATGTGTATTTAAATGTACATGTATACATATTTATTACCTCATTAATTTATTTCAGAATTTATTTCATAGGCATATTTATATATATATATATATATATATATATATATATATATATATATATATATATATGTATTTATTTAATTATTTATGTATTTATTTATATATTTTGGCTTAAATGGCATTCCATATAGTTGAGGATACCTCCGCCAGATGAGGCTCCCTCCGCGAGGTGAGGCCCCACGCAGTCTGCGTGATCTTCCTGTAGGGAGGGACGGCCCTGATTCTACACTTCTACTCCACTGCATTTTGAAGGGACATTTAGTACTTTTTACTAAACTCCATTAATGTAACACTCACAGTTTCTAGTTACTTTGTACATATAAAAACGCATAGATACGATGTAGTTGGCTACTGTAATAGTAATTGGCTGCACATTGACAAACTACAACACGTAAATGCTCCTAAATGTATTTGTTAGTTATAAAAACAGGATGCTAATATTGTAAAAACAGCCAATATGCATTCTGACAACTTTTACTTTTGATAGCCTACTTGAAGTACATTTAGCTGATAATGCTTCTGTACTTCTGTACTTCTGTGCTTCTGTACTGTAACATTTTTAATTCCGGACTTTAACTTCTAATTAACTTTTTAAAGACCCTAGTGTTTGTACTTTTACTTAAGTAAAGAATTGGATTAGCTACTTCATCCAACACTGGCAATTAATTACTGTGTCATTCAAATTGCAAAAGCCGCAGGGTCAAAAGTAGGCGTAGTTTACAAGCTGCACTTGAACGCAGCATTCCTTTCCATTTTCTTGCGCGTCTCGAACCAAAACAAGTAGAGCGAGCTTTGGTCACATGTAGAGAGAGCAGCGACAGAGAGAGAAGAGGAAGAGGAAGAATAGGAATGAGCAGAGAGCGACAGTCAGGCTCAGCACTGTCCGTGTGAAGGAAGCCTTTCCCCGGGTCCGATCTCCGGTCGGTCCGCTCCACATATGGTTCTCCTCCGGCACATCTCTATCGCCCTGACCGCCGCCGTGGCTGCTCTGGGATCTGCTCTGTTCATCGCCCTGAACTTCTTCTACAAGAGGCGAATATGGTCACCACAGGCGGAGTACTGCACCATCAAAGAGGTGTGATAATATTCATTGTGTATGCTGTTTGGGTGTTCATTCAACTATTTAACTATTTTAGACTGATATAACATCTGATTAAAGACAAAGCTGCAGAATTCTGGTTATAAATTAGATGAGAATGATGATGCATTTCCAATTAAAGTAAACTAATGCTGGCAAGACTGGTATCGATGTATTTGCACTATAGGAAAAAGAGTGGTGAGGATGAAGATGATTTTGAGACGAAAAAGAGGTGATGCTGCTCATATAATAACTGACTTGTGAATGGTGTGATGAAGATGGACTTGATGATGATGATGATGATGATGATAGACTTGAGGGTGATGATGTAGGCTACTAGTTAAAAACATTTAATGAGGTTAGTGAAAAATATGTTCTCACATACTGACTCAAGATAACATTGCAGAATTCGTATGGATATAATTGAGATGGTGATGGTGAAGAAGATGAGGGGGAAATTATGCTTAGTGAACATGGCAGTGGTGGTGATGATGAAGATGATTATAAGGGGGACAATAGGTAGAACAAAAAAAGAGAATGATGACGCTGCTCATGTATAACTGTAACACAAGTCAAACATATGACAAAGAGGAATAATACTATTTTTTTCATTTGTTATGCAGTTTAAGTGTTCATTTTACTTTGAGGGGAAGGTAGTTTTACACTGACTTAAGAAAACACTGCTGAATTATTATGGAGATAATAGAGATGGTGGTGAGGATGATGAGGGGGGAGATGTTTAGTGAATACATGGCAGTAGTGGTGATGAGGAAGATGTTGAGGGGGACAATATTTAAAAAAATAAAAAAAATAAAAAAAACTATTAAAGGGGAAAGGTGAGAATGATGATGATGATGAAGAAGAGAAAGATGATGCTGCTCATGTATTACTGACTTGTGAAAGGTGTGATGAAGATGATGATGGTGGATTTGATTATGAGAGTCATTATTAAGTCAAACATATTACAATTGTGAGGTTAGTCGAGAAGATTATGTTCATTAATACATTAGTGTAGTGGTAATGATGATGAGGTGATTTTGAACAGAATTCATCTTGGTGGTGAAACTAATTTAAAAGAGGAAGGTGTAAAGATGATGATGATGATGATGATGATGATGATGATGATGAAGAGGTGGATGTAAATGAGAAGCAGTAAAAGCCGAGGAAGATGGCGATAACATAGGTGAGTGTAAAGATGAAAATGAAGTTCATTAAAAGATGAGGTAGTGCCATAGTGATGACGATGAAGATGAAGATGATGAGGGGAATATGAAGATGATGAAGATGTAGCCCAAGGCTAGGGCTGCCACTGGCAAGAATCTGGCAATATGATTCATATAAGTATACAGCGGTTATAATTCAATACATTGTGATACATTAATCAATATTCACAAATAAAGTGCATATTCAAAAACACATTTTAGATATAAAACAAAACACATCCATATGCATGTAATCAGAGTACAAAAAAGTGACTTTGTTATGTAATCACAACAGTGGGATCTGCTTTTCCATTCAACATCCATCATCATAGTGCTACACTTATCTTTGCCTGTAAGCTATGAATTAAATTAGAATCAATGCAGTTTCATAAAAACGAATAGAGTGATACGATTCTGTATCTATATTTTATTACATCCCTAAAATGCGGGATATTTATTTCCTCCCCAAATCCAACAGATCACATTGTGTAGATAAGCTGAGGCCATATTATCATGCACTGTGTTTGAAATGCCCAGATGTGTACGTCAGTTCCACATCATGTAGTTGATGCCAATGTAACTGTAGTGTGTTTCCTGCCGACAGAAACGAAACAGCCGGTGGGACTGAGGGTCTTAATAAATGACTCTTCAATGGAGCAATTCAACAGCAGCCTGGAAATCTTAATAAAATCTATTTGCATGCGTCTAATCTTGTTTCCCATGATTCAATCAGTGGCAGCGGCAGCAGCCTGTAATAAGCTCAGCTCACTCTGTCTTCAGAGGATAATGTTGTCAGTGTCTGCCAGCAGCTCGCTGCAAAGAGGGGGCGTAAATGTTTTCATTCCTTTGGGAGCCAAATTGTACCATGATGCATTGTAATCACGTCTTCGGCCTCAGAAAGCAGGGGAGTTGACTAACGGCGTGTTTGTGACCTTGGGGAGTCTCAGCAGGTGGGAGGGCGACACATGCTCATTTACACAGCGACAAACAATCTCTGAGAGAGTGGAAACAGATTGAGCTGCCGAATAACTGTACCACCAGCCACAGGCCTTTAATGTCTCAGTCCATTCAGACTGGTTATTTCTGCAGACTCATGCTCCATTGTGGATGATTTGGCATCATTGTCGAGAAGGGGCCACTAGAGCACAGCTTAAATGTATAACCTTGCATAATTTTAGCTCTTCTTTTTTCTTTTTCTTTAATGTATTGTATGTATGGATTACCTCTTTACATAGCCATTGTCATCACCAGGGTCTACGGCAGTGAGGACACAAAGAACCACCTCCCACACACTAAGATCATGAAATACTAAAACAGTCTATGAAATTAAAAATTAACATTCAGGAGAGGAGAGAAAAGCTTCTTTCAGAATACTATACGAAATCCTTTGGTCGTCCCACAGCTGTGAAATGTAAATTTTTGGAGAATTAGCGACAAATTGTAAATGGAAAGAAAGAAAATTATGCATTACCATATTTACAAGATAATATCATTTCTGTATTATTAACATGATATCAACATAACATCTTTAAGTATAACGGTTATGTTCAATACCGTACCGTAATACTTGTCTAGTTATTTGCCCCTGCCTCATGTCTTTATGCTCATCTAAGCAAATAGATGTATTTATTTCATGCTTGTTACCTTGCAGAGGTTTAAAGGCATGCAGGGTAATGTATTAATTCACAAATCAAGAAAAAAAGAACACAGAATAACTCCTCGAAAGTTGAACATGAAGGACTGATGATATGTGTATTAAAGGATAAAAGCTTCCATCACGTCTATCCTCTTTGAAATGCATTTCTATGAAGTCTATTGAGCGCTACAGGCCAGCTGACTTTATCGCTGCTGGGTGATAAAGCCCATGTGTTGCTGAGAGTCTGCTCTGCTGTAGTGTCCTTGGGCAAGACGTTAAATCCCTGTCAGAAACTAAGCAGTGCAGATCTGCAGCCGTTCTTTTTCCTCCCTGTGGCACAAAAAAACTAAGAGAAATCAATACAGTATAATTCTCTTTTCATCAGAAATGTGGAGAAACTGGCAGAACTAAGGTTGAAATATAAAATAAAAAGTCTGTGAAGTATTTGAACTGATGAAGGGAGCAGGAGATAAAGGAAATTTGAAAGAGAAATCAGAAAGCATATATGCAAAATTAGATAAGTTTGCACAAAGTCCATGCTGACAGCAAAAGGGTTGAAGCTGCACGCAAGCTACAGATCCACCATGTTGATCTGAGGCTATTTTAACCCAGCAACACAATTCATTACCAAAACTATCTTTATTCCTTCATCTAACCTCCTTCTGACTTAATTACAGGGTAGCTTATAAGTAGATTTATGTCGAATTGAATTAGAGCTTATTCTGAGGTTATGCTTTGGATCTACCCTCCTCATCCATCAACAAAGTTAAGTCTGATGTTTTAATGAGAAAACTAAAAACAGCATCCCGGCGTGAAAAAAGCTGATATGAATTGCTAATTAAACTCCACAGAGCCGCAGCGTACATAATAAATAACGTCTAACCTTGTGTGACTTCTGAAGAGCAGATGAATGACGTGTGCAGGATTTCAGAGGGGTTGTGGAGTCTCAGGTGCAAAGAGAGCGGGGAGGTTTTGAAAAAACAGCCAACCTTTACTGAGATCAACCGCTTCTGCAGATACAGTCAGCTCGAAGACAATTACACTCTGCTCTGTAAGTCCTCTCAAATCCAACCTAAGGACACTCCAATATAAGGGTTATCATGCTGCTGCTTTGAGATGTCTTTCACTTATACCTCTTGAGGTTTGCAGACGCCAATTCAAATGACTGAACATTTAGAAGTGTCTTTTGCACACCAAGGGTCAAATTCCCACACGTCTGATGCATTTAGTTTCATACATAATGATGATCCAGTCTGCAGAAGTGCAAATCATGAAGTTAAAAGATAACAGATGGTGTGAAAAGCTTTTATACGATCACATATTTCCCTGGTGGTGATAGGCTTCGAAGCAGCATTGTGTGAACTGGTTTGGCAAGGGATTTCATGTAAAGTAGTTCATTTATATGTAAAATTCCACACCCTTACGTTTTTTTTTTTTTTACTGTTTGAGCCCATCATTCATAAAAACGACGTACTTCATTTTTGATATGGTCAGAAAAAGATAGCTCTAATAATTGTATATCCTTGGCCAACTTCAGAATAATTAATGTTTCATTATCGGACATTATATTTTACAATCTATAAAATGTCAGGAAATACAGAAGCTCTATAACAATTTCCCAGAAGCAAAGGTTACATAAAACAGGATGTGTTGCATTCCACAAAGCCGCCTGTTGATTTCAGACATTCCTCACTGTAGGTGTCAGCATAGCACTTGCACTAGTCATTATAACAACAAATCATTTGTAGTTTATAGATGTATATGTGTTTCTGCCACTGTAATATATGTCTATATTTTTGTTGCTGTAGATTTATAGACCATTCTAATTTATCAAGAACATTTCATATTATGTATTATTTGTGGCGTATATATATATATATATATATATATATATATATATATATATATATATATATATATACTGATTATTGCTGCTGATTATTGTTTTTATTTAAATGTTATCATGCTTATACTTTTCTCCACCTTTTAAATTACAAATGTTAAATGCCTGAACACATTGCTGCAGTGCACCAATTTGGGATGAATAAAGTATCTATCTATCTTTCTATATATCTATAATAATAATACAATTGTATTTATATAGCACCTTCCATGCAAGATACAGCTCAAAGTACTTTACAGAGCAATATAATATACATACAAATAACAATGAGTAAACAAGATATAAACAAGTTATAAAAAACGGAACAGAACAGAACAGAAAGAGTTAGATCACATAACCATAAAACAATTAAACATGAACAGTGATACCACTAAAATTATCCCAAATTAAAAAGATAGAGTCTTTCATTTACTTTAAAACAATTCCAATGGAGTTGGTTGCTCAAAGATCCAATGTCCCACAGTTTGGGGCAACACAAGGCCCACTAGCCTTTCTTCCCTCTCCTCGTTCGTCATGCAGTGCTGAATAATTGATGTATTTATTAACAGTCTAAATGTGTCTGATGGTGTGTGCTGTACCTGCAGGAGGAGGAGGAGCGTGGGAAGCGTCAGGTCCTGGTCCTGGGTCTGGACGGGGCCGGGAAGAGCAGCATGCTGCAGGGTTTGACCCCCGGGGAGGCAGCGGGTAAGAGGGGTCACTGCCGGCCCACCCGCGGCTTCAACTTCATGAGCCTCAACGCCCCCGCCTGCCAGCTCGACTTCCTGGAGAGTAAGACTGCTTTTATCCCTCAAAAGCAAACACTTCTGAGGAAGCCAAAAGGCATTTATCTTTTATCAAACAGCATGAAGTCGAGAATTGCAAAGGTCTATGTAGTACAGTTGGCCATTTGTTTCATTAAACTTGCTCTTCATCAAACAACACCAAAGAGACGTGTATGTGGGGGATAAGAGCCTGAGGAAGTGCATCAAAAACCTTATATAACCAAGCTGCTGATGAGAATGTGGAGGAGTTAGCATGCTAATGTTAGCATTAACTTGTACTGACAGTTATGTTATCATAAAAACATAAAAGGGTGTTTAGATGTTTGCCAAATGTTGCTAACACATTAGCTAATTTTAGCTAATTCCTGTAGCTATTACTTTTAATAATGAAAGAGAATAAAAAAGTGCATTTTGGCACTTTCTGTTCGCTTGTCCTGGTTTTGATCGTTTTTTCATGGGTTGTTAATGAGATGCGTGAGGTCTGTAGTGAATGTCCAAAGCTTCCATGTACACAGTATCATAAAAACGGTGGTTGCTAGGTGGCTATATTTGACAACTAAACGTCACAATAACCTGCGTTTAGCTTAGCAGTGGTTACATGAATCATGCAACGTTTATGTTTGTTTTTTTACTAAAGTTAGCTTTTGACTTCTGCATATTTTATTTACGATTAAAAAAATAATACAATATGCTTTCAATATGCTACTTAAGTTTATTTTCTGCTATAATCCAAAAACAAATCCCAAAAGATTTGTTCAAAGGAACCCTTGCAAAGCTAGCTCGCAGGGGGGCCTACAAAAAAACGTAAATAATTCCTGCACCTTTTTATTCTTTCATGATCTTAACGTCCATTTCTACGTCCATTTATATATACAGTCTATGATCTTAACCCTATAAAAACGTCAACTCCTTTCACATTGTCATTCAAAAGATTGTTATAAACAAAACCAGGATTAAAGCAGCTTCACATTTTGGTAAGTAAGTTAAACAGTTTTTTATTTTATCGAAAAACTGGAATGAACATGAAGGATAATGAAGTTCATTCATCAGCTGATTTCCATCTCCTCCCAGAAAGCTGACTGCATGAGTCATTCACAACACAGATACTATCTCTGACACTTAATCATTGTCCTTATTTGTTCAGCGACTGTTCAGGGTTGAAGTATCATGAAATATGTGACCTTGTTGTTACAGACATTTTACTCAAATACAATAAGTGTGGGTCTCAGAGAAAGGCAGGCGAGTCCAGTTAGATTGTATTTACATACTCACTCATAAATCCTGCTAATTAGCATCCCACTGAAGCCACAGCGCTGCACTAAACATAAATCACTTGGTTCCTCATTGAGGTTGTCTGAGTGCGGGACTCTGGGCTGCAGCGGTCTCACAATGAGTTTCCGTGGATGAGTTTGGAGGAATGTGTCACGCTCAGCGGCTGATTTATTCATGATCTGAACACAGAGATCGTGGGCGACGACAATCTTTCTTTCATCTCTGAAAGTAAGAGGAATACATGTCAACGCCCACTCACTTCAGGCGCAGTAAATGTTAGGAATCTTTGTCTAGGTGACATTGATGCAGAGGCATGTTGACAGCTCACTCACACGCATCAGGAGCTGCACAGTGCACAGGGACCCACCTATCTCTGACTGAATCCAGATAAAAGTCTAAATGAAAAGATGCAGATCAGATTAGTTAGGAGTCGTTTGAGGCTTTTAAGCGTCAGGTGGTTTGTGCTAAAGGGAACTGAAAAACAGTATCAGGAAGAAGTTACTTTTACATTTATGCAAACTGTGCATTCATGCCCAAATGTGTACCTTCCCTCTTTAGCACAGTGTTAGTACATGATGTACTAGTCTGCTTCTTGCTTCATTTGAGGAACTTCTTCAACTCAAGCTCACAAACTTGCCTTGAATCAGACACTTCTTCATACTAAAGTATACACTAGTCGGGTTGCCAGTTTTTATTAAATAAGGAAATGGTCAGTTTTAACTCTAAAGAGGACCTCAACACTGTTCTTTTATATACTACACAAAATCTATAAATTAAAGGATTTAAATGTTATTTTTACTCCAACTCTCTAGTTAGATCAAAAGATGCAAAACATTTCCAGTCAACAGGTACAAGAAAAGACAGTTTGTATTTCCCCAATAAAGTTTTTGTTTGGATAACATGTGGAGGGTCAGGTTTACAAATAAGGCTAGGGGAACCGCAAATCAATGTTGAAACCAACTTTGACACAACACAGGGATGTCATTGGATACATTTCTTGGGAGTCAGCATAGTTGGGGGTCAAAGTCAAACTTAGTTGAACTTTGTCTTCAAACTGTGTAAAAACAGCCCAGTTAAAGGTCCCATGTCATGGCCATTTCTACTGATCATAATTCCATTGTTGAGCTCGACTAGAATAGATTTATATTGTTCAATTTTCCAAACTCACATTGGTTTCTCATCCAGCATCTCTGTATAGTATGTGTATTCACTCTCTGTCCTAAACAGCTTGTTGGAGCTCCTGCCCCCCCCTCCCTATGAGCCCAGTGGCCGTCTGCGAGACAGTGAGAAACAACGACACCCAGCCCGAAACCAGCCCAAACACACCCGCAGCCTGGCTGGGAGTTTGTTTGTGTGCTCACACACTGACTCACAGCCTCACTGCTTCCTGCCGTCTCAGGGAGGAGAAATCGGCGGAGCTGCAGCTGAGGAAAGATTGAGTGTGTGTGTGTGAGGAAGTCTGCGGATTGGTCCATTTGGACCAATGGGTCCATTTGGGTATGGGCACGTCACTGTACCCAGGAAGAAAAAGAGAAATCTCCAACGAGGCGTTCTGGGGCAGCATACACAAGTATTTTCTGTGCTAGAGTTTTACTCGCTACAGGGTGTACTTTGAGGGTTTTTGACTCTGCAGACCGTTTACAAGCATAAAAACCTTCATAACACACAAGTGGACGGGTAATAACCGGAAAAGTATGACATGGGACCTTTAATGTAAATTCAGCCACAAGCTCCATTGAAGACATTGCTGAGGTAGTTTTGCCCTCAGGCCTATAACTGAGTTAAATACAAACACACATCGACATCATTCACACCCTGTTGCTGTTTGTGTGTGTGTGTGTGTGTGTGTGTGTGTGTGTGTGTGTGTGTGTGTGTGTGTGTGTGTGTGTGTGTGTGTGTGTGTGTGTGTGTGTGTGTGTGTGTGTGTGTGTGTGTGTGTGTGTGTGTGTGTGTGTGTGTGTGTGTGTGTGTGTGTGTGTGTGTGTGTGTGTGTGTGTGTTTAATAGGGCGGCCTGTAGGCAGGGCAACGTCCTGCTGAGCTTTCTCTGACTAAAACACAAACTGCTCATACCGCTAGGTGTCAGCTACACCCTCTGTACCGAATGCATTTACTGCTGCCGCATCACATGGCCTACAGGTACATCATTACCAGTTTCCTAGCAACATTCTCCATTAAGTCCAGCACTAATGAATTCTTGCTGTGCTGAACTCGGAGGTGGTGACGACTTGAAGTCGCTCTGTGTGAGCAGCGATTCGTTTGGCCGCAGAGCGCCTCTGGTCATTATAGCCTCAGGTCAGTTCTGCTGCACAGCAGGAATGTGAGAGTTAATGCCTTCACTTAATATTAAACTTTCCCCACCATTGAAGCTGGTAACAGACTCTTCTGAGTCCAGTGACTGTGTGCTGGGTGTGAAGGGCTGCAGAATGCAGTGACATGCTTTTTTCCTGGATGAGATTGGACCTTCTATGATGCCATTTTACCCAATCATAATAAATCAATCAGCAATCAGTCATTCAAGTGACCCAGTCCACCATTAGTCAACAGAGCAGGACGGATAATTATTTGTTTTAATCAAGCTACAAGGACCTCCAAAACCCTCTCATATAGTAACAGTCCATGTTTAAAACATGACTAAAGTAATGCTGCTGTTGATCTTTGCCTCTTTATGTTGCATACAGGAAAGGAATGTGATCACAGTGAAACTAGCCGTGTTGTGGAAACTAGCCGTGTTGTGGATTATCAAAAAAAGTTCATTTCAGTTTCTAAAGAAAATGTTAAAGTGTTGGAATTCAGATCTCAAAGTCTATATGTAACGCTAAATTCATGTTTTCTCTGCTAGTCGGTGGCGGGGAGGACCTGCGGCGGTACTGGTCGGAGTATCTGAGGAAGACTCACGTTCTGGTGTACGTGGTGGACTCCTCCGACAGGACCCGCCTCCCGCTGGCTAAAGCTGAGCTGCACCGCCTGCTGAGGGTGGAGCCCCACCTGCCCGTGGTTGTCCTGGGAAACAAACAGGTACAGTCATTTATATGACAGCTTACAATAAAGCTAACCTTATTGTTGTTGTGTTTTCCATTCATTTCTTTCTCTGCAGAAATCAAACAATAATCAGGTAAAAAATAGGTAAAAAGTAAAAAAGGACTGCACTGCATTAAATTGCAGTGTTATTGAGAACGCAGACGTGATGTTTATAGTTATCTAGGCCCCGATGAATAACATAACACAATCAAGGTTTGAGATGTTGCCAATTGATTTTCACAGTGTAATTAACAGAAACTAATGCTGCCATGCCCATTTTTATCCAAAGATCTTGAGTGGTACAGCATGCATTAAAGGTTTACAGCTAAAGTGTATAGCAAAGATTCAGTAATGTATTGTTTTCTTGTTAAAAAATAGTATGGATTTTTTTGTGAATGGAGCACAATATTGATAAAGAAAATGGGATAAGGAAACAGTAACATTCATAACATTTAATAGGTACTTTCTTTCTATAGATGAAAAAATGTGGTACTCTGGTAGAAAACCCTTGGAAAAACTGGTCAAAATGATACAGAAATATAAGTACGGAAAAAACAAAAAGTGCACATAATAGAGATGAATGTGTTGGAGCGAGCAGGTACACGTTGTTCCCTCTTCATTTACCCGGCAGATGATGCATCACAATCGTGAAATAACCATTTCTACATTTCCTCCTCGGCTCAATTTCTTCACCCTGCACAGCACTTGTGGAATTATACATGAGCCTTCAAGAAGCAGGAATATTTTGTCATCTAATTTCAGAGCACTGCTGCTATACTTTAATGTTTGCAAAAAAGGAATGTCAAATAAATTGCCTTCATCTTAACCGAAGTCATTTCAGTTAAGCTAAATGCCAAATTGTTGGTTCAGGGTCCAGTTAGCTTGAACTTAATCCAAATATGCACACACATTTTGCTGTTTTCTGTTTATTTTTGTGATTTTTACATCGAAAGCAGTCAGTTTTAACCAAACCATTATACATTATATTGGGAGGAAATGTGGCTAAAACAAAGCCTCAGTTTGTTAGAACATGGCCAGTTCAGTTGTTTTTGCACCAGCTACAAATGGAGGCTGTATGTTTTTGCCAAAATCATGTGTAATGGGAACATAATAATCAGTTTAACAATCAAGAAGTGTTTAATCCTATAGTAATAAATCTGTGTTTTTTTTAATTCCCAAAAGCAAAAAGCTGTCATGGTTTCACTAACTTTGACCATTTTCTGAATGATTAAGCTTTCAATAACAAATAATTACTGCCTTTTTCCTGCCGTGCATATGCTGCAGGTAGAAGAAAAAGAAACAGTCTTCAGTAGGAGGACAGTGATACTGGCTCTCACCCAACACACTGCTTTGTTCCCAGCCTTGGCACTCGCTCAGTTCAGTACAAAGGATGTTTCCGGCAGAACCAGTGTGCTGTAAAAGATGTGGAGGTGAAAAGAAACGAGGCGCGCATCCATTGACCCTGGCTTCTGTCGAAGAGTGTAGGATGGAGGCCCTTAAATTAATTTTCTTCACGTACACACATTTTATACATGACTGAGAGAGCTAACATTGGAAAAATAGGGCACAAATTTAGTATTATTTCCTTATCTGCCTATTATTTTAGCTGATGGTTTCTAGATAAAATAAAATAAAAAGGTAGAATCACTAAGCTTGACTTCCAGATGGAAATGATTCAGGATTAATTATTAAGGATTTCTATAATCAAAAATATGGCTACAAAATATGTTTTTGTTTCTAGTGCAGTAAACAAATAAGTATGTTGCTAACCTCGCTAGCACCAAAAAAAAGGCTCTGTATGAAGCTGTTATTTGGACTGACTTAATATGTTGTGGCAAATGCAAAACCATTGTTTGTTGCAAGTGTAATATGCCTTATGTATTGTCCTCACAACTACATTTACATATGTTAGACTTGAATGGTCTTAGACTTAATGAGAACAAACTGGTTCGCGACAAAGAGCTGTCTATTTAGCATGAAGTTAGCTGTTAGCTGTATGCGGTCAGCTAATGGACATTCTACTCATTTCCTTCTCACCAAATGGGGTCAAAACGTTGCTAAATATAATACTTTTGTTCATTAACACATGTTTAGTTATTTGTGTTGCTCCCACCAAACTAACGAAGTAACATGCAACAAAGCCCCAAACATTTAATCCGCTCAAGCTCAAGTTGGAAATGATGTAACTGGAATTTACAGTTCGACAGTGTAAGTTTCAATAGATATTTTTACGTATTTATTGTAAATTGTTTTATTTCCTTGACAAAATAAGACTTATTTTCTAACTGAGTTGAACTGTTTCCCCCCTCTCTTCTCAGGATAAGCCCAACGCTGTGAGCGTGTCGGAGCTGCATGAAGCGTTGTCTCTGAGCTCCATCACGGAGGATAGGAGGCTGTTCCTCCTGGCTGCACAGCTGGGCTCTGACGGGGCCCTGAGGAACTCCTGCCGGGGCCTGGACACCTTCCAGGACCTGCTGCTCCAGCTCGTCTGATCTCACCCACATGAGCGAGCATGAGGGAGGAGGGGATGGAAACAAAGAGATGGCTTAGAGCAACCTTTCTGGTTTATTTGAGGCAGAGGAGGGGGAGATAGTAAAGGAACTGAGGCAATGAAATTACTGAAGATAGAGCACAATGCCTTGCAGTTCGCCCTTGTTATCCTCCTGCCCCTTTTCAAAGAAACTTTGTTGGTTTTAGAACATTCTTCAGCTCATCTCATCCTACAATTTTCTTCCAACTTGATTAATCTTAGTCATCGGAGAGGAGGAGGTGCGTAGCGAAGAGGATGAGGACAGAAGGATGAAGGTGTGTTAATGGGGTGACTTAGAACTTCACCACCTGATGATGAGTCAGGCTTCGCATCGGTCTAAATGTCACCTGGCGACAGGTTTACTTAAGCATGTAGATTGTACTGTATATAAACTGAAACAATTCAAGTCCGTAGAAGCAGTTTGTTCTGGTTTGCTGTTTTATGAATAGTGTATGCAGCACAGAAGTCAGCAGAGCAAAACAGGTAATATTGTGGGTTGCCAAGTTGGAGCCCCCGGGGACTCAGACTCCAACAGCTCAGTGAATTAATCGACTAGTAATTACTTGCAGACTTAAACTTCTCTGAATGTTGTGAAGATTTAATGGGACGCCCTGACATTTGGAAAAGCATTGGGTTATTTTTTGTGTCAAAATTCTTATACTTCTGTAAGTATCTACACTTTTTTACCACTATCTTCATAGGAATGCATTTCATTTTATTTGGTTATGTTTTCAGTCCCAACAACAACACAACACTGCCAACTACACCATCTGACATACAGTATAAGCCAAATACATAACTTTAAACTTCAAAATGTATCAGAAGAGACTTCAAACATGTATGTATATGTATTTATGTATAGACACTATAGGGAAGCAAACAAGGTCAATGTTTTTAAGAAGAAAACGTTCACAATTAGTAGCAAAAGCTGTGTTTTTGTACAGGCTTTCAACAGTGATGTTAGCTTACCAGGCTAAAGCTAATACACGCTTAACCCATAGGCTTAACCTGGCTATGCTCTCTGTCTTTATAAAAACGTGCACTCCCATTCTCTACAGTTAGATCACTCTTTAGAAAACACTTAGACAGGATCCAGGACCTTGAATGTATTTATGAATAATAAGCGTATTTATCTTTATTGATACTTGTACAGATGAACTGGAGTTAGCTAGATTCAGATTTTGAATGCTGTACGTGTGCAGCAATGTTTGCATATGACGCACAATATTTTTCATGAATGTGATGTTTTATTCTTAATGTACTTTAATTCTGCAGAAATGTTGTTTCACAGTAACTGAGAGTTTAGTAGATCGGTGTCATACTTGATGTGCTAAATAAATGGAACTGATATATGGATTCATGAATGTCTTTAGGTTTTGTTGTTCCCTCTTGTTAGTTGCAGTTGTTAAAAAATGATATTGTAGGCAAAGAATGTATAGGATACAATTTGTAATGTGGTACAACTGAATCAATTTATTTTAACTGTCCATTATGTGTCCAACAATGTTTAACAGACAAACCCTTAACCTGTCTATATTATTTTAGTTATTTTGTAATTTGGCTCGATGACGTTTACTTTTTCATTATTGTATTATTATATATATCATATTTAGTTTGTTTTATGGTTAACATTGGAATTGACCTCTAATGCTCATTTAGGTGGGATTCCTTACATATACTTTTAGATATTTTTCATCCATAACTTGCTTATATTTCTTTGGTTTTCTGCTGCTTTATTTTAAATGTATAAACAAATAAAATGTTCGATCTAAAGGTTTAAATACAAATATGGTGGTGCGTTCTTTTAATGTGTTTTGCTTGAATATAAGTAGTACATCTAAAAAGAAAATCTCGTATATAGAAGAGTAAATGGGTACCACTATTTTATCTTGTTAACTCAAAGTCTCATTGAGATCAAGATCGGTTTTGCATGGAATATTATGGAAGAACAAGTATAAACAGGTAAAAGGAATAAAAGAAGACCTGCCAAAACATAGCTATGTACTCAACCTACCTACACAGTATGTACACACTGTGTTCTCAAACAAGTTCTCGTCTCTCTCCGCTAAAATACAACATGGATGGATCTACAAGTGAAAAACAACCAGATAACACGTGCAGAACCTACCCTGTGTCTCTGCTAACTGAGCACCTCAATGCAAACACAAACAGATATACATCCGAAGGCCTCTATTGGCTGACTGACCTTGTTTTTGTCCCCAAAGTTCCACAGCTGGTCGGACAGGAAGCTGTTTTATTGCTGAGACGTCACTCTGGCACCGGTACAGTGTCCACTCTGCAGGTTACTATGACCGCAAGACTCAGCGTGCATGAAAATACACAGCCTGCAGATCAACGTCATCTCATGGAATTAGACAAAATAATAAATTAGAAAATGATATGAATTAGAAATACAAGTTACTAAATGACTAATAATGTGAGGTGAAACCCATTAAAGTGAAAATGTGTATTACAGTCAGCAGTTGACATTTAAAGGGCAGCATGCTCCTCTGCTGGTGGAGAAAATATTATCAGTCATTTTGGAGATACAAAGTGTTCACGCCACAATAATTAATGACTTAAGTTATTAATCTTAGATTAAAAGGGTGCCTGCTGTCTTAATGTACTGTATGTTTCAAGACTGCAGATTTTTGAAGCATTGCACTGATCGAAATCTGCTGACGACGTCATAGTTGTAGGTCCTTTGTTTAACAGTAGTTCTCTCTGGCACAGATGCTTATCTTTTCATTCATACATAATTCTCCAGCTTACATATCATCCCTGCGGGACTGAACCACAGGAACCAACCAAACCCCTCCCTTAACTGTCTTATGCTCTTCAGGTTTATTGGAACATTTTAGTGCAAATAAAATAGGGCACTTGTTTTGTCTCAGAATTGTCCACATTAATTTTGTGTATTTCTCTGTGTCTTGACATCACTGCATATGAGTAAACCTAAATAATTTTCAAGGCTTAAATAGATTTTAAATTACATTTAAAATGAATCATGATAATGTACCCTACCACACCAGGGCTGCGGTCAATTAGTCTTTCCAGCTGAGGAAAGTGTAACCCTTGTATTATGTTCACATTTTACACCACCTGGTCCTGTGTTTTTTATGTGGAAATTTAAATTAGGTCCATTTGACCCGAACACCACACAAGGGTGAAATGACCCAGTAGTATCATATTAGAAGACATAACAAGAGCTGTTTCAATTAGCTAAATTCAAAAGAAATAATGATTTAATTCTTCTTTGCTTTGGCATGCTAGACCATCTTTTACCAAAGCAAGAGATATGACTGTCCCACAATTAACTGGGCTTAAAGCGACACACCACTTGGCCACCACTAAGGGATGTACTTTGTTCGAATGTTTAATCGGAGCGCAAGAAAGAAAATATGGGAAGTTTGCCCAAAAGGTGGAACAAAAGGAAAGACCTAAATTGTTAATTTGTCTCACTTGGCTCCTCTTTCAACATAAGCTTTTTTAAAGTAGATATATGACTAGTTGAAATATTTGTCAATAAGCCAGACTCTGGAATTCAAATATTTAGAAACATCTATTGTAGTGAATTACAGTAAGCTTTAGCGAAATCCACTTTAATTTGACTAGTCTCAAACCAGTATCCCAGAAAACAGCCACAGCTGATGTGAAACATTGAGCATTCATTCCTCACATACCTCCAGTCGGCGCCAACTGATCGAGTTTCCTCCCCTGACTCCTCAACAACATGCAGAGGGTGTTTACCTGACGGTCGAACACGTTGTGCTGTGCAGCAACACTGGGAATGATTGACGAGAGAGGACAAGGTCAACACAGCAAGTACCGTAGGTCAAACTATTGTTTTGCTGTTAACTTGTGCAGCAGAACATCTGTAATAACGCAAAACTGTGAAGATTTAAGAGCTCAAGGTTCACAAGCAGGAAATCACAGGATGTATCTTTGTTTTACCATGTGACTTTGTGAAGCCTATTACAAAATAAAATATTGGATGGTCAATTTGATTGAAGGCTTTAAAAGGGGTTTTCACTGACACAGGACAGAATGTACTTTTTAAAACAACCTACAAAATGATAATCACAGAGAAAAAAATGCAGGGTTTTCTCTCTACTTTACTCTAGCTGCTTCCACCATGTTTATTATTGACATCAAAACGTGAAATAGCAATTAGCCACTGTTGTTAACTTCAGTGTTCACTCATTAGCAATAATGCAACAACATTTTCCAGATAATTAGGCATCCGTGTCGCTCTAAATGTCAAATGTGTTTCGAGGAATGGAGTCTGTTTGTCATTGCAACATCAGGGGGGCAAATTCCTGACCCTGTTGAACCCACATTTAGCAGAATTGTGGGTCGGGGATGTTCCTAAACTGGGACTAGTTTTACCATGAACTAGAAGATTTGTCAGTTTGTCATTGCCTAAGGATCATGAAACATGCCGTTGTTTGGATTTGAAGGAGACAATCCTGAACTATTGAATGGAAAAAAGGCTTGAAGGTTTTGCTTTCCATCCAGGATGGTTTGAGGGATTTTCAGGTTTATAAAAACTGGACTACATATTGATAGGTTCAATTATTTTCAGACCTGCAGCTCTTTTTTTAAAGTATATTATAACAAGAGGAAGGTTCAACTGGATCTCAGGGACAGGAGCAGTTAGTATGCTGATGACTTTGCATGCATCATGATTGCTATTGCACACGTGTTGAAGGGAGATATCTCCACACAGCAATAGATGCCAGTTTACTTCCACAAAAATGCTCAAAGCTGCGAGAGAAACTGCTACAACATTAGAATAGTTTAAAAACACATTTTTAATGAATGCAGTTTTATTTGTATTTTGGTTAAAAGTAGCGGCACTATAAGCTCTGGGAGCTGGACTACTTAATAGTTCTGGGGCTAAGAATACTTGAAACTACAATCATTTAGACTTTTTATATTTCATATTGTTGCATCGATTCAGTTGTCTTGTGTCTTATCTGTCAGAGATAAACCATTAATTATTTTATTTTTATTATCATACATTTGACCTCCTTGTGTCTATTAACCTGATAAAATGTTATAATTTGCTGAATGTACCTGTAAAGTTCTTAACAAATAATCGGAGGGGGATTTCTTGTTTTTTATTTTTAACTTGTGATGTGTCATTTTGTAAAGCACTTTGAGTTGCATGTGTTGTATGAAAAGTGCTATATAATAAAGGTTTATTATTAAATATTATAGATATTCAACCTCACATTTTTTTTTTGTGTTAAAAAAAAAAGTCTTAAGTGTACATGCATTTCAGATGCAAGACATAATATAATGCATTTATAATGTTCCTGCTGGCTCTATTTTTGTTTAAAGCATGAAAAGCAATTAAGTGTACGCACAATAATTCCCTGAAATATAATGGCACAATCAAAGTAAACAACAATGTTAACTCTATGACCTGAACTAAATCGCTCTAACTAAAACTGTTACAAATGCATTGACACAGAGTCAAATGGTTAAATGACTTTCATTGTTTTAAAAAAAGATAGAGAAACATGTTTTTAAACCAAAATACCCAGTGCAGTTAAAAACATGTTGCTGCTGAGAGCTTCCTCTCAGACAACATCTGATGCTCTCACTGAAGATCTAAACACATCCTGTGAGGATCAACATGGGAATGGCCGACAACTTCAGAAAACTTTCCAGTGTGCATGAGAGGATGCTGTTCATCCCAGGGTAAGAAAACATCACAAATTGAGATTTAGGGTTTTTAAATGACAATAAAAATACATCTCATTCAATCATGTTGTACAGTTAAAACAGAGGTCAAATCAAGACTTTATCAATGGAAACAAAATGGACATTTTGATCGAGGAGGAAAGTAACAGAAAGATCCTTAACAAGACATAGAAGTAATACTCGTCTCCACTTCCTGTCACTGATGGTTTTTCTGATTATTGGTGATGCTCCGAGTGCATCTTCTGGTCCTCTGTCCTGTTTGCACTCAACAGTCTGTCCAGAATGAGATTCTATAGGGAGAATGGTTTAAAGTCCAGAGAAAGGGTTTTATTTCCTCTATTGGTCTATGGGCTGGGGTGCTAGTGAGCTCATGAAGGTGTTGTAATGCTCTTTGTGGCAGCGCTGGTACTCGATTAGTTTCCTCTTGATCTGTTTGGGTGTGTCCTGGTAGTAGTTCTTCTCGTCCCTGGCCATCTCCTGCAGAGATAACACAGAAAAGGACGTTTGGTCAAATATAAGACAAGATAAAATAAAATAGACCTTCATTGATCCCGTAGGGAAATTCAGGAGTTATAGCAGCAACAGAGAAAAAGTGAAATACAGGACAGTACAGATAATTACTCAAGTGTAATAAAATCTAAAATGGGATTAGACATGCCAGTAACTGTTTGAATAACAACAAGAGGCGCTTTCACAACAAGTACTTTGCCGTTCTTAGTTCCCAGTACTTAGTTAATCAGAACTCTTTAGTTCTGATGAACTAAAGAGTTCATCAGTTCATCATTTGGTTGTGTGTGTAGACGGTGGAAGCAGGGAGAGGCATTTACGTTCCTTGATCCCTGCCGAGTCGACGCACAACTGTTGATTGGTGTCAGTGCCAAAAAACGTTTTAGGAGCAATGCGCTCATGGTATAGATGTGGCGCATACATCTTAATTCCTACTCTTTTCCCTCACCCTATCCTAAGGGAGTGCATGTACGTAGAAACGTTGTGCCTCTCCACCTCTGTTTCTTACTTCTTACCTACTACCCTTTTCCCTCAACCTATCCTAAGGGAGTGCATGTACTAGGGCTGTCCCGAATACAATTTTTCGGGCTCCGGATATATGGTAATGATCAGCAGCGTATATTCGATCTGCGCGGGGGGGGTGCTAATCAGCAGCGAACCGCTTCAACACGTGTATTTCTGTTTATTCACGGAATTCATTTTGTTATTCTACAGTATTGTTGTTTTATAGTTATTTGTTAATGTACACTGAACAAAAATATAAACGCAACACTTTTGTTTTTGCTCCCATTTTCCATGAGATGAACTCAAAGATCTAAAACATTTTCTATATACACAAAATAACCATTTCTCTCAAATATTGTTCACAAATCTGAAAAAATCTGTGATAGTGAGCACTTCTCCTTTGCCGAGATAATCCATCCCACCTCACAGGTGTGGCATATGAAGATGCTGATTAGACAGATTATTGCACAGGTGTGCCTTAGGCTGGCAACAATAAAAGGCCACTCTGAAACGTGCAGTTTTGCTTTATTGGGGGGGTCCGAAAACCCTAGGGTTAAACCCTAACCCTAACATGTCACCCATCTCCTTCGCATAGAGTTGATCAGGTTGTTGATTGTGGCCTGTGGAATGTTGGTCCACTCCTCTTCAATGGCTGTGCGAAGTTGCTGGATATTGGCAGGAACTGGAACACGCTGTCGTATACGCCGATCCAGAGCATCCCAAACATGCTCAATGGGTGACATGTAGGGTTTTCGGACCCCCCAAATAAAGCAAAAATGCACGTTTCAGAGTGGCCTTTTATTGTTGCCAGCCCAAGGCACACCTGTGCAATAATCATGCTGTCTAATCAGCATCTTGATATGCCACACCTGTGAGGTGGGATGGATTATCTCGGCAAAGGAGAAGTGCTCACTATCACAGATCTTTTCAGATTTGTGAACAATATTTGAGAGAAATGGTTATTTTGTGTATTTAGAAAATGTTTTAGATCTTTGAGTTCATCTCATGAAAAATGGGAGCAAAAACAAAAGTGTTGCATTTATATTTTTGTTCAGTGTATATAACCCAATTTGTGTTAATTGAAATAGGATATTGCATTGTGTTTACTTTCGTTGCAGTTGTATATGTCTTAAGTGTAATTTGGCTTGGCTTCCTATTTTGTATGGACATGCTTTTATTTTGAAGGAGAGTTAGCGCTGTTGACAAGAAGTTGCTGTTGCTATGGAAAGAACGTGACAGAGATTAACGGAGAAAAAGTAATATCTACATATAAAGACGGAGAAAGTAAACGATAACATTTATGGTTAAGTGTTAGCACACCCCGAAGAGGCACAAGCTCTTTGATATCGTTGATATTGGAGATTTCAATAAATTCAATTACAACAAAAAAAACGAATAACGAAATTGAAACCCGAATAGTACTACAACGAACGAATATTTAGATATTCGGGTACAGCCCTAGCATGTACGTAGACACGTTGTGCCTCTCCACGTCTGTTCCTTACCTTTTACTTACTACCCTTATCCCTCAACCTATCCTAAGGGAGTGCATGTACGTAGACACGTTAGTTTAGCTCAGTGGTCGCCAACCAGTCGATCGTGATCGACCGGTCGATTGCGAGTGTGGTGCGGGTAGATCGCGGACCGTTCAAAAAAAAGTAACAAAAGAAAGAAAAATTAAATTAAAATAATAATGTTTGAAAAATATATTTTTAGATGTAAACCTATCATCCACCATCCCATTAGCAGGTGCCACTTGATTGACGTATATTTGAGACACCTCAATGATATAATACATTAACCGTGCTTTACGTGAAACTCATCATGACACAAGAGACGACGTCAGGACTGTAATTTCCCGTGTTCAGTGAACGCAACAGAGGCAACACACCAGACCAATCAGAGAGTTGCATGGAAATACACGTGTGCTTGTGTCATTCAAGCTCGGCTCTGTGTGTGTGTGGCGATAGCGCATTTAGTGTGATAGAGAGGGAGAGAGGGAGTGAGGGAGAGAGAGGGACCGGTGCTAGTGGGGACCGTGATGTTAGCATCTGGTTAGCTAGCTGCACTAACGGACATAAGGAGCTGTTTCCACAACAAGCTGGAGGAGAGTCTTCTCCTGTCAGACTGAGGGGCTCAGGTGAGCTAAAGGACTCTTGAGTGTTTAGAACAGTTTTGTCACAAATTATTCAAAAGATTATTTCCGCGGCACACCTTCATATGATCATTATAGTTATACAAACAATAAGAGAATAAATGAAAAAAAGGTATGAAAGCCTACTATATGGCAGTAAAACAAGAATACAGTTTAATGTGATTTTTAAAATATCCACAAAGAAAAAGAAAATCTGTTTACAGTTCTGTTTCATATGGGTGCTGAGAGAGGTATCCATAGATCTCTGCATGTTGCTCTCAAAGTGCACCAGATTAATGCTTTCAACTTCAATATTTAAAAAAAATCTTCCCGGGGGAGCATCCCCCCGGACCCCCAATGAGGAGGTGAGGTCAGCCCCCCAATAGCACTTTACCCCTGCCTATATGCCGTGAGCTGATTATGGAGCCTTTATTGTAACAGTAATTCAGATGCAATTAGCCTATATAAAAGGCGTCAAATTAGAAGCATTGTCTGGGCCGTCTTTTTCACTCAATTCTGCAATAGGTAGATCTCGCCTTTCACCTAGGCCGAGGTCGGTGATCTTGGGCTTAAAAAGGTTGGTGACCACTGGTTTAGCTGCTATAGGCTTGGACTGTCGGGGGACACCTTACTTCAGGGATCACCAACTACATTTGTCCAAGGGCCAAAATGTATCCAATAGACACTATCGCGAGCCAGCGATTTCTGGGGGGGGCATAAAGCTTATAGCAGACTCTTCACTCTAACGAAGGATCACTTCTAGGCAGGGTTGGGAGGGTCACTTTGTAAATGTAATCAGTCACTGAATAGCCTACATGCTCTGAAAGTAATCAGAATACAGTTACAGTTACGTGTCTTAAAAAAATAACATATTCAGATTACTTTTGGAATACTTTCTTTTTCCATAACAGATGGGTATGTTTTGGTGAACAGGAGACACTTATTTCACTGTTTTAATAGCTTATCAAGAACTCAAACACAACATCTTTGTGTCATTCTGGACAGCTCCCTCTCATCTGCACCCCACATAAAAAACATCACCCGGACTGCATTCTTTGTACTGTCTTAAAACCTTTCGTTGGAATATGTTATGAATTGTAAGGTGTCCTTGGGTGCTTTGAAAGGTGCCCCTAAATAGAATGAATTATTATCATTATTATTAATATTATCTGAAACAATGTAATAACTTTTCAAACTTTTTCCAGTCACTTGCCCCATGCATTCAGCAGCAGCAGGCCATTTATTTGATCCCGTTATGAAATGTCATCATTTCGACAAAAAATAAATGCTACATAAACGTTATCTTGCACATTTTATCTAACCATCTCCGTGTCTAACTTTCAATATATTTTAAAAGAGGTCATCTGCGTGCAGGGGCGGGGCCTCACAGACTCGCTGCATCTCTCTCTCGCTCAGCAGACATGCTGCAGCGCTGTGCAGTCTGTACACAGTTCTGCCGATAATGAATGACATTTTGTGAGGAAACTTTTCCACCAATAATTCCAATAAGTATTCCAAAAATATATTCACTTCAAGTTTACGACAGTGACTGTAATCAGTATTTCATTGTACGGTGTGAGGGTCTAAGGACAGAGGGTGTCGTATTGTCATTCTGTATTCTGTACCAACTGTGAAGTCCACTGAGACAAATGTGACATTTGTGATATCGGACTATATAAATAAACATTGATTGATTGATTGAAGAGCAGATCGTGTTCACACCGGAATAAGTCCCTGAGGGAGGATTAGGCAAATGAAGCCGCTGACGTCACTTCTTCTGCTTTGGGTTTACTGGCAGGCCGCAAACAACTTCACGGCGTATACTGCCACCCGAAGTCGAGTTGGGGACTGGCTTCAGTAGAAGCCGCTGGGACTCCCAGCAGCTTCTACTGAAGCCTTCCGAGTAAATCGTCAGAAGCGCAGACACCTCCTCCGCTCCCACGTTTTTTTTTGTGTTGCCATAAGTTAGTCTCTCTCCGTTGGTGGGGGCATGGTTTACAATTGGTCCAGCCAATCAGAAATGGGAAGCTTTTTCTCCCCAGGAAAGTCCCTGCTCCTTAGCAGGGACTAAGGGGTTCTAGTTCCAGATATTTTTGGTGTGAACGCAAAATCCCAGTAACTAACCGAACTATTCCTGGGAAAAGTACTGCTTTACGGTGTGAAAGCGCCTAAGGTAAAACACTGATCAGTTGAATGCACATATATATGAGTGATGATTGTTAAATATATGTATGTGGAGAAACGTATTTCTGTATTTTGGACCGTTAGTGCAAACTAAGACGGATACAGAACAGTTTTAAGTGACTTTTTTGTTGCAAATTTAAGTGGGGCAAAATATTCAATGTTGGTCCTGAGGTTGGTGGAAGGAGAAGATGTAATGTTGCTAAATCTAAAAAGGGTTACTCTTTTCAGTTTGATGAGGCTCAGCTCAGATGTTGACTTGAGCGTGATGTTTTGTTGATCACGATTCACATGAAAATACATTTTTAGAGGGCGGTCATTTAATGAAACGTGACTCATCTTTCAGAGTTTAAAGTCAAGGATGAAATATTTTCTATGAAAGGATATTTTATTGCAGAATAAACTACACGCACACACAGTATTCTCTGTTATTGACTGATTGTGGCTTGGCATTCCTCCCGGCGAAGACTAAGTCCCTTTTAAAGCAACAATTGAAAATCCATTTGAATGAGGAACTTTTTTGATAAACACTCCTTCGCTATTCTGAGCTAAGACGACAAAGAAACACATATCAAGAAAAGAAAGAATCTTAAACCTTGGCAACTTGCCCTCATATGTCAAAGTGTCCTTGAACACACCATCAGGAAAACTGTTTTCCAGTTCCAGGCCATGCAGCCAAAGTTAAGACATTGAGAATCGAATATTTGATGCCTTGTTTGAAAAGTGCGAATAGCAAGTTCAATTATATAAAACTATGTTTATCTTGATGACAATGCTTTCACTCAAGTACAGGGATGCAAACTCATCAGGTAGGAAAAAGGTGACAAGGATCCGAGCCCCCGGCTCCCCCACCCCACAGAATATCGGCTTTAAAATGAGGAATAACAGAGGATATTAGCAGAACAACTAAAGCAGCAGTGTTAATAATAACAGACACGCCAAAGAGTCACATCTAATAGAAATATATAAAAGCATTTATTTTAAATTGTGTAGCAGTCAGTTTATAATTTTGGCAGCACTGTTGAGCATTTTGAAAATGTATTTTCATGCCTCTGTGCAAGGCTTAGTCTTTCTATCTTTATAGCCACATGGTGTAAAGTAACTAAGTTCATAAACTCAACAAGTACTATACTTGGGCACAATTATGAGATACTTGTACTTTATTTAAGTATTTCAATGTTTTGCTACTTTGTTCTTCTACTCCACAACAGTTCAGAGGTACATGGTGTACTTTGACTCCACTACATGTATGTAATACCTTTAGTTACTTCACAGATCTGGATTAATTAAGTGAAATATAATCAAGTGTTAAATCAGACTTTAGTTCCACCTGGAGTAAATCCAAAAGCTACCCTGCCTGCAGTATACAAAGTCATTCAAACTAGCTGCACCTTTACCAGCTTTGAGAACACTTTCATGATCAATCATTATAAAACATATCATATCTATTATTCTGAAATGGACCAATCTGCACAATGACTACTTTTACTTTCGCTACTTTCACTATATTTTGATGATAATACTTTTCTACTTTCACTTGAGGAACATTTTGAATGCAAGACTTTTACTGTAACAGAGTATTCCTACACTCTGGGACTATTACTTTTAATCAAGTACAAGATCTGAGTACTTCTACTTTTACTCAAGTACAAGACCTGAGTACTTCTACTTTTACTCTAGTACAAGATCTGTGTGCTTCTACTTTTACTCTAGTACAAGACCTGAGTGCTTCTACTTTTACTCAAGTACAAGATCTGAGTACTTCTACTTTTACTCAAGTACAAGACCTGAGTACTTCTACTTCTACTAAAGTACAAGACCTGAGTACTTCTACTTTTACTCAAGTACAATATCTGAGTACTTCTACTTTTACTCTAGTACAAGATCGGTGTGCTTCTACTTTTACTCTAGCACAAGACCTGAGTACTTTTACTCAAGTACAAGATCTGAGTACTTCTACTTCTACTCAAGTACAAGACCTGAGTACTTCTACTTTTACTCAAGTACAATATCTGAGTACTTCTACTTCTACTCAAGTACAAGACCTGAGTACTTCTACTTTTACTCAAGTACAATATCTGAGTACTTCTACTTTTATTCTAGTACAAGATCTGAGTGCTTCTACTTTTACTCAAGTACAATATATATATACTTATACCACCTCCGTTTATAGTCTCTGAAAAAAACTATTAAAAATAGAAGGCTAAAGCTAACGTTAGCAGATAGTGACAATGTATGCTAGCTAGCTAGCTCAACGATTCCTTAAATAATATTGCCACAGAAAAACTTTTCAGTTCACATCACGCTCTGCCGCTCCGACAGGGAGCTCTGCTCTGAACACCTGAACGGCCTGTTCTAACAGCTGTTCACCAGCGGTCCAGTCTGTGCCACAGTGACTCCGGACGCGCAGTTAATATTAACGAACGCACCCGTAGGTAATGTAGCTGCTGAAGCTAGACCATCATCTCGGAGCAGCAGAGCCTTATTATACATCCATGAGCAGAGCCGACAGGCAGGAAGACTCGAGCACACAGCTCGTACTTCATTATAATATATAAAAAAAGAACACCATAAGTGTCATGATGGCACATAACAGCTCACGGCCGCAGATTACTCCGGGTCCCAGCCCCCCCCATACCCCAAAAATATTTTCATTGCAGATCTATATGAATCACACAAACGACCTATTTTGGATTCAAAACAGCGAATTTCGCCGAAAGGTGACAAGTTTGCATCACTGCAAGTAACACACTTTTTAGATATCAAGAGTTTGAGTTTTTTGCATTGTAGCAATCTGGGGTGATATGTTAAAATCTTCTAAACTGGCTGCTACTTTAGAGTGCCTGCCTTGCTCCGGATACACTTAGATTCCTACCGATACATTTGTAGTGTAAATAGAGTAGATGATATAACTCGCATACATGCATTTCATTCGTTGTATACTTTGAATTGTTCTCTTTCAACCCAGTTATCACGGGTTGGTCTGGTATGGAATAAAACCCAGATTTGAACCATGCCCTCGTGCCATGTGTCTATAACTGGAGGAAGCGTCACTGACAACCCTTCATGAAAAGCCCCCACAAAAATAAACAACCAGCTATGTTCTTAACAAATCACCAATATTTTTTGGTCCCATTGTTAAACCCAACACTCTATGATTTGGATTTAGGAGAACGTTATTTGATGTTTATTTATGTTTTTGGACTGTCTGAGACCAATGCAATAACAGGAATCTAATTTGAAAATGGGCATAGTTTCTCTTTCATCTCCCCGTTCTGTTAATGTGCTTCCTGTTGCAGCTCTTACCTTGAAGTTGTCCTTGTGTTCTCGGATCATGTGCTGTGCATACTCGATCAGGTCTGAGGATAACGTCTTGGAGTCTTTCTGCAGACGGTTGGCCTCCTCCTCCAGCTCTGCAGAAATCAGGATGTAAAAAAACATCGTAGAGGATCCCAAAATGTACAAACATTCATTTGAATATTCCATCTCGTTTGCTTTTACTGATTCCATTGGATTTATTTGTGTTATTTCTCTGTTCGGCTCGTAGATTTCTATAGTCACAAAACAATGGTTATCCATCAACTTGCTGGTACAATGTGCATATTCATTAGCCGTTTGGCTGGTGGACAAAAACTACATTTTGCATCTCAGTCATTTAAAAAAAAGAAGAAGAAGGAATTATTCAACAAAGAATAAAAAGCAGCACTCGTATTTCTGGAGGAATAAAAGTTATTCAGCACTGAAAACTAGAGCAGCTGCTGCTGGAGGCTGATTCTTCGGTGCTTCTATGCAACTGTGCATAACAACAACATTCTGTACGTGTACTGCTTTCATTCAAACTGGTCTAATTAGGCTGAAATAGCATCAAGTGTCCAAATGGAAAGATCCTTGGAAGTGGTGTGAAACAGCCTTCATATAAAAAGACAAGGCATGAGAGAAAAGAATCTCATTGAATAACAAAAGGTGTCGACTTTCTGACAGATTCACTGTGTTCACAGCAGTGAGAGATCACATGGAGCTCTTTAGAAACATGACAACTGCTGTGTTGCACCATCCAAATGTTTTAATGCTGGTAGAGTTCAAACTAATGCAGCACAGACTGGTTGGCACTAGGCTGCAACTGATTATTATTGAAGAGACCCTATGATGCTTTTGGTGGTTTTACACTTTCCTGTACTGTGTTATACATGTTTTAGTGCATGTAAAGGGTCTGAAGAGGCTTAAATGTATCAGCATGTAACACTCGTGCTTCTTTTGGCTGGCGCTTCAACACATTGTACGTGCTAAGGGGCGGGACATATCAACAGAGCCAGCCAGCTAACCAACCAGAGCAGACTGGGCTCTGGTTTCAGACAGAGGGTGAAAAGAGGTGCTGCAGCACAGGCTGTATGAGAAAAATAAAGAGCTTTTTGAAATGTAAAGCTTGTAAAATGTCACAGTAGAGGAACAAAATACAAATATGAACCTCAAAATGAGCACAATAACCTTTAATATTTGTATTATTGATCAATTGAGATTTCTATAAAATGTCCCGGAAATGTATTTAAATGTCTTTCCTTCTCCAAAACCAAAATATATTGAGTTTAATATAATATAAATCTTCACATTTATCAGACTGACAAAGCCAAATTAAAGGATACATCTCTAATGCAAAAACAAAGGCCTATTAGCAAAACATGGAGACTTAAAAATGGATCAAATGCAAAATTACCACTTTCATTTTATTGACGAGGTCTTAAAAATAAACTACTTACGGTTGACAACGTAGGGCTTGGTCACGGTCTCGACAGGAGCCTTAGTTACTCTGTCTTCACGGGTGAGCTACACGTGTGAACAAAAACAAATGATTTAGGAATGATTTATGTTTTATTTTCATCAGTGATGCCATTTCAACAATACCATACCGAGAAACTGTCACAGGAGGAGAACGTCAGTGAAGAACAGAGACCAAAAACATTGTTAATATGTGTACCACATGACGCATTTCCACTGAACGGCTCAGCTTGACTCACTCTGAGGAACAGGCAATATTCTCTACTTTGTTTTCCATTTCAGCGTAGGTGTAATCGCTGCATTAGACTGCAGTGAATCCTTTAACTAGCAACTACACAGAGGAACATCCACACTAGAAAAACAAACTGCATACTATTTCACACAGTCAAAAACAGGTTTTATTCATGTTTGTTAAACATTATAAATGTAATGACTGATAGTGTTTTTTTAAGGAGATTTATTCTGGTTACATGTGTTTAATCATTATAACCAACACTCTGTTGCTCCCTTCTGGCATAAATGAAAACTACAGTACATGAACATGAACACTTGAATAATTAGAGCCTTGTTTTATCAACTCCAGCAGCTGCTGAGGGACTCTTGAGCAACACAATCATTCAGCTGCTGATCAACAGGCAACAGAGAAAGATCGGCTATTATCTGCTCACATTCGGCACAGTAAAATACTCCTTTGATGATTTAAAATGCACCTTTTGCAGATGCAGATCAAAGTCATCTACAGGTCATCAGCTGTATTTAAAAATGTCATTTTTGACATGATTGTACACAGACACACCAGTTCATAGTTGCTTTGAAATCGCTGTAACTGACGTTGTTTTCAGATATGAGACATTAAACTATGACAAAGAAAAATAATAATAATAATAATAATAATAGGACACCTAATTTAGGTCACATCGTTTGTTTGCATGTTTTGATCCTTCATACTGGCAGCCAGACACACCTTCAAATTGATAGTGGTGTAAAGTGGGTGTAGCATTGTTTCTTATTGCTGTTTTTAAGGGTGTGGTTAACCGTGCAGATTAGAAAGAAATGGTAACAAAGAAAGTGTAATGTTTGTTGTGTATACATGATATAGAACATATAAATGTAATATAGTGTTTAAAAGACACAGTAATTTTCCTCATCATTAGACTATGTAGAACTGAGTTTTTGTTAATATAATATTTTAGTATAATTGTAAAATATTGTAATCAAAGCAACCGAAAGATTGATACAATGGGAAATAATTAGCAGAAGCTTCGAAAAGTGGTAATAATATGACTTTCTATGGACAGAAGTCCCATTGAAATAAACAGTTAAATTACACATATACTAATTAAGATGTTTAACCTTTTTATGTTCAGTGTAACTTATTATTAAGTTGTTTACTGTGAAGATGGAACATGTTGCGTACAGGGGATCATTTCATTAATTGTTACAAAGGTGAATGTGTCAATCAATAGGGATTTGATTTCAGGTAATGTTGCACAGCCCTAGTCTGATTATACAGGATATGATACAACACATTTTGTCAGACAAATCCTTGACGATTCGAAAAACAATGGGTGCTCTGAATTTGACCCTGGGAAAATCCAACTACAGGACCATACAAGCGAATCAGTTACTTACGCTCTTCTTCTGTATTGGCAGCGAGCGGTTTGGATCGAAAGCCAGACCCATGTCCTGCAAGTTCCTGGATGTTGACTTCTTGTCGTCCCATGCATTTCGAATCTGTGAACTGAGTGAAAGGACAATTTAGAAACACTATGAAAAGCAAACAACATAACAGTGCTTCTAAAGGTGCAGGCCAGAACAAATCTGAAGGTCAATTGAGATGGAAATGTACCTTTGGTGGTTCTGTTAAATATATATGTAGTTCTACATTTTAGTCCACCAGTAAATGTAATTTTCAGTGATTCATCTCATATTTTTTCAACTCTTTTTATTTTATATATAAAAAAGATAAACTCAGTTTGAAACCATAGACTGTTTGAAACCCAGTCCCTATGTTCACAATTTATTTGATTTTCCAATTAACTTTATTTCAAAGGGAAATATTGTTACGTATATCATTATCGTATTTTCAAATGCATGTATTTTATTTACATGCTTATATTATATGATGCAATACTTTACTACTATCACTCAAGCAGTATAAGATGTATCTAAAAACAGAGTAATATATTATTCTATAATAATATAACACTTAAAAGGAGCTATTCTGCATGAGTAAACTACATTTTCTGACAGTACATATCAGTGATTTTAACAGCAAAATACACATTTATTTGAGCACTTTGTCCAACACTGTATAAAAGCTGAACTACAAACAAGCAGAGTGTAAATCTCTCAAATAAAATCCTCACATGGGCTACTGTGAGCTAACATTAGCTAACATGCTAACGTCTCTTACTTTTCTATCCTCGGTTTGCATTTCTTGATAGCTTGTTTCTTCATCTTCTTCCGGTCTAAGTTGTAATTGAACTTCTTTCTTTTCCCTGACTTCTTGGCTTTCGGCATGTTTGCAGATTTTTCTCTTGTTTTCACAGAACAGCAGAGATGTGTTGGTTGTGAGCTAGAGAAGCAGCGTGTAGAAACCGGAAGTGCGTATTTGATTTTGTTCCGATCATGTGACCAGAAACCACGCCCGATTTTCACCTTCGACCTTTCAGTTTCAAGTTTTTCTTTATTTTTTTTAATTATCATTTTACTCTATTAAATTGATAATGAATATACATTTGGTAAACTAAAATGATAAAGTTTCGATGTTTTTGTTGTTGAATGAATGTAATGTATTTAAAGTTTCTCTCAGGCACTGTGTGTATGCCTGACACAATACACACAAAGTCAAAAAGGTAATTAAAAGAATAATATTTACTATACAATTGTATATATAACTTCTCATCATGTGGATGAGATTATGTATTATATCCAAGAAGTATTGACTTTGTTAACCTTGATTAATTCGCAAATTAAAACACAGACAAACAAATACAAAGTAAAAATCATTTGGGAAAATATACATTCTATTTATTTTTAAGACAAAATACAAAAAACTTCAAAAGTATGATCAATCTTATTCTTTTGTTTCCTGACGGTGACATCTGAGGAGGGTTGCAAACCTGCAGTTTAAGCTTTTATCCTCTAGATGTCAATCTGTGTGTGAAAAAAATCTCACAAAAAAGGAGATCATGTTTACCGCAGATACACAGCAGCAGAGTCAGCTGAGCACCAGGGCCCACATCTTTCAAACTGCTACATATGAAAGATATAAGTAAAAATCCTTTGTGTTTACCACATTAATTCTTCATATTTCTTTTGTGGTTCTCTTAAGCTTAATTGAGTTCTTCTGTGTCCTTGCTTTGTGTGAAACATGAATGTTTGAATTGTCTGTATTTTTTACTTTATTGCAGATTATTATATTTTGTTGGATGCACTTTTTCACTGGCAACAAACTGTTCTCATTCATGTTTTATTGGTGTTTTGTATTTCTGTAATTTTCCAATATCTCATCCCTATTTCTCAAAGTTATACATCAAATGTTGTATTTTTCTGTCTGTGTCTGTAATCTAAATTGCTACGGACAAAGTTTACATCCTAAACAGTGGCTTTGCATACAAACACCCAACAGATTAGTGGTGTTATTCCATCAATAGGAAAAAAAAAAAAAGACAAAGAAAGCACTGTGGACAGTTACCTGTGTTTTTGTGACCCTTATTGATCACTTGTTTTGTTTATTCATGAATTTCAAGTTCAAAGTTACTTGTGGCCATTACTTATGTAGTTCTCTCCTGACTTGAGTTAAAGGCCTTCTAGTCTTTGAACTGTTTAAATAATGCTGTAAAGAGGAAGTTTAGTCCAGAAAGTACGCTTTGAAAGCCAAAGAGAAGCCATCACTGTGAGGCTGATCAATAACTTCATAACTCAATCAACCCTCTGGCCGGAGCTTCTGTCGTCATTCTGCCCCACCAAACAGTGAGACTCTTTCTTAATGCATAATGCACCGTGACGTTGCCATTGATCTGTGCAGGGAAATCCACTTTCTGCAGAGGGAGATGAGCCACAAAGAGCGGCAGATCTGGAGTCAGAAATATATTATATTGATTTTTTGAAATTGTAACTGTGCATTCATTCTTGATACATTCAGAGGCACCAACGCCTGTCAGGAGGAATTGGATTTCATTTATAGTCTTGATTATAATATTGTCACTGTAAAGGATATTTATGCCATATTAACACTTTATCAAGATTAGAACCCTATGCAAGCTACATATGCACATGTTGTAATATTTTAGTAATTTGATCTTGGTTGAAAAATGTATCCTTCAATAATGCTACCATCCACAATGTAGGCTATAGAATATATTGATTTAAGTTATTAGCCTATGTTCTGTGGTGGAAACAATATTCGGATTCTTTACTTGACTAAAAGTAGGCCTACTAATACCACACAGTAAAAACACCACATTTCAAGTAAAATAACTGAAGTACGAGTAGGCAATTGTTCTTAAAGTACTAGGACTAAAAGTAGTAATTGCAGAACAACTGAACAAATATGTAAAGATTTTTTGAAGCAAAGCAGCAAATCTTCACATTTAAGATGCTGGAACTGTGAAATATTTTTGAGCAAATAGCAAATTTATCCATTCATGGTTTTAGTTATGTTGGATTGTTTCTTTTCTACCAAAACATAATATTTTAAACGTTTTGTCTGTTAACATCTGCATTTATTAAGTATAGTGGTTGAGTAAATGTTCTTAGTTACTTTCCAACACTGCCTATTTGTAAGTTTTTTTCTATTAAATGAATCCTCTTTAGCGAGACAGCTTAAAAACGACGCGGGAATAATCAGCAGAGTGAGATCTCCTTCTGAAACAACCCATTTCCAACAGAGTGAGACGTCTGTGTTTCTTCCTCCTGTTTGACAGCAGCTCCGGGGCGGTGACAGGGAGGAGGAGGAGAAAGAGGCGGAGGAAGAGGAAGAGGAGGAGGAGGGGTGCGGACTGCTACCGGACAGGACTGTGCGGAAAGCAGAAACTGGAGGCTTGAAATCTTCCTCCTTGGCTGGGCGGAGGGAGGAGGTGGTAGACGGTGTTTTTAGGTAGGCTAACACTGAGATTGGAGACCTGGAGCTCCGTCTGACAGCATCAACATGGAGCTGGAAAACATCGTGGCCAACACGGTGCTGCTGAAGGCACGAGAAGGTAAGGATGGAGATGTTTGACAGCCCCTCTCTCCCCTGTAAATCAACAGGAAAAGTCTTCGTAGATAGGGATGTCAAGCTCGCATAATATAGTGTAATATGCATTCAAACTGATGCACGGGTTGTCAGAATTAAAGACTGGGTGGGAGAGACGTGTGCAACATTTTCGGTTTCCTGGTGTATGAACACAGTTGTTACGAATGGGTGCTTTCAATTGCCTGTTTTTCTTGAATAGGTTTGGCGTGATTGTGATTATATGTATATGAAACATGGAGTATTTGAGGCCCGGAAGGGGTTGTAAGTGTAAAAAGCGGCACATCGGGTTTCCCTTGCTGATGTTGCAGCATCGTCGTTTGCGAAACAGGATGTTGAGGCAGAGCAGATGCACGTACAAGGGTTTGTACTCATGTGCACATTCTGCTATTCTGTGTTTAAACCCTCATTGAATAGGCGTTTCTTAGCTATGCATTGAAACCTGTGTTTTGCAGAGGTAGGAAGTAACTAAGTACTATTACTCAAGTACTTTACAATGTTGAGGTACTTTCCATTCAATGTTTTGCTACTTTGTACTTCTACTCCACCACAATTCAGAGGTTAATCGTGTACTTTTACTCCACTACATTTATTCTGTACCTTTAGTTACTTTGCAGATATAGATCAATGCTTGACAATATGATCAAAACTGAAATAAGACTTTAGTTTCACCTAGATTAAATTAATAAACTACTCAGCAGTAAATACAGTTTTTACAATTAGTTCCACCTTTACCAGCTTTGATTACACTGTAATGTATCAATAATTATGATCTAAACCTATAATGTGAAATGGGCCAATCTGCTAAATCAGTACTTTCACTATTGGTAGGCTACACTAAGTATATTTACATGACAGTACTTTTGTAATTTTACTTGAGTAACATTTTGAATGAAGGACTTTTACTTTTAACACAGTATTCCTACACTTTGGTATTTCTACTTTAACTTAAGTACAAGATCTGAGTACTTCTTTTATCTCTGGTATTCTGTTTGTAAAGCCTCATTTTAAATAGGCCTTTCTTGGCTATGTATTCTAGATTTTGGTGGAAGAAGTATTCAGATGCTTTACTTGAGTAAAAGTACCAATATATTATTGTATGAATACTGTATAACAAGTCATCCATTCAAAATCTTGAAAAAGTACAAAAGTATTATAAAAATACTAAAAAGTAAAAGTAACCATTGTGTAGAAAATGTGCCTTTTTGTGTATATATAATTATATTTATGTATGTGACATTTCTAGATAATATTGTTGCATCAAGTATAGCATTTTACTGCTGTAGACAAACAAAGTTCTGATTGACTTTTGTAAACATTTTTTTAATAATTTCGCTCTTTTGTGACTGAAAGAGTTAGTCCTCTAGTTTAATTTTAAGAAGTGCATTTTGTTCAAAGTAGCTAAAGCTGTTTAATAAATGTAGTGGAGTGAAGAACTTACATTATTTCCCTTTTTAAATGTAGTGGAGTAGAAGTATAAAGTAGCATTAAATGGAACCACTCAAGTAAAGTACAGATACCTCAAAGTTGCACTTACTTGAGTGAATGTACTTAGTTACTTTCCACCTTTAGTGTTTTGTAGGTTTCCTAGATGAAGTACATTTAGGTGGTCAGATATGTCTAAAAAGCAAATATTCCAGAAAAGTTTGTTATTGTTTTTGAAACTGGAGAAAAGTTTGCAGTTACTTATTGCCAAAATAATTCTAATGCCATCTGCTGAGGGACACGAAAAGATGAGTGCTGTGATCGCTAACACCAGTTTATCTGCTCAATTCAGTTTATCCTTAGTGCTCTAGGCTTTAGCCTCTGTTAAAGCAGCATTTTGCCCATGAGCAAGGCAACATTCCTCCCAGCAGCAGACAGGCCTTGACCTCTGGATTCCCTGGAGCCTTGACAAGATGTTCTTTAATATAAACGATAAGATTAATATATATCATGATTTATTGCCCTAACAGACTGTGTTTGATGCGGGTATTAGGGTGAGGGTTATGGATATAAAGTATTTTGAGAAAGTACAACAACATAACAGGGCAATGTTGAGTATTACTGTATGCAGTCAAAACACCCACGAGAAGGCCTCATAGCACAAGGTGTTTTTTTCTTTTTAGAAGACTAGATTTTAAGACTGTACACTTTGTATTCAAGCTTATAAAAGGGGCACTCTACAGTTGTTACAAATTTCCAATTGCTCATATAACACTGTATGTCATCAAGTAAGGCTTATGAGATTTTTGAATTTGTAAAGAAATCCTCTCAAAAAACATTGTTGTCATCATAGAACTAAACCAAAAACTGAATGTTGCATTTGTGAAATTGTAGGCTTCACCGTTTGTAATTGCAGAGTTGTTTTGTAAACATTAAGATCTTTATCTACATAAGCCTAGCACCTTGTAGTATTGTTACGTGAGCAATACTACAATGGTAACATATTTACAAGTAAAGGTCCTGCAATCAAATGCTTACTGATGTAAAGGCAGAAAAGCATTAGCACAACACTTAATTGTAAATCACTGCAGTTCAACTTTATCAAAGTTCAATACTAAATCGCTAAACTCCTCCTTTTAACTACAATTTGCTTTCACTTCACATTACCGCTGACTATTTTCCAAAGCCATTTAATTCCAGTGTGCATTTGAAATCAAGTTGCAGTGGCCTAAAAGTATATTTATAGCCAGCGGCCATTTGCTTATCTATACTGTTTAAAAGACAAAGTCCTTTCTCTTGATGGCATTCTTTCTCTGAAGTTGTTCATTTTGTAATGATAATAGTATTTTTTTTAAAAGTAGCCCTTACTTCTTGGATTTAACAACCCAACAACTAAGTTTGCAGTAATTTGTGAAAGAAGGAAAAAAAGAAGTCTGCAAAACAAAAAAATGGGCCTATAGAATTGGAACAAAAGTGTTTAAGATGGTGTCAAAGTTTCAGGGTGGAGTTTTCCTTTAAAGAAACCAAAATTAGGCAACTTCCTATGTGCATGGATGTAAATGGCAGGAAGAGAGGAAACAAAAGTTTGAAATTCAATGAGAAAAAAACCAGTGTGGCGCCAGTGTTGAACCCCAATGTTAAGTAGGGCAAAGGGATCAAACTTATAATGTGTCATGTTGGGGAATCTGTCTTTCCCTGGATAGAGTGCTCGCATATTTTTTCTTGACTTTTTGCGCCACTTCCTGTGTGAAGAGAGATGTTCATATCCAACAAAGTTTCTTGTTTTGTCCTGTTCTCTATAGTTTTGTAGTTGTATTGGCCCATTTAACTCTAACAAAACAGTGTTTCCTGAATTTCCAGCTACAGAAATTCAGATTGCTTATCAAATATGACCTTCACAAAAACAATTGTATAACTGCAGACACTACTCAGAGCTGAAAAATAAAAAGTTTCGTCTTAAATTTAAATATTATTTAATCTATATTCGGATTTACACTTAATGTTCTCCAAGAGATACTGACATTAAAAGATCAATCAAAGTGAAATAAGCAAAAGTAACGTTTAAAATGTTTCCTAAGAAAATCCAGCTGTTTTAAATTCATCGATTTCATCTTGAATCGTCCGATGATATGTGGTTGAATTCACAGGTATTCATTATGTGAAGACCTTAATGAACTACTTCCATTTTCAATATGCGAAAGATCAGATTCATAACCTGATAGCGGTGCTTTAAAAGGCACTGTGGAGTTTTTGACCACTAGCATCGCCATGGAGCCCTTTTTTTACAATAGGGTTGCTGTTTTTCTTTTTATGCCATGATGATCGATAGTCGGTGCGGGTATGGGCCAACAAATGTGGCAAGTCGGAGACAAAAGTAGGTAAGAAAGGCTGCTAGCAAGCAAAGCATGTATTCAAACAATGCCACATTTGAAATATATTAAGAAATAGCTTTGCAAATGTTTTGTAAGCAAGGAAGTGCATTCAACTACTATAAGACTATTAGTTAATTGATTAACATAAAATGTATTGGAAACTTTTTGAAAATCCTATAAGTAATTTTTCAATCAAAGATCCCGAACATTTAATGCTTCTTGCTTCTCCATTGTGAAATGTTAATACTATTACCAGTCTTACACGACAGAAAACTGAACATCCTTTGTCTATTGATTACAAAAGAAAATCCCTTCAGGCTCTTGGAAATTATAGAGTCACTATTAAATTATGTTTTACAGACAAAACAACATCCAACACATTTGTCAGGCTCTCAGGACACACACCATGTGCTTCAGTAACACTGAATATTTATAATTGACATACAGTGTCTTTCTTTCCAAAGAAAACTCCAGAGGGAATTGTTCCGCATTGATGTTCTAGCTGGAGCAAGTTGGTGAAACAGTTGAACTGTTGTTCAGGAGACAAACTTGTAGAAAATAGTTTATTTAAAAAAGGAACAGATGTTTTTTTCTTTATTTTGGGGTGACATGGTATTTTTTTGGCGGTGAGGATGTTATCTCATGTCAGGCTGAACTTTAGTGTCTTAGATACCGTTTCGTTTTTTATTGAATGTCCTTCCTCTAGTTCAAAACAAACGTTGTGTATTGTCAAAAAAAGATCCTTCATCCTATGTCAATGTGGGATATCTTCCTCTATGATGAAAAACTAATTTGCCTGCTTTCTCTCTAATTACATATGTTAATCATTTTGTGGTGAATCAGTGTTTCAATGTCTTCCTGTCTCACTGACATGCTGTTTGTCTTGATTTACATTTCCACTAATGCACACAACGGACTTCGGGGATCTCTGTTATCAATCAGCTTATTGGTAATTCTGCGGCTGATATTATCTTCTGTTTCCCCGAAACAAACAAAACATCTTGTTTGCATCGTATCTATGACAATTCATTTTTAGTAGCGGCCGCCGTGCAGTATTTGAATAGCAAATCCTGGAGCGAGGTATTGACTTTTCTCGTTGTCAGAACGCACAGTCAGGCTGATGTATTCGCAACAAGCCTCTGTTATCACTTTATACTTTGACTATTTCATTTGATCCTAAAAAAGGAGCTGAGTTGATAAAAATCTGGATATATCTGCTTTGTCTTTAATATGAACTGTACACTCGCAGCAAGTATTTTTAAAATAACCTTTTTTTGCCCCAAGTTTTGCCTTCCAAGCAACTTAAAGCAAAGCACCAGACCCCTGAATAAACACTCACGTCTCACAATCAGTGTTTTTTGTGTCGGCTAACAAAAATAATAACTCTTTAATTAACATATGTTGGAGGTCTATGTCAATAACATAAGTGAACTGAGTTTCCTACAAAAGCTTATTGTGCATTCTTTATATGTTTTTTAAGTCAAAAAACAAACATTTAATCTATAATTGAGAGTCAGAATAATAAGAGTTTAAGTGGTTAGTTGAAATATTAGTTAACAATCATTCAAATAAATCACATGGATGATTGTTTAAGTCATTTTACAATGAAAAAAGGCCAAACCTTTGCTGGCCTCAGCCTGGCGAATATAAGGATTTGCGGTGTTCTTAGTTTTTAATCGTTGTAAGCTGAATATGTTGGGGCTTTGGACCGTTGGTCTGCCATAACAAGTCCGAAACCTATTATTCTGGGGAATTGTGATTAGCATTTTTCACTATTTTCCAACCCATGTTGCTAATCCAAAAATATCAGGTGTCTTTTAAAATTGAGTAGTTTCACTGTACATGTAATGGAACCATTAATATTGATATTATAATTGGTTAGAATATATTATTTTATCTATTTTATTTGTATTTGCTGAACAATCGTGTCAACATTTTGTGAATTTATTCTATCCCTCAATACTTTTTATTGAATACCATTATTGTCAAATCTTCAACTTACTTTGTGTTTGTCCCCAAATAGTATTTTTTTTTTGCATCAAGACAGAGATACAATATGATTACTTTGACTTTGAGAACACTTTTTTTTTAACACTGTTTATTTGTTCTGATTGTTGGAGTGACGTTAGCCCTTTGTGTTTTATTCAGCTGCAGTTTCTCAAGTACATTTTTAAGGCTGAATGTTATACCATACTTGTTAGGACATTTTGTCGACTTACATTAATTTCTAAAGAGACAATTCTAGACCTGACATCTGGTCATTACCCTGAAGCAAATCATTAACTCTGTGGGGACCTTAATTAGTGTCCTCAGATTGGAGATGAGTCCTCACACTATAACAGATTGCCTTCCCCAGTGATGCTATCATACAGTGGTTTATAAAGTGAGAAGCTTTTTTTAGGGAGTGTTTAAAGAGGCCCTATTATGTTACACTAATGCTTCTATTGGCTAGCGCTCCAACACATCATACATCATAGGCTAAGGGACGGGACATCTCAAAGCGGTTGACCAATCACAACAGAGCTGGCCAGCTAACCAATCAGAGCAGACTGGGCTCTGGTTTCAGGAAGAGGGTGAAAAGAGGCAGTATGAAAAAAATAAAGACGGTTTTTAACATTACAGTATGTAAACATTTCACAGTAGAGGTACATAATTCAAATATGAAACCTGAAAATGAGCACAATAGGGCCCTTTTAACAACATTGTTTTATTACTCTCTTGCAGAAACTGCATTTTCCATGTTAATTTTTAACTATCTTCGCTCTTTTTGAATTGTGTAGTTTTATGTTTCATTTGACATGAGATGTCAACCAAAGCTCTTTGTATTACAGGAGGCGGCGGGAACAGAAAAGGAAAAAGCAAGAAATGGAAGCAGCTGCTTCAGTTTCCCCACATAAGTTTGTGTGAAGAACTGCGACAAACCACAGGTAAGATACTAATGTATTTCCCCATCTTACAGGGAAGGGTTCTTATCTTGTTTCAAATGACTATAGTCTTCTATGTGTTAAATGAGTCTGAGGCTTTTGAAAAAGATTTAAACACGTCTTGTGGAGGGATCCCTTTTCCCAGTTTACAGACGTTCAACGGATGTCATGTGTGCGGGATAGACCAATATAATGACATTTCAACAACAATGCCTCCTGACATGGGCTATACAATTTACTCCAGGACTACTCTATGTATAGATTTCGGTTATAGCTCATCTTATGCAATGCTCTTCGTTATTCCCCCAGTGTTAGTGGTGTCAAAGCATACACAGCAGCATCTGTAATTGAAAGAGCCGAGGGTCATCATTTCAGATGTGGATATGGTGGCCTTGAGGTTCAAACACCTCAGAAAACAGAATCAGCTTTATTAGCCAAGTTTATGTACACATACAACAATTTTGAGTTGGTATTTTATTTCCAATATTGCCAATATTTATAAAATTGTTATAACATTTCTTGTTTATTTCTTGTCTTTTAATTTGTATTGTGCAATACCATTTATTTTTATGCTCTTGCAACACAAACATTTTTCAAATTGGGATCAATAAAGTACTATCTTATCTTCAATAAGATTCAATAGATTTTATAAATATATTTTATTTACAGTGTCTGTTTTTGTAAATGTTCCTTACACTATGTGACTGCTAGATACTTTAATGGTATGTTTTCTAGTATTTATTTACCTATTGCATTTCACTGAGTTTATATGAACCATGTGGTGCAGTGGTGGCCTTCTGATGCTGTACAAAACAGATATCCTTTCATGCATACGCTTGATATCTTTATTTGTGCCTCTAAAGAGCTCACTGAGAATAACTGGCTATGTGCGCTTTTTTCCCCTATAGGCAGAGTGAGGCTACTCTCAGCTAACTTGCAAATTGAGAGTGGTATCAATCTTAGTGTTGTACTTCAGAAAGCAGATACACATGGCCTTCCTTAAAGCAGCTTAGAAAACAATACCACCATCTGACTTTATTAAAAAAAATATGAAACTTAACTGAATGACTAGCAGAATAGCTAATGCTAGCTAGCTTGTTTCAGATAGTCTTCGTGGTGCAGGTCATTTTTATTCTTGCTAAACTGTGTTGCAAATGTCCTTGCGAAAGTCCTTGAAATGTGTTTAAGTCATGCTTTCGGCCTAAAGAAATCATGAATTGCCTCCAAACTCAACTTCCTTGTAAAGGCAGAATTAAGCAGAAGAAACCGTTTTATAAGCCATCAGAAACTAATTATATATAGACTATATTTCATAATAAACCCAACTCAAGAATCCTCAAACCAACAATTCAAGTTACTATGTATAAATAAATATAATGTATCCATCAATTAATCTTATGATTTGTTAATACATTAAAAAAACCATCGATTAAAAATCTATTTTATTTTTTACTATTACACAATTTACAAATGTTGTACTACTTTTGGTATTGACTAATCGGAGCAGACAATGAGTGTTGTTTTTTTTCTAATTGTTAGGCTTCCTGTCCAATCCGCAGACAAAGATGATGTTGTCGGGACAGCCAGCTAATTAGTCATGAGAGTACACTGAGCTGATCAGCTAGAACTCAATGTTATGCTTAGATTCTCTTATAAGTTCAGAGTCAAGCAGCTCAAATCTGTTCTTACTTGACTCCTTTCTATATCAAGCAGATCAGTGACCCATTTTAGAAAAGCTACACGCATGAAAACTCTGAATGCATACAGGCTGGAAAAAAAAGAAGTCTCGCTCAAGTAGTGCCGCAGAGGAAACTGTGGCCTGCAAAGAAAGAGGAAGCAGACTGATGTTTTTGCCGTTTAAGCTTGCAGTATGGTTACTTTCATTTTAACAGGTGGCAGGTTGGAGAGAGAGAGTTTATGAAAGCAGAGCAGACCAAAGGACTCAGATGTACAGATATGAGAGTATGGGAGGAAATGCAGGGTTTGAGTCGGAGGAAAAAGTTTAGCTGGTGTAGAAAAAATATCTAATTTAAAGAGAGTTTGAACTTCAGATCTTGGTTGTTGTTTTTTAGCGAGCAGACCAAAAGTTGTATCCTGAGTAACAATACATTTATTGTCAAAGTTTGATATTTTTGCTAAATTAACTTGGGAACATCCCCGGCCTCGTGCAAAAATGTGGTTTGTGTAGATTGGTTCCATTGATTACGGGGAGTCATGCTAAAATATAATGAGTCGAAACAAGTTGTAGATTTATCTGCAACAATTAATCAGTTAATCCTGTAAACCATTTTTTCCAGCAAAAAGGCCAAGATTCAAACATTTGATATGTGATTATTTTCTGGTTGTGTTTGTTTGTTTTAGACAATAATTAGAATTTGTGGTTCAGACTGTTGAACAGATAAGAATCCACACATCAAAATGTTTGACTTGATTTAAAGAGAGATACTAGTATTTTATTTTAACGAGTGTCAGGTGACTTCTTTATCTAGCCTAACTTCATTAATGAAAATCAAAACTCTTTATTAATGCGTTTAATTAAATGTTGTTATGAAGCAAAAAGAGCTTTCTCGTTGGGTTTCTGTCATGAAGGTCTGTGATATTTTTAAAACCAGATGCACAAAAACAACAGTGATTTTCTGACTTTCCACTCCTTATGTAATAGCTTTGTGCAGCTAAGAAGGTGGAGTTTTATAATGGACAGTACGTGTGCTAATATAGAGCCTTAATAAAGCTGCAGCATGGGAACCACCTTTGAATTATCTCAGCACAGCCAGCAGCAGCATAATGGTGAAAAGAAAGAAATAGAAAGTATGACATGTCATTTAGCTGCAACTTTATCCAAAGCAACTTATATAAGATTGCCCAAGGACGCTTTGACACGTTGACTTTTTTTGCTTTTGCCGAACTTACTGTACTTTTGATTTTTGAATGACATTGAAGCACAAATATAGTTACACTTCTAAAATAAATCTCAATGTAAATACTGAAAATAGGTCGGATGGACATTTTTTCTCACATTTCAGCCCTGTGTGTGGTTAACTATAGCAACACGTGATGTCAGTGTGATGTGAAATATTACCTCTATTAACATGTTTATAGTGCAGTTCCTATCCATGGGCCGAGTCAGTGTGACTGCATACATCATACATGGCAGCCAGGCCTTGCAGAGTAAACAAACACAGGCCACATTGTTAGGATCCATTAAAGAAGAAGCATCGAGGCTGATGGCGACCTGTGATAAAACGTATAAAGCCTTGAGGCGCAGTGGCGACAGATAGGCTGCTCCAGGATCATGACTAGGAACCACAAGACTTCATTCATGTACTGTATCTTTAGTGTGTGATGGAGCTATAACACCAATAAGTCACATTCAACAGGAAAAGTACATTACATTTTCATTTTAAACCTGATTTTATTTCTAATACCTGCCGGCTAAAGCAGATGTGGAAAGTTACTACCTCGATTACCCAAGTACTGCACAGCATACACAAGTAATTACAACGAAACGTCAACTTTTGCATCATTGATTTAAAACATAATTATCGTTAAACATGTTAGGGGCTTTTTGAAATTGTCTCGCATGGCGGATGTGGCCCCTGACCCTGAAAACCCGAGGCTAAGGTTAAAAGTACTGAACTTTTACTCCCAGACTACAAACATTTGTATGACGTCATCAGGCTGAGAGAAAAGGCTGTTTGTCTCTAGAATCAGTTATTGTTTTTGCAATACCCTCATTCCTCAACAAAGTCTTTGTATGTATAAAAGTAAGGGTATTTCAGTTTTATTTTTCATAAAGGTGCAACAACTGCCCTTCACTTTGCAACTTGACAAATGAATGAACCTTTTAACCTTGTGATCTATTTAGGACATGTAATTTTATTAGCATTTAAACAAAGTTACGTTGCCAGCTTATGAAACAGTCTAAAAAAAGAGTAAATGCGGCCTGAATAGAAAGTAAAAGGAACAAAACTGTATTTGATGAAGCTGTTAAAATCAATTATAAACTAATGCAGAACATCCAGAGACTCTCAGTAGATATTCAAATAACATACAGTCTTGCAACAGCATATTACAAAAAAACTCCATGACCATTCTGTGTTAGGTCATTGTGTGCTTTTGATTCTTTGTCAGTTTCCTTATAGCCTCAGAACTTCAGATGTGAATGCTAATGCTAAATATCCTGTATGCCGTATTGAATTTAGCTGAAGCAGTTTGTGCTTACTTGATGTGTTTTTCTTCAGGAAACCCTTCCAGAGCAGCTTCTCTCCAGAAAGGTGCCATGCAAATAAAAGCTTTGATTTAAATGAGTTCAGTCGAACATGCCGTCACGCAGACTGTGACACAGAGAGACAGGACGTTCAGCTGCACAAAACCCCAGCTGTGAAAAGCTAATGTCCCAGTTAGAGGAGCAGACAAAATACTGTAAAATGTTAAAAAACAAAATATAGAAAATGAAGTGTGAGAGAAAGAAATGTCAATAAGACAGGTGATAAGATATACAAACATATGTATAGAGAGACACTTATGAAAGATTTTATAAAACTAGAAAAAATAGGTGAGTGGGAGGCAGTCTCGAGAAAGACATTCAGGAAACTCTTAACTCCCTTCTGTGACTAACAGGTTGTTATCTTCTTTTGTTTTTGTCTTACTGCCTCTCTTTTTGTTCTCCTGTTTGTCTTATATTATCACATAAAATGCAGGCAATATGCAACATTACTATCTTGCACTTTGCCTAACTTTTAAAGACTTGTAGTTCTGTTCACACAATGTTCTTTACTAAGCTATCACATACAGGTCTGAACATTTAACACACATGCAAACCCTAACCCTAACCCTTACTTAAGTTACAGTATAAATACCACTGTCTGATAATACTCTTACAATTACAATTAGACATCCTGAATTGAAATGCTACTCAAGTAATAGAGCAGATGTATTATCAGAAAGAAGTACTTCAAAAGACATGAATGGAAACTGGAACGTACAGGAAACCAGCTCCACACTGGTATAAAGTAAAGTTTCAAAATAAAATGTTCCCCAAAATGTATTATAGCGTTTTAATTGTGCATCTGATTGATGGTCAACAATCTGGCTATCCATTGTTAACTTGCATTGCTATTCAACGAAGCACTAGGATTTAATAAGTTCCCACCATATTTGAACCCCCTTGAATAAAACATGATAGCTACATGTCAAGATGCAAATATATATTACATTTGTCTATATTTTTGAAGCAACTGATAACAGCCAAATCCAGTAATAATTGTTCAGTTTTGGGGATTTGCATGCAGTTGAAAAGACTTCAAGGAATCTATCAAAATAAATGTGGCTGGAAAATCCAAACGTCACAGACCATATGACCACGTTTTTTCCGCATGGATTTTTCAGGAACTTCAGGACACATGTATTGAGTTTATAACCATGTGTTGCTTTAGGCACTGCAGTGCTTTAAGCTACATGTAGTAATATCCGTTCGTATTTCCTGGAAACCAACATAAAAATCAGTACAGAATGTCATGGTAATCAATTTAATAGTTGTTGAGATATTTTAGTCCAAACTAAAGTGATGGACTGACCATAAATGATCACGCAAAGAACAACAACACAGCAACCCTTAGGGTACGGGGCTAATATTGGGAATCCACGGCATAATGTCAGCTTTTTTACTCCTGCCTTACTTTATTCCATAAAGAGATAAGAGGCGAGGTGCTAAGACCTTGATCCGGTCTGAAACCCGTGGCATCATAAATTCTGTCCGGGGACCTTGAGGCCCGACAGAGGCCTCTTTGTGTGCTCTCTGTGTGTTGATGTACGCCATGTTCTGTACAGTCCTGCACTCCTTTCATGTACATCACACCTCCAGTCATCTATAGAGAAAGTCCAGTGATCCACGGCCACATAATGAAAAATTCCCAGAACTGCGGGATGTCCCATTTCACACATGAGTAGCCAAGCAGCTTCATGAAGCAAATTTTTACAGTTTTCCATAGGATATAATGGGTTCGGTTGTAATGTATGTAAACAGGCATTGTTTACTTTCAATGAGAAATGTTAATTATTAAAACCATGGAATTACCAGATTGCCTTTTAGATATCCCACTCTACTCTCATGTGACATCCGGTCTCTAAAAATGTTTCCAGCAATTATCTTTATTGGTCTTTTTGTCTTCGGCTCCCATTTACTTCACACTGTCCTGCTCTGTTCACTTTGCAGCATGACTATAAAGTGTAATATGGCAGAGACAAGAGGTAATCAGAGTCGAACAGAGGACAACTAGGAGGACATAGCAGTGAAACAGAAGCGCAATACGTAGAGCAGAAAGAACTCATAGTCAGTGATTGGAAGTGAGTCAGCTAACTGGTAAGAACACATACAATGTCAAACAGTTAAAAGAGTTACTCCACCCAAGTTGGGATTTACTGTACCATCCACGGAGGGTGTGACCATATGATGCTGTTAAGTGTGTTTGACCTCGACTGAAAGTCAGTATATCTCCGCTTTTGTTTTATCTTAACCATATTTAACAATCTCTTAAACTTCCCCCAACTAGCAAAGTCTTTGACATCTAATCTTTTTTTCAATCAGTAAGAATATCCATGTAAAGTTGTCGATTCCAATTTATAACCAGTAATTGTAGCTATTTACTCGATTTATTTTAAAGAATTTGATCCATAAATCAAGTTCTTACTACTGTTTCTTTAAGATGTAACAATGATGGCATTGAACAAACTTTATTCATGATTTCTAAACCAACTGTTGACATATTTTGATAACTACTAAAAATTCATTAACGTCTCTTTTACACCCGATGTTAGTAGTAAGCCAGGTCACTTTATAAGGTCAGCAATTTTTTTTTGAAAGAAATGAAAAGCTCATCAAATATCAAGTAAATAAAAAAATAAAAACAAGTGCATTTTAAACTTCAGAGGAACAAGCTCCAGCAAAAACAGAAAATACCCTTTTGACTTTTAGCTTTATAGAGAAGTGCTTGTATTGTCCTGATGAGGATTTTAATGCATTATGATTTACATACATTCAATCTGCAGGAGCTGCAATGCAAAATATGAAGGGCAAACAATCATAAAAACACAAAGAAGAATGAAGCAGTAAAAATAATGGAGGCAAAACACGTGAATGTAAACAATGCAGGTTTAAATATATTCAAAAAGTGGCGTTGCAAATGTATATGTTGCAAATATTTACTGAGAGAGGACTTGAGACGTGGGATGTGTTTTAGTGCAAGACACTAAATGTAAACAGAACGATGTTTGTCTAGAAGTCAACTCCACAGAGTACACGTAAATATTTTCAAGTTTAAAATAAAAAAGACCAAACAGCCTCTCCTCGCCGCAAAGCCCAAACCAGAATTCTCTTTGATTAGCATGTTTAGCTCAGGTGCCAGCAGTTGTATATAGAGATACAGTAGAGACAAAAAGCAGCAACACAGTCATTTGTTAGTTTATAATCCCATTGTTGTGGAGTTTTTCTTCTCTTCTTCGAGTTTGGACTTGCCTTTAATCATTGTGCGAAAGTTTGTGATGTTAGTTAAAGCAGATGAAAAGGCTTTGACTTGCAGATGATTCAGCCTTTTTTCTGTCCTCTCCTCTCTTAACGATACACTGACCTCCCTGCTCTTTGTTGGATCACAAATCCCTGAACACATTTGTTTGTTCATGAACCTTCCTGCGTTGTTTTGCATCCACATGAGTCACAGATGCAAATCAACATTTCCTTGGTTTTGTTTTTGTCCCGAGGCTCAGATGGGCAGATGAACTCAAACAGCCCCAGATACTGTATCTATCTAAAAACTTCCCCGTAAAGTAAGGTCTGCTTCTTATCATCATTGAAATAACTATTATGGCATCATGTATTAAGTGCCTGCTGCGCAGTGAAATGTGCAAACAACAAGTCATATTACCAAACTAATCCAGGGATTGCCATAACATTTTAAATCATAATTGTAACCCATTCAAAATAGTTTTCATATACCAGGTTACCTTTAGCATTACTTGAAACACGTCGTACCATGAACATAGCTTAATCATTTTCTTGATAAATCTACTTTAAATAATACATCTATTTTATTATTGATTAAAGGGGCCCTATTATGCAAATTTTCAGATTCATACTTGTATGTAGTGTCTCTACTGTGACATGTTTCCATGCTTTAATGTTCAAAAAGCTCTTTATAGCCCAGTCTGCTCTGATTGGTCAACCGCTTAGAGATGTCCCACCCCTTAGCCTATCACGTACACTGTGCTGGAACGCAAGCCAATAGAAGCACAAGTGTTACATAGTGTGGTCACTATGTTGCAGAAGTAAACAAAGGAGTCAAATGGAGGCGTTTCCGGCAGGGGGGAGTGTGAGGGATTTTATCCTTTGCAGACCATTTACATTTACAACAATCTATATAACACACTACAGGAAAGGGAAAACCCCAAAAGGCGGAATAGGGCCCCTTTAATCAATATATTTTTTGCAAACATTCAGAAAACATTGAAAAGTTCTCAAAGGCATCAAGATATCCAGTTTGCTACACAGAAGAGTAAATACACATAGATAGGAAGGAATTAACTGAATACTGCTTTCCCTGCAGTTGGTATTTCTTACTGCTGTGCAGCTATTGATACATTTCCTACCTACCTACCTACCTAACTACCTACCTACCTATCTACCTCCCTCCCTCCCTCCCTCCCTCCCTCCAACTTCTTCTCATTCAAATCTTTCCTCTTGGTTGTTTTTCTCACTTTCACCTGTTGCACTTCCATCTACTTTTTTCCACTGCTCTTTTAATAAAAATCCTCCGTGAATGGGACTGCAGATCTATGCAAATCACAGAATGATTTATGTTACTGGTTAACAACAGCAGCTGTGTCTCTTCATATTTGACTATTAAATGTGTCAGCGTCACGGTTGTATCTGTTACACTCCTCTCACTCAGTCAGATTTCCTGTGTGGATCACGTTGTTACTTAAAACATTTAATTTTTGTTACGTCAATCACCTCTGAATTACTCAAACTCTGTACATTAGGTTCTGGGTTTCTCTCTCTTTTTGTCATACATTTCTAGCACTTCTACCTGGTAACAGAGTTTAACATTAAATTAACAATTTATTTACAATTTATCTTTTGAATAGCCGAAACTGATCTACATTTTCCTTTGTTTTACTGTTGTGCAAGTGTGTTTATTTTTGCGTTTTCTATGTTTGTTCATAATATAATCTTTTCAGCCATCACTTTTTAATTCCTTTTCAAATGAAATGTCTTTATAAACCCATTTCCTGTACAATCACATCAATAGAACACATTCTGAATGTATTGTGCCAGTGCACATTTTAACTAAATAATTGGATCAATCATTAAATACAGTATGTGGTTTTTGCTGTGTGATGTAGGGCCACTGCTCATTTTAGGCCTGACATTATACAGTAATATAGATCATAAATATGCAGCTTTTCTTAGGAATAATATAAATGTTCCTTTATTTCATTCCTTCACTATAAAACCTTGCAACAAATGCTGGTGGTTGAAGGAACGGCGCACGAATGCATGATTTATTTTGACGCATTTTGATTAAACAATGTCTTTATATTAAAGTTGTCTCTGTGTCTCTGCAGAAAAGGACTACGGCAGCCTCTGTGAGCGGCAGCCTATCGGACGCTTTTTGTTCCGGCTGTTCTGCGAAACCCGACCTGAACTGAAGCGCTGCGTCAAGTTCCTGGATGCTGTGGTAAGAAGTCTCTGTGTGTTTGTCTTATTCCTGTTTGTGTTGGAGAGTTTAAGAGTTTTCTCTCAAATGCCCTTTTCCATGACTACTAGTGTGGATAAACAAAAGGGATGAAGCTTGTGTGTGTGTGCATGTGTGTGTGGGAGAAAGGGGGTCTCAAGGACTTGTGTTTCTTTCTTCCTTGAAACGCTCCTCCATTCCTTAACAGGAATGGAGGGGGGATGTGAATGTTTTTCTCCTATTCTTCCGACCTCAAAATCAATAAAAAAAAAGAAGTTAAATGAAGATGAGGGCAAGGGGCGGATAAACAATGGCACATGAAAAGTTTCATGAATTAAAAAGTAAAAAAAACACACAAAAACAAAGTAGAAAAACATCCTTAAGGTCAACCCTTTTCATTGTTCATCTGCAGTATTGGCGTCGTTAAGATTTGAATACTAGTAAATGCTAGACATATTATTAATAAATATCCAAATAATATAATTATAACGCAGCAAACGTCCTTATGGTTAAAAATATTTTCCTAAATGAAAAAGGTCAGCAAGAAATGAATATAAAAATATTCACAAGGATTCTTATTTTTTTATCGTAGATTTCTCACTCACAAATGAAGTCTCTTATCAGTGTTTGTTTTAAACATGACTGATCTGTTGATCATAAATCTTCCTATGAAAGCACGTTCTGTAGATTTTAGAGATCCAGATAGTTAGGACACCTTTTTTTAAGTAAAAGCTTTTACAATCAATTTAATTAATCTCTCAATGTGTTGGAGGCAGACAGATATGTAAAATCCACACACATAAAATGCTATCTGTTTGCATTGGTAGATACCTTTCCATGCAGGTGAGTATGGAAATATGTTTGTTTGGGAATTGGGTGAAGTGACCCTTTAAAGCACTGTTAGCTGGTGAGCTGGTTCTCATGTAGGAAGTCTAATTATTCTTAAACACACTTTGTTTGGAGTGAGGAGGAGGAAGTTTAATATCTGTTTAATGAAATACAGGAACTCTTGACTTCTGGAAAGAAAACTGTGTCAACCTCTCTTACACACACACACACACACACACACACACACACACACACACACACACACACACACACACACACACACACACACACACACACACACACACACACACACACACACACACACACACACACACACACACACACACACACACACACACACACTTGACCTCCTCTGTCGCTCTGCTCACTTGGGGAATGTTTCAGTCACACTCTTGTTTTATTCCTGTGTGTGTGTGTGTGTGTGTGTGTGTGTGTGTGTGTGTGTGTGTGTGTGTGTGTGTGTGTGTGTGTGTGTGTGTGTGTGTGTGTGTGTGTGTGTGTGTGTGTGTGTGTGTGTGTGTGTGTGTGTGTGTGTGTGTGTGTGTGTGTGTGTGTGTGTGTGTGTGTGTGTGTGTGTGTGTGTGTGTGTGTGTGTGTGTGTGTGTGTGTGTGTTACTCTGGTATAATATTCTCGTACTCATAAGTCCTGTGCATCCCTTTTAAGTGCTTCTGCAAAACTGCTGTGTCATGTTTTACTCATGAGATGCATTAGGTGCAGACGCTGCTGTAATACATCAAGTAGGACATAATGTTGCCATTTACAAAACAGGATGCGGATTGAAATATACTTAATACAGATGTTAACTGTCATGTTGTCAATTATTTGTAAACAAGACAGCGTCTACACAGCCACATGCATGCTCACAATCACAATGCTAACATGTTGATATTGGGCAGCTATAATGTTTATCATCTTAGTTTAGCATGTGAGCATACTAACATTAACTTATGGGCATTATACACAGAGTGCAAGTAACGCACATTGGAATGAAGTTAGTTTACGACCCAATACAAGCCAAACTAAAGTATTGGACACAGTAAATGCCCTGATGATGGAGCTAGAGGGAAAGAACAGACAATCAATGAATTTATTGAAATTCACCACGAAATGTGAACCTCGTGGTAGCTTTGGGGAAAGGTCAGAGGATGAGCAAAACTCTTAGGATACATTTTCTGGGAACCATAAATATCTGTACCAAGTTTTGCACCATCCAGCAGATGTAGAGATACTTTACTGAATAAGACCTTGACCTGCAGGTGGTCTTACGCAACATTTCATGGGACTGTAAATATCATTAGGCTCTGGGGTCCATCCAAAATGTATCTGAAACCCCCTGTTTTCTACCAGATGTTTTTTGTAAAAACACGCTTCTGACAGGTTTCTGTTAATCCAAGCAGAAGGTAGTCCTTCCTGAAGCCACTAATTAAACAACTGTTCGTTTACATTTAAAGAAAAAAGCTATTTCTATTAATGATGGATTCGAAAATAGCAGGTTTTGCAGGTTGTCCGTGTGATTGTGGGGATTATTTCGGACTGATAAGTGGCACATAGTGTTTCAACTCCACCTTTCTAGTATCGGCTTAGCTCGCTTTGGATCTCAGCCTGAGGTGAAAAATTCCAAGTGTCAGGTACTATTATTTATAAGTATTGCTAATAAACTGTGTTGAGCCAAGCCATAACATGCAGAGACTGCGGCCCTGGGCTTTTTTCAAATACCTTATTAAAGAAACACGTTAAAGCGCTGAAGAAAACGTGCTAGCCTAGCAGCATTAATGCTACAAACAACCCGTAACGCAATACTCTCTGTAGGAGAATACATAACATTGGTTCAGCTTTCTCTGAACACATGCATTCCTTCTTGGTCATACATTAAAGGTCCACTATTCTACTGTTTTTCATCAATATGTTATAGGTCTCAGATATATACAAAACATGTCTCTGAAGTGTTTGGCTCAAAATACAGAACAGATAATTGCAGCATCAAAAGTGCTGCATTTCAAAAGTGATGATTCTCTCTCTTTTACTTCAGATGAAAATAAGGAGCCACGCCCCTCTGTGAGATATTTGGTTAAAAATAACACAATGGTGCTCTAGGACGAGATTCAGGTGATAAGGTGGGGGGGGGGGGGGGGGGCGGGGGTTACCTTGGTTGGTGATTGGCTAATGGTTAAACAAGCCAAAAAAATCGTTATGACATCATTAAGTGGCCTAAATCTGATCAGCTCATTTTCAGACAGGTTTTTATAGAAATGGATCAGGACAAAAAGTGAGCTAATCTTTTTCCTGAAACTTTCAGAATGTCTTTACACAGAGGGGACACATGTTATAAAAGACATAAAAAAGTGGATTTTGCATAGAATGTGACCTTTAAATCCTGAAACATAATATCGTCTTATATTATGACAGAAAACACCAAAGATTGATAATCTCTGCTAGCAAAGTCAAAGCTTTGAATTCATTTTGAGCTTCAAATGAAACATTATTATTTATTATTAAAACTCATATTATCATTCAAGTAGTTCAGATCAGACAAAATCCAGGTCAGCGTTCACTGGAGGTTGTCTTTGTGTCTCTGATGTGTGAAATGATATCCCGTTGGTTCATCAGTCAATACAGTAATTGGTGGAGGTTGATGAAGACCTCATCTATCCCTCAGTCTGTCAATGAAAATGGCAGCACGGCTCCAGTCTGACTGACCAGCTGATTTAGCTTTACAGCTTTCAGACATCCAGCGGATACGACTCACATACGGAGCAATTATGTTCTCTTTTACCCCTCGACCGCTTCCCGTCTCTTCCCTGAGAACGAGGACGAGATGGAGAGGGAAAATGAGATTTGAACCGTCTCCACTGTCACTTAGCATTAGTTTACAGGCTCTCGCTGTGAGAGGGCAAAGGAAGCACTTTGGAGTTTTCCAGTCAGGATCACTTTACTGCAACAAGTCATTCAGAGGGATGGGGGATGTGAGGGGGAGTAGATACAATCAGGCCATGTGCTGCAGGGTGTGGAACAGGCCTTGCTATACTTCAATTCAACCTTAAATGGGGTTTTCTGAAGGAAAGGCCTTCATTGGAGACACAGGGAGCTGGAAGCACAGCTGAGCAATCATTCAATTGTATCCTTCATTGACTGTCAGGACATTATAATGATGGTATGATCTGATAGCACCATTATTGTAGAAAATGTCCAATAGTCTAATCGAATTAAAAATAAATAAATACTAACAAAGCATGTAATTGACTTTTTGTATGCCTCTGTGCGACAACACCTGATGCTCGAGGCATTATGCTTTTTTGGGTTCTTTAATTTGGCACACACATCCAATCTGAATCGAAGATGAACTGAATAGATTTTGAGGGTCAAAGGTCAAGGTCACTCTGACCTCTCGTCTGTCCAATTTTTGTCAACTGAACAACTTAAAAGGGAATAGTTTTACATTTGGTTAAAGAAAATCCACTTAAACTGATACGATTTTGGTGGACAAACGTCAAAGGTTTGTGACATCACGAAAACATGTTAAGCCTTATCCGAAGAAATCATACGCTAATTGTGACAATCTTTCAGAAATGTGTAACAATATAAAATGATAGATTGATTCAATGTTGGACAGACATGTATGTTAACTGCAACTTCCATAATTCAAGTATCCCTATACCTTTTTGTAAATCGATTTCAATCAGAATTCAGATTCCTATTGTTTTTAACCAATATCACCATGGGTACATGTTGTTTATACATTTGGACGACATCCACAGGTGGTGTAAAACTGCAGATCTGGGTAACTGTGGGTGAATTAGGAAGGAGCTGACGATCACCTCTAGCTTCTCCACTCATTTGGCCTCGCTGTTTTTCCCTTCAGGCGGAGTACGAGGTGACTCCAGATGAGAAGAGGAAGGAGTCCGGCCTGGAACTAGTCGACAAATACTTCAACCCAAAGGTAGATGCTGCTTTAAAGGACCTCTGTCAATGTCTATGTTTATCTGGGGATAGCCATTCAATACAAACTGTGTATACTTTAAATTATTGGTGTGACATGATAAATAGTCTGGACAAATTTAGATTGATTTCTAACTTTCTGGGCAGCCCTGGCTTCTATATAAAAATCTGAAATTCTGCACACTTTGATATAACAGTTATATTTCCTTGATATTTAAACTAGAAAGTATTCTACAGCCTTATGCTGCGTTCACAGCGGACGCGATGCGATGTTTAGGGGCGGCGCAATTACATGTAAAGTCAATGCAGAGACGCGGACAGACGCAAATTCGCTCCGACGGCGAACATGAAGCGGTGGACACGGTGGACAAACAAAACAAACTGAGACAACATAAGCAGGGGTGCACACAACTTTCTCAGTGAGGTACTCAGATGAGTACCTGGAGTCAGTGTTTGGTTCTCCAACTTCTGGCTCCCCTCAAAGTTCCCATGAAGCCCTCTGTATCGCGAATAAAGTTAGTCTATCTCTGCTTCCGTTTTTCACCTGCTTCTGTTTTTATCTGCGTGCATACAAGTCTGGGCCTGCAGAGTGACGAGGATAATAATCTATTCCGCACCATCGTAAACCCAGTTTATCCAGCTTTCCTCTGTGAGTGTGCTGTCAGGGGTTGAGTCACGGTGTTTACCGGGACTTAATGTGTTCTTTGCGGTGCAGTCGGAGGACCACGTGCCTGAGGTGGAAGACGCCATGATGGCTCAGTGCAACGAGAGGCTGCAACAGGAGGCCTGCAAAGAGCTCTTCAAGGACTGTACCAAGTAAGATGACAGGGGGGGACTCATCTGCATTTCTTTATATTGGTCCAATATTTAGTTTAGCTCCTTTTAGACAGGAAATCTGACGCAATGTTAGGTCAGAACTGTCAGGTCCTTGGTCTCACTTCTGAAAATGTTACTGTTTTAACGACTTGATAACACACAAAATACACTCATGCATTTTTTTGACATACAAGGGGTTTAATATTCACCACCATTCAGTGTAAAGAAACATTTATTGAGCCATTAAATGAATAGATACAATGTGCAATTACATCACTTTATGTTGCCTTTTTTGGGAAAATGCATGCAATGAGATACAGGCAGTTGTAGGCAAAGTCTTACCGAATTGAATTGAACTGAATCGTGAAATAATACCAAGTTATATCCGGGTAATTTCCCATTAAATAAAGCATGTATTCTCCTTTCTCTCTCTGTGAGAGGTTTTTGTTCTCCTCAATTTAATTAATCCTGTGGTCTAGCTACATGTATTCAAAGCACATCAAAACAAGTGCTGCTAACCGTCTGAACCCTGACCTGAATGTCAGCTCTGTCTCTGCTTCAGGTTTTTGGCAGAGTATAAAAAAGGTCACAAGGTCTACAGTAAGTCATGAGTCGGTGTGGTGTTAAAAGTCAAAGCTCTTTTTGTTGTTTGATGAAGAAGTAGATTATCAAATGTCTGACTCGGGTGTGTTATGAGTCCAATTCATGAGCGTCACATCTGTTGGCCTTTTGTGGACAAGTATCCCAGGGGGCATTTTTAGAAACATATCAAACAAACGCTACTGTATAAGTGTGAAAGAGTATGATAGCCTGGGTTTTGCCTTAAATACGTTTAAAAAAAGTCACAAATACAAGAAACAATGGTCAGACAGAGCATCTTCAGGCCTGTGTAATCTGTTCTTGCTTTGGATGTTGTTCTCTATTATTTCTAAAATGAGGAAGTTCAGTTCGTAAAGGTTAAAAGTACTGAGCATTAATGATAGTTGGAAAAAGTTAAGATGTGATGCAGAGAATCTTAAAATGACATTTTAAATGACTAATGGAAATAAGAAGTTGCATGAAGTAAGCAAACATTCAATAGAGACATACTGTATAAACAGAAATGGAAAAGTTTTAATACATTAGTTTATTGTTCATTCCATACACAACACATTGAGTAACGTCCTCTATCGGCTCTGTTCATGCTTGTTGTGAAGTGAAAGGCTGCACAGATGCCAGTTTGTCAAGTACAAGACTCAGTATCAACACTACAAATCTAACCTTTGTCTATATACGGTATGTCTGCTAAAAAGGTAAGGGAGAAGTCTGGTGATGTTCTTAAGGTTGCATTATATTATAGTGTGATTTAATTTCTACATTGAATTGAAACCAATAGTACCTCACATTTAATATACAACCCATATGCCATTTTAACTAAATATGTTTCCAATTTGAAACAGTTTTTTCAGGGTTGTGCACACTGTTGCAAAAATCCTGCCAGTTACACACAATGATTTTATTTCAATAATTTGCCAAATGCTTTCTCTTCTCACATTTTCAAATGTTCTTTTCTCCAAAGCTGACCCTTTTTCCGTGTGTTTTTTCCTCCAGATTGATCCACGACTACCTGAGCGTGGCTCCCTTCGCTGACTACCTCGACAGCATGTACTATAACAGGTTCCTCCAGTGGAAATGGCTTGAGAGGTAAAGTGTGTTATCAATGAGAGAAAACACCTTCTTCACTGTTTCGGTTTCTTCCTAGCGTGTGAATCAGCAAAATGCATCATTTCATTAACACACACACCACTTCAAATCTCACCTGGGCTCATTACGAGGCTCCGGTGTTCCTTCACTCCACCTCAGTACTAGTAACAACACGCTCAGCAGTGGTTGCCTCACTCCTTCCTTTCCAGTGTCCTCAGTTACGGGGGTGAGAACTAACAAGCAATGCAGAGTGATATCAGCATTACAAATTACAGGACAGTAGTTAGAATTTGCTCAAGACTCAGGGCTCTCGACTAACTTTTTTCACCATCCTCCCGGAACCGTCCCGAAATACAATCTAAGCCGTCCCGAAATTAATGTGGACCGTCCCGAATTTAAAATATTAGTTTTTCTACTACTTATCATTAGTTAAAATCATTCAAAGTGACCTTTAACATAAATAAAACATCATACAAATCATTAGATGATAATTCATTAACCTTTTTATTTGAGTAAATCAGTCAATCACATGACAAAGGCTAAATATATTTAAACAAACACACAAACGAGAAAATTACTAATATTGAATCAAATCAAGTCCCATCCAATTAACCAAAAAAATCCAACACTCTGTCCTGAAGACAGAACCCAGAGTAACCACTAACCAGGAGGACAGTCTGTAACACAGTCAGGAGACCTTTACAAACTGCCCCGCCCCCTCGCACACAGACGGGAGAGAGAGATCTCGTCTGGATTGGAAAGCTCGAAAATACATCATAGACGCATGTTGTAGTCTTATTGCATATTAGAAACGGAGTTGGATAAACTAAAACTGCGATATAATGTTTATGTAGCAATACTACATATGACATATATTTTTTAAATGTCTCCAGTACCGATAAAAAGTCAGATAACGTCGGAGCTTAACGTTACCACTGTCTTTAATAATTCCGGCCCGGGCGGAGCCCGTTTAATACCGGGGCTCGGTACCCATCCATACATGGGGAGAGGCGCAGCATGTTGCTAAGGACTAAATACGATGGAGGGTTCTCATCTCAGCCTTATTACCCATAGGGGATGAAGTGGAGTAAGTAAATAAAGAGGCCGGCGCTCCAGGGTCTGGTTCTGCTGTGCGTTTTTGTGATGTAAAGGTAAAACATTTCAGAATTCCTCCACGGGATACCATTGTCATTTTACATCACTCAACCCGCGAAATACACACACTCAGTACATAGCCTACTGTAGATAGACCCGCGAATTTGCGGGCCAGGAATTCGCGGGCACAGCCAGCTGTGCGGCTGGCTGACAGCACATGGACACAGTGTGTGTGTGTGTGTGTGTGTGTGTGTGTGTGTGTGTGTGTGTGTGTGTGTGTGTGTGTGTGTGTGTGTGTGTGTGTGTGTGTGTGTGTGTGTGTGTGTGTGTGTGTGTGTGTGTGTGTGTGTGTGTGTGTGTGTGTGTGTGTGTGTGTGTGTGTGTGTGTGTGTGTGTGTGTGTGTGTGTGTGTGTGTGTGTGTGTGTGTGTGTGTGTGTGTGTGTGTGTGTGTGTGTCTCTGTGTGTGTTTCGCGGGTTGCTAAATGTTTTGTGTGTTTATGTTGACAAGGAGGTTTAATAATTGTGTGCTACACACAACGTGCAGTCGATTTCATTTTCATCGCCGTTTGTAGTAGAGTTACCATGGTATTTTTATTTTAACTCTCGTCCCAAATTCGTCCCAAAATTATTTTTTATCCTCCCTGACACTATTTTTTTCGGCCCCGGGACGACGGGAGGTCCTTAAGCTCGAGCCCTGTCAAGACTTTCAGAGCAGTGAAGGTTACAGAATTCTACTGTTACAGAAAAAAACTCAAAAGGTTTGTTTAGTGTCATTAATATGGGTCGAGTGTTGCAGAAGGTACAGCAGGTAAATCTGTTCTCACAGTAAAGAACACTCATTTAGGTCCAAAACTACGTAAGTGACGTTCCATTTCTATAAATATAAGTAAACAAAAAAGCGATGGCAAGCTCTAAACAGTGTGCAAGATGCTCCAGTTTGTAGTCTGTCTGTATGTTACTGTACTGACGAAATAAACTACAATAGCAACAGTGCAGCTTTCTTGTCATTGGCCGGTCAAGTGCATCCAACAAGAAACACACACTTGGAATATATTTTCAAATGGCTTCAACACAACGTCATAGGAGAATTTGTTTATGCTTGTGTCTTTACTCTAAAATAAGGCATTTTGTCTCACAGTAGGACTTCCAATTAAGCATGACATGTAATTGGATGATACTCCTTGTCATGGAGGTGATCTCTGGGCTCATAGATCTCGGCCTCCGTTACGGGTTGTTTAGTTTTTTTGTTGTTGAAAAGTGTTCCCTGGTGCCCTGTGTTGTCTCCTCCCCCCTCACCTGTGTCCTGTTTGGTTGATTGGGTAGGGCATTTAGGCTCTGGGGTTTTGCTGTTAGAGGGGGAGTGTGTTTGAGAGATCCTGGTGGCTGCAGGCTGTGCTTAAGGCAGTGGTTCTCAAACTTTTTCTGTCATTCCCCACTTTGAACAGGTGGGCCTTTTCAAGCCCCACCTGTTCCTCATCGCTCCAATAAAATGGTAGGCCAAGCTTAAAATTGTCAAATGTATCGTTCTATAACAGGGGTCTCCTACCTTTTTTAGGATGAGAGCTACTTTCAAAAAATAAAACAAGTCGTGAGCTACTTTTACTCCTCTTTTTTTTGTTTTTTTGCAGTGTATATATTTAGCACATTTTAACATTATTATATGCTACCTTTAACCTTTGTGTGCTGTTTGGGTCGGTGGGACCCGTTTTCAGTGTTTACTAAAATAAAATGTATGCAATTGAATTATTTTAACCTGCTTTATTTGGTTGTGGACGTCACATCCCTCAGGAAGATTTTTTTTAAATGTTGAAGTTAAATGCATCAATCTGGTGCACTTTGAGCTAGGGCTGCTCAATTAATCGTATTTTAATCGCAATTACGATTTTGGCTTGCAACGGTTATGAAAACAACATAATCGAAATAAAACAATTTTTTTTTTAAATAGGTTTTTCAGTTGAATTATACTTAAAGTTCAGGGTAATCAACTGTTAAAAAAAACTTTTCAAATTATTTTCTTCAATAAATTGATATTTTCAAAGTAAATGGTTAATCGTTTTTAATAATCGTGATATCAATTATTGACCCATTGATTGATTGATCGAGATTATGATTTTTGCCATAATCGAGCAGCCCTACTTTGAGCACAACATGAATTTATGGATACAGCTCTCAACACTCAGATGAAAGGGAGCTGTATACTTTTCAATAATCCAAACATCTTTAGAATATGATCACAACAAATCATTTAAACTTGTTTATTCTTATCTTATGATACCTACTTAGCATTCTTTCTTTTTATTTATGCATATTTTACTAATCCCTCCCATTTTAAACTTTTTACTGTCCTATAGTACACATTGGAATGATTTCTTACTTTATTTTGTACAACTTTATTAAATAGATAAAGGTTTGCTCTCTCTCTTGCTCTCTCGCTCTCGCTCTCTCTCTCGCGCTCCACATTGCTTTTCTTCCCGACTGCAAAGCTGTTGTGTGTGTTTGTGAGAGCGTTTCACATGTGTGTATGAGAGATTTTTACCAGTGGTGAGCCTGTCTCTGAGGGCCTAAGATATTCTACAAAATAATATTTAAAAACATTAAAACAAATTATATTTGTCTTTATATATTTGTTTTAAATATGTTTTTAGTAATATTTGTCATTAGTTTTACCAAAAATAACTTGATTAAATTGTATTTAAAATAACATTTCCAAAGAAATAAATCCTTTGAATCTGCCTATTCAGTTTCTGTTTGAATGTGAAGGGTTAAATGAAAGAAGCTCGTCTCTGCGAGGTGAAGACAGGAGCTGTTGGACGTCCAGCTATGAATTCACAGAGGGTCAGCTATAGTAACTGAACGAGAGAGTAATGTCAAATGACAGTACAATTGACCAATCATATCTTCCCTCTAAATGGGTGGGTTATTATCGCGGACTTTATCACAAGTTCCGCCAGCTGTGAAACGTTTCTTGTTTCCATAGCAACAACAACTGTCAACAGCGTAAACTCGCCTTAAAAAAAAAACATGCCAAATTACACTTAAGACATACAACTGCAACGAAAGTAACAAACAGAATGCAATATCCTTTTCAATTTCAAAGAACACAAATTGGGTTATTTACAGGTGTTGTTTTGTGTGGTAGAGGGTCGCTTTCATTGATGCGTTTTGCACCCCGGGCCGTTGTTTTGATATTCCACCAGTGTGAAAAAATATATATATATATATATATATATATATATATATTTTGTATTTCGCGACCCACCTATCACATATCTGCGCCCCACACTTTGAGAAACGCTGGCTTAAGGGAACATGTACAGTGTGAGATCCTTGTTGCTGGTGTCATTGGGTTCATGCTGTAATAAATGCCCACACCGGGTTATATTTGGGAAGTCTGCCTCTGCCTCCTTGCTTGGTCGGGCCGCTCAATTGTCAGCTTCACACTCCTGTAGCCAAAAAGTTGATCCAGTTGTATTGCTGGCTCAGGGGAAATACTGGGATCTGAACTCCTGATATTCAAACGTACTGATTCAGAACAGAATCACATAAATTGTTGGCGGAGGAATACATCTGTCATTATAATAATGGTTGTTATGAGTTTGTTTAGAGACAGAGAAAGTTTGTCTCAAAGAACCCTGATGGTTCCCAGACTCCACTTTAAATCCTCACTGATGCTGTAAACATGCTCTCTAGCCCTCAGTGCAGGAGTGTTTAGTTACGATGGTTAAACTGGGACTTTCTAAGGATCACCTGAAACAACCACGAGTCCCCAATTCCCTATCCATCCACATGGGATCCATTGACGTGAATACAAAAGATAGCGCCTGAATCAACAACAGATAAAGACCTTCTAAGAAACCCAAATAAATGTCAAGAAAGTGAAAGATAAAGCAAGGATTGAGACAGATGTTATGTCTGTGTGCCCTCCAGGAACAGTGTTGGCTTCTTTCATTATTATTTACTGCAGAATGAGGACTGTTTCTTCCAGCACCTCGCGCTGATATCAAATACAACTAAAGTGAATGTCTGACCTCTCAGCTTTCCAGGAACTGTATAAAGTTGAAAATGGGGAATTGTTGAGTTATCAAGTTTTCACAAACTTCAGTGTGTGTACATTTGTTTATTAAAGGGACCCTTTTTTTAATTCTCCCTTGCCTGTAGTGTGTACTGTAGGTTTTTGTGCATGTAAATGGTCTGCTAAGGTTAACATCTTAACAACAGGGAGTTTGGAAATGTTCTCTATATTCAGCAGGCAGTAGGCTATATGTATATGCAAATATCTGACTCTCCTTAAAGATGTCTCCTGTTGCTAGGTGAGTCCAAAACGTATTTTCTCCTAGCAACAGCAGGATCCACACCTGACACGCATATGCATAGTGCTTTTGTTTTACACAAATGAACAGAAAGGATGCTAACCCAACTGAAAATATGGCCATTTCTTTATGCTAATCACTCTTCAGATAAGTGGCTTTACTTTCTGCCTCCTGTAACTGTAAACAGTATTTAAAGAACTTGTTTGACATTTTGGAAAATATGAGAGTTATATATCATTTTCAGTGAAAATTGTAATATTAATGCAAAACTGGTCATTCCTGGTAATATTCAGATTTTCTTTTTACTGATATTGCAAAATCAGTCAAAACAGTCAAAAGTATATTTTATAAAATTGTTCAGCCCTTAGTGGCACCACCCTCTGAACTGGAGCCGAGCTGATCCTGAATTGCATGAAGCAGGCATTTGTTCCACAGAGATAGCAATACAGGAAAATGAAATCTCATCCGACTTTCACCTGGATACAAGGAAATAAAATGTGCAAATTAGGCATTTATCTTCCTGCCTTTGGTCGGAGCACAACATCATGAAACAAATCATGAAACATGACTCCTAAAATAATCTCTGTATCAAGCCAACTGCTGCTGGTTAACAGAGAAACAGCACATTTTTTGTGTTTCATGACAAACACCTATATACACCTTTTAGTCCAGTTAAGAGTAAAACGTTCCGATGCGTTTTTGGCTCGTAAGTATTATACCGTAGAATAACTTTGGTTCAAAACTAAGCTTAGTTGTTGAATTGAACTGACAAACTTCTGTTTAATATACCGGTACATGAAGTCGTAAATAAACCCCCTATTTAGGTTTTAACCAATGTGAGCAGAGAAAGAAGAACACTTTGTAAGAATTATGCAAGACTTGCTTAGGGATATCACTGAAGCTTCTTGCAGCTACAGTAGTAAAGAAAATACATCTTAAACACACATGCTGATAGTCTCGACACTATCAGCATGTGTTGACTAGCCAAATTAAGGGATTGAAATACCCACAGACTGATGGGCTGATGGCACAGAACTGGGTCATGTTGATTAGAGGCAGCTGCAACTTTTGTTACAACCACTGTTCACACTGAATTAATAGAACATTTTAGTTTTGCGTCCATTGACTATCACCCAGGGAATAACAGGTCAACACTAACATCCAATGAAAATTGATTTTGACAGATGTAAGTCAACATTACCTCTTCCATTCAATTCAATATTTTCCAAGGTGAGGTCACAATTAGCTCCCGTGTTTTTGTTTAGTATTTCAGGGTTTACTTACTATTGTTATTATTCTATGCAACAGTCATTTGGGTGGTAGAATGGTTGTCCACAAAACCAAGGTTTCGATGGTTTGATAACCAGCCTCTGCAGTCCAAAAGTGGATGGGTGGCAGATTCCTAACCCCAAATTGACCCCCAGTAGCCAACAGTGTGTGCATGGGTGTGAATAGTTCTATTCTGACTTGTACTATATGTGAAAGCACTATGAATGATCACAAAGACTAGAATTTGGTTGTTTTAGATGTCGGCAAATTGGGAAGTTTGAAAAACTGCATTTCGCACAGCAATACAATTACAATTTAAAAACATGCAAACACACTATGCAGTTAGAACACATTGTATACGCAATGTTACTTTGTACGTGTTCTCTAGCAGAGACTTGAACTGTACTGCTCACCTCAAACGCCACGATTCATTATGCTGGCGTCTGTTTAAAAGACAACTCAGGAAGTCAGTGGGTCAATACAGGCCTGAATACAAGACTACACAAACCAATACCAATTACTGGAAAACTCAGTGTAAGAACAAGCAGGACAACTACCATCGCAGGGTTTATTAAGCATTGAATGACTCATTCTCTTTTAATGAGTCCATTCAATTTACCTGCTTCAATAACCAAAGTGTCCAGGGACCGGGTCATTGGTGGTGCTCCTCATTAGCAGCGTCATTAATCCATACACTGATGACTAACTGCACACTCTAAAACTGTTTTTAAGATCACTGTTGAAACACTGAGCTTCAATGGCAGCTACCAGTCACACAAGGTCATTATTGTTTTGAATACACTTCACAAGCATTCAAATTTACATTCACCTTAAAATACGTACTTTCCCCATAACATCTATGTCAACGTCTGTCCCACAAACTTACTGACCTGGATATCCACATAATGTAAGCTTAAACAGTTGAATAGCTTTGTTATCACATTCACAGATGCATTAAAATAAAACATTCAAGGGCCCTTTTCACCATAACGTCAAATAAACCCAAGGCATTAATAATGCCCCAAAAAGGATCCACATTTGACAACTTTGACAAAGTGTTAATAACGTTATATTAATAACGTTATGTTACGTACTAACATGTGTTGCAGTCATTATTTATATGAGTTTCTGTTTGTGTCCAACAGGCAACCAGTTACGAAAAATACATTCCGACAGTACAGAGTTTTAGGGAAAGGAGGCTTTGGAGAGGTGAGTGCATTCAATTTCAACTTTAAAGAGGCCCTTTTATGCGGTTTGGGGTGTTGCCTTTCCTGTAGTGTTATAGGTTTAAGTGCATGTAAATGGTCTGCAAAGGTTTGAATCCCAAAGTTCCCTCCAGACGGAGTTTCTCTCCCCCCCGCCCCCCTCCCCGCCTAAAACGCCTCCATTGGATTCCTTTTTGAACAGCATGGAAACATGTCACAGTAGAGGCACAAAATAAAATTATGAACCTGAACATTTTCATAATATGTCCTCTAAATAATTTTATTTTTTTTTTATTCGTAAAACACAAGGAAGAGGATATTATCTTATTGATAAGTACAAATAATAAATATATGAAAAAGAAAAGGGTAAGGGTTAGAGAGAGGATGAGATGTATAAAGAAGTCAGTACATTCTTTACATGTATAATGAATGATTCAATGCAGGACAAATCAACTTTTATTCCACCGTAGATTATGCTGGCTCCTTCTGGACGAGTCGGTAATAAGCTGCATCATCCCTCCGTTTTTTCCAAATTAGGCTCATTAAGGCGTTTCAGAGGTAGAGCTGTGTTAGAGCTGTATAGTTTCTAAGTAATGGTGGTTTATAGCACCACACACTGGACACAGACATCAGAGTAGGAAGAGACTTTACAAGAGTATTACATTTCTATAAAAGACGGCATTGATCAGATGAGGAGATAAATCAAATTGTTAAATGACATAACATCAGGAGACGGGCTCCACAGCTTTACTCTATTTATTTTAGGCTCTGAATTACCAGATTTGTTGATGATAATGTGATATACTGTACATATGGTTTTACTGTGAACCTTCTAACAAAGTAACAGAAGTTAAGCAATTAGGCTTTTTTGTATCCACACAAATATCTGATAATTGTTGCATTAACTCAAATAACTAGAGTTATAGTAAAATGTTAGTATTTTCCCTCCTACAAATCCAGTTGCTAAATTGCATCTATGAACTGCATCTAAGAGGTTCATTACCAAACTGTTCTTTTGTAACTCTTCCAACTTAATGGAAGCGCAATGCTTATCTTCTCATCAAAAGTCAGTGCGTGCAATGAATACAGAGTATTATAAAAACAGTGTAGAAATGGATGAGAAAAAAAAGAAAGATAAGGGTTAAAGATAGTTGAGATGATATTGAAATCCTGCAGTAAAAACTGCAGCCACAAAATAAACAATACACCCTCTCTTAAAGGTGACCTATCATGCAAAATGCACTTTTGTACGTCTTTTATACATGAATGTGCCACTTTCTCTAACAAGGCGCTAATTTTTAACACCCTGAGGTGCCATCCTGTGTTACCTTATGATCTGATCCTTTACAATCACAGTCTTGTTTGGGGTTAGAAATGAGAAGTCACAAGATGGGCTTGTTTTTATTAAAGTGGACCTATCATGCTATATTTGAATAACATAGTGTAGGACCATACTTATATAAGGCATATTTTTCCTTTTATTTTTCAAAATACCAAACAGATCATACATTTTAGCCATTCCTCATTTCGCTCAATTTAACACTGTCTTTGAATGGGCTGATTCTGTGAGAACAGCACCATCTACAGGCCTGGCATATGTACTACAGCGTCTCCAGCGCTTTCGAACGGCAATGTCCGTGGCTGTCTCCTCCTGATTAGTCGAGTTGGCCCAATAGCCGTAGCGCCACTTCTGTGACGTCATAGAAGTGTTCAAATCTGGATCAGTCTGTATCAGATCCGTTGCTGCCCCTTTTTAAGAGTTTTGGGTATGGAGGAAAATAGAGAGGGTTGTGTTTTCTGACACTTGGTGAGTTCCCTGGAATACCGGGGACGCACATTCATGTATAAAAGACGTACAAAAGTGCATTTTGCATGATAGGTCACCTTTAAGAGAGGGTGTATTGTTTATTTTGTGGCTGCAGTTTTTTATGGACGTACATGCATGGAAATAAGAGTTGTCAACTTTTTCCTAATTTCTACGCTGCAGGTGTGTGCGTGTCAGGTACGGGCCACGGGGAAAATGTACGCTTGTAAGAAACTGGAGAAAAAGAGAATAAAGAAAAGGAAAGGAGAGTCCATGGCGCTCAATGAGAAACAGATCCTGGAGAAAATCAACAGCAGATTTGTAGTAAGCATCGCATTTTATTCATACCTTTTTGTACCTCCTTTTGTCACTTGAATTGCATTTATGGTTTGACCCAAATTGAATTTCTTGTTTTTTGTTTCAATTTGTGATCTGTGCCATGTTATAAAAGCACTTTGAACTGCACCTCATGTATTAAAAGTGCTATACAAATTCAGTTTATTAGTAATATTATTATTATTAACAGTATGTCGACCAACAGTTTTTTAAATCAGTGTCCCATTTTTTTTTTAACAGTTTTTTAATCTTAAGCAGATAATGTTGTAGGCTGTCCCTTGGAAATGTACAGGCAAGTCACCCCCAAACTTGCTGGTTCCTTCTTAAAAGTGTGATTCAGTAATTTCCTACAACAGATTGCCACCGTAGTTTTTAGAATTGTTTTACACAGTGAGTAAGGAAAAGAGCATTTGTGTCGGGGACTATTTTCAGTGGTGGATTAATATACATTTGACGCTCTAGTGATATTTTAGTTTTCTCAAAATGAGACAACTGAAACTCTTCACCTATTCCTCCTGAGTGACTCTCTGTGTGCGTCAATGGGACGTGATGTCTGCAACATTAACAACTGCAGTAATTAAAAGACAACCTGGTCGTTTGTCCCGTCTCTGGTCAGGTTTGATTCTCTGCCAGCAACCTTTGTTCAGCTTCTTTTTTTAATTTGGACTCAGTTGACTGGTCCGGGCTCCCGGGGCCGCCGCGGAGTCCCTCAGGGGTCAACATGGCTCCAAAGCAAAAACAGAAAAACAACAGACTTCATTAAAGAATTTATTTTTAAGAGGTTTTGGCAGCAGGTAGCATTTTTAGTTGTTGGGACGTGCACATAATGGTGATGTCAGCCTCCTAAACATCCTACAGTTAAGGGAAAATACTCCAGGACATATTTTTAGATAGATTTAGTAAATGTTACTTTAATGCACTATAATTATGTAAGGCCTCAGTTATTGACTGTTGATAATGAACCTAAAATAGAATTATCAGCAATGTCTGCATAACCCTCATCTATTCAGCACATTTTAGCCTCTTTTAGCTTATTATTTAGCTTTTTATGGCTCTACTATATACAGTATGTGATCTTTACATTTTTTCAACTGTTACACAACATCTGAAAATATTAAATAAACAACCATTACTATTTCCGAGAACCAGAAAAACGTCTGTAAAAGGATTTTTCCAGAATCAGAATTCATTTATTCATCCAACAAAGGGGAAATGTACGTTGTTACAGAAAGTATAGATAGAGATGAAGAAAATAAAACAATATCATATATTTTTTTTAAAAGGCCTGCACATAGTATTTAAAATAACAATTCTTTCAATTAATAAAAATGATTACAATTTATGTCTAAGCAAGAGTCCAAAACAAAACAATATTCATGTTACTCTGAAGCTAGAATTATGATAGGTTTAAAATGTTTGTGTTATTTATCAAAACACAAGTATTTTCTTATGACTAAACTACCAGAACTATATGATTTGAAGATGTAAGCTCTCTAACATCTCAGCAGCATTTACACCTAAAACATTTCCCTGCATTAACACATCACCTTCCTCTGTTTGTTTCCAGGTCAGTTTAGCGTACGCCTACGAGACGAAGGACGCTCTGTGCCTGGTGCTGACCCTGATGAACGGGGGGGACCTGAAGTTCCACGTCTATCACATGGGCGACGCCGGCTTCGACGAGAAGAGAGCCGTGTTCTACTCTGCAGAGATCTGCTGCGGGCTGGAGGACCTGCACCGAGAACGCATCGTCTACAGGTCTCTGAGCCCCACGGAAGATTGTCTCACGATCTGTCCTCTTTGGCCTCTTGTCTAACTGGCTCTTCTCTTCATTCTGTCACACAGAGACCTCAAACCAGAGAACATCCTGCTGGACGACCACGGTGAGTAGCATTATTAAGAAGCATATTTAAATCCTTGAAATCTCAAATACAAATCTAAAAACAGACATCTGAATTTGGTTAGAACCAGTAGCCGAAAGTAACTACGGTAGGTACATTAACTAAAAGGTGGGGTAGGTAAGTTTGAGAAACCGGCTCGAGATACACTTTTTGTTATATTCCATGGAATGCTCTTAACATCCCGATAGCAATTAATATCTTAAGTGCTTTGTCAAAAAATCCATAAAAAGATTTCATCTGTGGAAGCCGTAGTACTGTAAAAAGCTCAACGGATCATTTTAGCCGGCCCGGCTAAAATAACTGGATGGCCTACCTGCCTGTCAGCTTTCCATCTGTGCACAAACTCAGAGGTCTAAGGGCAGTGTTGGAAGGTAATGAAGTTCATTTACCTAAATACTGTCCTTAAGTACAATTTTGAGGTACTTGTACCCTATAGCATTTTCAGTTTATGCTGCTTTATAATTTTACTCAACTACATATTGGAAGCCAATATTGAAATGTGTACTCCTCTACATTTACTTACAGGTGTTTTTTTGCATGTGTGTGTGTCTTTTGGGCCTAATTTGTGCAGTTGTAACAGTAAACCAACACCAAAGAGAAAAACTGAATTTTCCCTCGAGATTAATAAAAGTTCATCTTAATCTTAGTTGCTTCATCTTTTTAGATTATTCCTTTATAGAAAAGATGAATTCAACAATAAATAAACATTGGCATATATTTGTAGATTAAGATATCCAGCAGCAGTTTACAAAGTAATTTAAATTAGCACCACTAGCATAAGCATTATGAACACATTAATGCCTCCATCATCATAATCCAGGTTATATAGGTTAACATAGGTTGTGACATGCATTGTTACCTGTCTGTGGGATGTTAAGGATAAGATAAGATACAATAAGAACTTGATCTGGTACATTTACTGTGACCGAAGCTAAACAAAGCTCAATAGTCCTTTTTTAAAGAAATACATTTGTGAGATTTTTTCCACTGTGAATCACCAGAGGGCACTCTGACTCCGGCAGAACTCATCCTGAAACCAGAAGCTTTCAGAGAAACTCTCCTCCCTCAGAGTCTCTGCTAAATATTCTCATTACATCCCACAGTTAGACCTGATCTAAAGCCACATTAAAATATCAGAGACAAACAAGAATGCAATGTTCTAGTATGAGAACATAAAGAGGATACGATAATATTTCATTGTCGGATCGAGTTGGTCATTTTTCTTGCAAATAAAGTCCTAAGACTAATATCCACCCACAAAACCAGACACCTGAGTCTGGTTAGAACAGAATCAATATGTTTCCAAGATTTGTTAAAAAGTATTACATTATGTATGATCAGGATAAAATAAATGGAGCTTCAACAAAACTGCAAACCATTACAATGCTTAGTTATTAATAATAGAGCTAGGGTAAATAGATTCATCATTCAAGTGGACGTTTTTTTCCTTAGTTTATGAAGAAAACTACTGCAACTCGAGTGTAAACATGGATCATTTGCTCAGATAATGTGGCTCTCCATGCATATCCGCTGGTGGTTGTAACTTACATTCTGCACAAAAGGAAACAAACATAAAGGTCTTTATCACATGATCCTCTCAGGGGGATTCATGAATCACAAGATACAAATCAGAAACACGAAAGTGAACATTATACAGCCTATTAAGAGTTGAAGTGAGACGTGTATGAACCCAGCAATGTTTTGACTGACAAGAATATTAGAGCTAAAATAACCAAAAAGTCAGTACTTAAAACATAATTCTATTTATCATTTTCTGTTTGGTATCAGAATTAAATAATCCAGGTACAAGAAAACATAGAATCAATGTCCCTTTACTGTATATACACCAAACAGTCAAGTCAAGTTTATGTATATAACACATTTAAAACAACATCATCATTTTCTGAATCAGATTTGTGTGTGTGTCTTCAGGCCACATCCGGATCTCAGACCTGGGTTTAGCGGTTCATGTTCCAGAAGGACAGACCATCAAAGGACGCGTGGGAACCGTAGGCTACATGTGTAAGTAACCTCCGACCTTTATCCAGTTCTACACGTCTTTAATAGAAACTGTTTCCCTACCTCTGCTTTATTTCGACCAATGACGAAATATGAGACATTGCTTTGTGATCAGCTTTAATATATTAATGCTTAGAGTTATTATACATTTTTTTTCATTTTGTCTTTCAGTTTTATCTTTGTTTCTTCTTGTTTTCTTTGTTGTGATTCATCTATGTTATATGTAAATATAGGAAGTTTTACAAAATATTACCTGAGTATTTTCATTTTATACTACTACTCTACTACATTTTGGAAGCAAACTTTTGTACTTATTACTCCACTACATTTATTTGACAGAATTATTATTATTATTATTATTATTATATTATTATTATTTATAATATAAATGCAGAATACTAAGGGGAAAAAGTTTAAAATATGATTAATTGGTAAAGATGAAACAATCCAATTCATATTTAAGTAACTAAAACCATGAGTGGGTTACATGTGGGAGTACTTTTACTCCTAATACTTAAAGTACATTTTACTTATCGTACTTAAATACTTGTATACGTAATACGTATGTAAAAATATGACTTTATATTCGGAACAAAGCACATCTGTTAAAGGAAATAAGATATACTTTATTGATCCAAAATTGGGAAATGTTTTCGTTACAGCAGCATGTTAAAACAAAGGTATTGCACATAATCTGGAAAACAAAAAGAGTAGAAAATAACCCAACAGAAAATATAGAATACAATCAAACAGAAAATAAAACAGAACAGAAAATGTAAATATATAAAAGTTGACCGTGAAAGATACAAATCTGACAATAAACACTTTGAAGGGCCAAATAACAGCAAACATAATTTAAAGTAGGATATTATTTACATGAAGTTTGCTACGAATGGCATATCAATTAAATGTAAATGTATAAATAAAAGGTAAACACATTTTTAAAAAGACACAGAAAAACAGGAATAAACCTTATTTCAACGCAGAGCTTTTAGATTCTGTGTTTCTGAATGACCTTCAGCTCCAACAAATGCCTTCCTTCCCCCTCCAGCTCCGGAGGTGGTGAAGAACGAGCGCTACACGTTCAGCCCCGACTGGTGGGCGTTGGGATGCCTGCTGTACGAGATGATCGAGGGCCAGTCTCCCTTCCAGCAGAGGAAGAAGAAGATCAAGAGGGAGGAAGTGGAGCGGCTAGTGAGGGAGGTGGAGGAGGAATATTCCAGCAAGTTTTCCGAGGACGCCAAGTCCCTGTGTCGAATGGTGGGTGGGATGTTCCACTCGTCTCGAATGTGCTCTGGTCGGTTGCTACCATCTGCTCGCGCTCAATAAATTACCATATCCTAATGAACCTAGGAAAAACTAAAACTGCAAAGAGGAGATGCTTGTTTACAACAATGTGACACTATTTTTTGGATACTGAGGATACATGTTTCTGTCACTTTGGCTGCATCCCTTTCCTCACCCTGCAAGGCTCCGTTACACAATGTTGGTACTGCATGTACTTCATCTCTAGTTGGCAAACAAGCTTCCTCACTCCCTTTGTGTGTTTTCATCACTTTAGATTGTGTTCACACTGACATTAGCACTGCACAAAAAGAAGTGCAGACTGCTCATTCTTGTCACCAGGACAAAGAGCTTCTTTAAAAAGACAGTTTCCGGTCAAAAAAAGTTTTTCATGGCCCAAATCCTGCAGCAACAACAGAGATTGTCAACAAGCAACACACTTAGATGTCAAATCAACCAAAGAAATGTATTTTGTATCTTCATCTTTTGATAAGTATCTGAAATTCTATCCCCTCAATATCAGATTTTGACATGGTCGGGCAGAGCAGGTTGTACCCAAGTGCAGGATGGACAACGGTTTTAACGGAAAAATACCTTGATTAAAGATTTTAAACCACAAAAAATCAAGGAACCAACAGAGACCCACAGAAAATCATAACTTAAATACATGCAGAACTATTCAAAAGGATAAGACACAGCTGGGGAGAGAAGGAAAAGCACAAGGCCATCAGGTGAACAGAATCAGGTGATCAAACAGGAGGGAAATCACAGGGACAGGAAGTAAAAGCAGACATAACACATATTTCCCAACCAGGATGTAAATGTTCCCAGTCTTCTATCATTGGACATTCCAGTATCATGACGACACTACAGTAGTTCACACCTTATTTGTTTTATTTGTTTGTCTAATTTGTAACTTCCTGTTGTTTTGTATTCTCTAGCTTCTGGCCAAAGAGCCCTCAGAGAGGCTGGGATGTGAGCAAGGGGGAGCCTCAGAGGTCAAAGCCCATCCCCTCTTCCGCTCCATCAACTTCAAACGCCTCGCTGCCGGCATGCTGCAGGCGCCATTCATTCCTGATGTGAGTCCACCGTATTTACTCACGTTCACTGAGAAAGCTTTGTGTTACAAAACTGTCAATTTTAAGAAGACTTATTCTTACTCAGGGAGTGACATGATAAAATAAAGAACTTTGATAACATATTATGTTTAAGTTTTATCTCTGAAGTACAAATATAGATCCAGGTGGTGTTAGCACAGGTGTAGCTATTAGCGTTAGCAATGATAGCACAGTTTTAATGACTAAAATCAACAATAGGCCGGGGATAACCAATTTAGATTAGATTAGATAAAACTTCATTAGATTAGATTTTGTTGATCCCAAATTGGAAAGTTATTCTGTTGCAGCAGCATGCTAACAAAGCATTGCACTTATGTTAAAAATATAATCAGTAAATATATACATACGACTATAAACAGATACTTATCCATAGAATTTCTATAGAATACACAATTTTAAATATACAGAATGATAATTATATCACAATATTAATGCTGTCAAAATTATCGCGTTAACGGCGGTAATTCATTTTTTGAATTAATTGCGTTAAATCTTATGGTTAAAATATTTAACGCATTTAACGCATGCGCAGAATGGCCCGCCCCATACATCCCACCAGTGGCAGCGCCAGGGTATGGCTGGGGTAGGCTACAGCCATACCAAGAAATGGCTTAGCCCCACCGTGAAAAATGATGTTAAAGTAAGCTAAATAAAGTCCGCCAACTCGCGCGGAGTAAATTGCACAGACAGCAGTTAGTAAGATTGATTTCACTAGCCACTTGTCTGGAAATACCAAAGACTAGAAACGGTTTTGAAAACTTTAGTCACGTAGTGAGCGTCTTCTCAATAGAACATCTTTGATAATGTCTTCTGGCCAATCAGAATCAAGATAACGGCGTGGCGTTGTTGCAGGAAGTCCCGACGGAGAATCCTTTTGCTGTAGTACATCTCAATATACATCATACAATATTACGTGTTGATAGAAATCAACACGTAATGAAATAAGACCCCACGGTTTGATGATTGATAGGTGTGTGGGCTGTCTTTCATTTTGACACACAGAACAATGTTATAATAAACATACATACATACTGTATGTTAAATGGATATATCCGCCTTCTTTAATTTATCTTTCCATTCCCACAACAATATACATAAAGAAATGGCATATTTTGGACATAGTTCAGATGGTGATTAATCATGATTCATTCATTTTAAAACTGTGATTAATCTGATTAAACATTTTAATCGTTTGACAGCCCTACACAATATATATTGATGGTAATCTATGCTTGACTAATAACGTAAATAACACTATAGCTGCAAGAGTAACATTAATGATCAACATATCTAAATCTTCTTAATCAGTGAGAAAGCTAATTTGTCTCAAAATGTCCTTTTTAAATAGAGCGCTGGAAATTCAATCTTCTCAGAAAAGAAAGTGGAATGAATGGATCTGATTAATACGCATGTCAGTGAGGCTCATTATACGGAGCATCATTAACGTGCAAGGTGTCTGCCACAGGAAGGATTCCCCACAGTGAGCGCACTGTTGCACGTTTAGTGTTGGAAGATTTGATAAACATTTATTATTCCCTGTAGGGAATTTCAGGTGTGATGCAGCAACAGCAATAAGAGTTAAACACAGGATAGGACAGATACACAAGGGCTATTTGAACAACAATAAGAGTAAAGTAATATGTAAGTAATAGGATGAATAACTGATTGAATTGTTTGTTTGTAGTTTTGTTTCTGTCATTCTATGTGTTTTGGTTTACCTAAAAAAAAGAAATACAAATACATAGATTTGATATGTTAATTTATTTTGTACCTTTTTTCTACTTTCTATTCCTCTTTGTTCATTCATTTGGCTTTTAATTGATTTGGTATTTGACTTCATGTTTACCCTGGAAAGGACCTTTTTAAATCCTACTTTTAAACCTGGTGTGTGTGTGTGTGTGTGTGTGTGTGTGTGTGTGTGTGTGTGTGTGTGTGTGTGTGTGTGTGTGTGTGTGTGTGTGTGTGTGTGTGTGTGTGTGTGTGTGTGTGTGTGTGTGTGTGTGTGTGTGTGTGTGTGTGTGTGTGTGTGTGTGTGTGTGTGTGTGTGTGTGTGTGTGTGTGTGTACATGTACATACATGTGTGTACATGTACATACATGTGTTTACATGTGTGTACATACATGTGTGTACATGTGTGTACTGTGTGTGTACATGTGTATATGTATGTATATATAGAATCTTGTTTATTTATGTGTATTATATACATATAATATGGAAACCCACTTCCTAGGTTTGCAGTTCAAATGCTTTTAGTTGTGGTTCTTATAAACACCCTTATTCAGTTAATCCTGGCATCTTAAATGTAAATGTGTTTTAAAAGTTATTCGTCCGTGTGTCTGCAGCCGCAGGCCATCTACTGTAAAGACGTGCTGGACATCGAGCAGTTCTCCACAGTGAAAGGAGTGGAGCTGGAGCCCAAAGACGCGTCCTTCTACTGCAAAGTGTCCACGGGCAGCGTGTCCATCCCCTGGCAGGACGAGGTGAGAGACATTCATAAACACAACATCTGCAGTAACATCAGATTCGAATACCTTTGTGCTAACGGGACTTACAGTAGGGCAGGGCAATATCTCCATACTATATCGATATCGCGATATTTTAAACTAGATAACGTCGTAGAATTTGGATATGTTGATTAATCATAGGTTTTGTCTGTTTTTAAAGGATTTTCCCAACAAAACATAACTGATATTCATTTATCAAAAATATTATTGCAGGACATTTTTTTTCAAGCAGTTTTGTTTCAACTATTTAATACCGCTGTAAAATCGATTAAGGGTTGCAGGTTTTCTTTTCTTTTTTCAAATAGGGATTTTTGCCACTCTTGTCCTGACCTCTCTTTGTTTTCAACTCTCAATCCAACAAACATGAAAGATTTAGAGAAGCTAAACTCGTATGCCATACGTTCAATTTAAAGATAATGAAGTGAAATCACATTATGATTTGTTAAACCTTTTAACAAATGTACTTTATATGTCTCTCTGTACACAAAGAATGAAGTTGAGTATTTTCTCTGCAGATGATCGAGACAGAGTGCTTTATGGAGCTGAATGTTTTCCACCAGGACGGGACGGTTCCTCCAGACCTGGACTGGAGGGGACAGCCGTCTCCTCCGCCCAAACAGGGTCTGCTGCAGCGACTCTTCGGCCGGCAGGTCAGTGCACCCCCTCCCTTCAAAACACCAGCATACTTTTACATTTATACATGTGTTTGCACCAGCTAGAGATCAGAGAGGTAATCAGAAAACATATATAATATATAACCTCATGTGAGAAGCTGCTTAGGCTGAAAAACGTCTCATTGTGACACTCCGCTCTCTGCCCCCCCCACCCCCCACCCCCCACCCCCCTGCAGGACTGCTGTGGTAACTGCAGCGACAGCGATGAGGAGCCCACCAGGCTGTGACAAACACAAACACACACACACACACACACACACACACACACACACACACACACACACACACACACACACACACACACACAGGATCTAATTTGTTTACAACTTTTGCACATTTGTATTTTTAACATAATACTATCTCTAAATGTCAGAATGTATATTTTCAACATAACCATAATGTTAAATGTTATTTAAAAAATAAAAAGTTGTGAAAAATTACTGGTTGACGCATTCCAAACGAGGAGACGGGAACTTACGGAAGATGAACAGATATTTTTGTTTTTGTTTTTTGCTTTTGTTGATTTTTGGAAGACTTTTTTTCACATCCACTTAAACACATGTCCATCTCACTGATCTGGAAGCTGCTGCTGGAGCAGATCCACTGAAACGCTTGCTGTAAAAGTGCCTTGCTGTAGGGCACTGTGGCAGACTAAGGGAGGACTGAGCGTACTTTCCCCACTTTGTCCAGGGAATCAAACCAGTGACCTTCAGCTCATGAACTCTGACCACTTTTCTTCTTCCTTCCATTCTGCTGAAATAAGCCTCACTGCTCTTTCTTCTATTTAACATTTTAAAATGACCTTTGCTTGGTTTTTAAATGGAGATGCCAGGGCCAAGAAGTTGTCTCTATCTGCAGATATTTTTATATCAATAGTATTATTGTTTTTCTTTGATTAAGGATTTCTTTACACTGTATCTTGCGTTAGTGCAGCTCCTCTTATTATTGTCAAGAGTGTGTTTTTCTTATAGATACAACAGTTGTTTTGTTCATTTTTACAGAAACTCTGAGATTTAAATTAATCATTTTCATGCTCTGGAAAAATTAGGCTAACATTGGATTTCCACTAGGTTCCTAAGTTTCAGTTTCTGGACTTCAGACAGTTGTTTAGTCCTTTCATTTAGTCAGTTGTTGATTTTCATATACATTTGACTGACAGAGCTACTCATTTTAAACCCTTTTTTGGTGAAAAATTCAGCACACAGTTTAATCTGTTGGAAGAATAAAGTTGACATCTTTGCATGTTGAGCTAACCTGCAAAACTTGTTATTCAAATAAGTCGATGTTCGATCAGAATCCTAGTATTTAGTTGCTACTTTCAGTAATTAGCATTTATTTAAGTTGCGTTCCAAACACAGCGTTTTGTTACCACTTGTCTCTCAGGGTTTCTGTAGAATGTATTCCTTTACGCAATTGTATCCTCTCTCCCTCTGTGTCTTTTCTTCATGAGCAGATGATGGTCGGATGATTCTCAGACTGTGCAGGTTTACATATGTTCTCCCTGCTGGTAGACCATGTCATGTATGGGAGCAACAAAGCAAGAGTAACTCAAGCTTTGGGGATAAATCCTGGGATTGCAGGGAAACGCCTCTGTTGCAGTCTTCTTCAAACAGAATGGCCTCTGATTGTAAAGCTATTAAAATGAAATACCTCTGAATGTACCAATGGCTTTCATGTTATTTCTGAGGTTGAAGAAGACCAATGACAGACACCAGACGATATGGAACTAATTCATAAATGTCTGGAACAATGTGATTTAAAAACAACATCTGAGTCGCATCTCGTCTTATCTAACCATGCAGATTTATTTTTAGTTGCTCAGGTTTTCAAATAGAAAAACATATCCCTGTGTGTGCAAGTATCCCAGCATGCATTTCTATCAACCAAAATAGCAAGATTTAAACCAAAACTATCTGCATGGCCAGATATGATTGCAGTTAGGAGATAAAAGTGTGTTTTTTTCTCATTTGAATGACCTTATCTTTAAAGTCTAGAGCTGCAACTAACCATTAATTCATGAATTTTCTGATTGTTTATAAATCAGACAATGAGCTGTCGATGAATATGTCAGGAAATCTTGAATGCTAGTTATAATAACAGCAGTTCTCAAATGAAGGTCCAAAACCAAAAGATAAGCTTTAAATTATAGTGTTTGAGATGATGGATTCAGCAAAAGTTTATAAATGTTTGCTCTAAAATGTACTAAATTAATTAACTGATTCTTAATATAATTGCCCTTTTTTTTGATTGACTAATGGATTAATCATCAAAGTGTTGCAGCTCTAATACACTGTTTTTTGAAAAGCAGAATTCATCCTTTCAGATGTTTTTTTATATTTTTCCATCTTTGTCAATTTTTTTGTTTAAAATAAAAAAACAATGGTCTGCTTTTTATAAATCTCTTTTGCAAAGGGATTCTTTTTGAATGTGTGTGTGCAGAGAATGGTCTATTGTTTAGTTTCCTTTGTATAAATCAGTCTTAAAGCCTGTCATACTTTGCATTCTGCTCTCTGCCTTTGTTCAGCCACAGAGCCCTCCACCAGTGTATTGTGAAAGCGGTTCATTTAAACCAGTTCAATTAGATCAAAGATGACAAAGTCCTTCCCATCCAAGGTGCCTTTTTGTGTTTAAAGGTTCTCCTCGCCTCTTTTTATACACACTGCTCATTCAAAGCCTGCTGCTGCGTCAGCGTCACTTCCTGTCTGTGTTGAATCTCTGTTTGTTGTCAAAACCATCACTCTGGACGTCTCTGTGAAAAGGAGGATGATGAGACTGAAGAACCTCTGGACTTAAAGACTGCTGTGGACTTTCTGGAGTCTCTGCTTTTATAAAAGACAGAGGTCAAAGGGGACATTTTGGAATCAGGAAAGCTCCCTAACATCCTCCATGGACGTGTGAATCAGAACTGCTGTGCTGTGTCTCTGCTGTCAGAAAATACTGTCCTTCATGTTATCTTTGTGTTGAGGATGCCCTGTAATCTGCCTTAAAGGATGATTCCACTTTATTACAACTTGGTCTTATTTAGTTTATTCATCATTTGTGCCAGAAACATTGTATGTGAAATTGTGAGATTTCAGATGAAAGATTTCTGTCATTTTAATATTTTTTCTGTGATCTCCTTGCTGGTTTGATGTGGAAAAGCTGGAAAAAAGCAACGTTATAATATCAAATTGAGATGATCTATGTAGAGTTGATCAGGGCGATCAGAGTCCTGATGAAGATGAGCTGCATTTTAGAGACTTAATTAGCACAGGTCAAACATCCTTTCACTCTCATTGAATGGAAATTGAGAGCAAAAGGTTAGAGATTTAAGACAACAATGCTCAAAAGAAAGTCAAAAGAGGGTGTAACACCGGACTCCAGATGTCAAAACTTGAATTTCTTTCACTTCTACTCATATTTGTTCAAGAAATGAAGCAGGGTTTCAGGGGCGCAGCTCTGAATTGTTCATGGGCCATCCATTCATAAGTACTGAGAGCCTTAAACAGCATCCCATAATAAACAGACTGATGTCCTTCATTTTCACTCCACTTAATCCAAAGTATGAAATGCTCCTGCCACTTTGGTGATGCTCACAGGTTTATTTTCTGCTCAGATTGGTTATGAAAGCCGCTTTTCAAGGGAACATCCACCCTCAAACCCTGAAAGGCTTTTTTAAGAAAAGGAGATGTAAACCGCTTTCACGTCACAATGAGGTATTGAGTGACGCTAGTACAGCTGAACTGATGAAAAATCTTTTTGAACTGATGAAAACTTGAGGTACAACATGAAAATGAACATGAACATGAAAATCAATTCCAAAATAATCAGTAGAGAAAGCAAACACTTCTATAATCTATATTATAATTCAATCGTGTAAACATTTCAATTTCAATTTTTTTCTGGCTGGACATTGTGAGAGTAAATCAAAGCAACACAATTAAAAATGTTATTTGCCAAAAATATTGATTTGGAACGACCAAAATCATGACTGATGCAAAGTATTGAATTATTTGATGAAGGCTTTATTGTCTCCAGGGTATATTTGATATATATATATAAGACATTACATAATGTGAGCAATTTCATCCTACTTCCTTTTGGAATGGTTAAAAAAAAAAGATTGAGACTGCTGTTTTTTCCTAAAGCGTGATCTTTACCTAACTCGGTTGTTTTTGAGCAGTTACCTAACCAATCCATAACCATAGATATGTACAATTAGAAATCTGTGTTTTCTTATGGTTTCTGGAGGTGCTCACAAAGGATGTTATCTACAGCAGCCTCCCTTGGGAAAAGTATATAGTACAATTTAGATGTTTTTGTAGGGTCAGTGCACTTAAACATCAGCAAAGATAGAAGTCCAAGTTATTAAAGGTGCTGGAATGTGTTTATTTATTTTTATATTAAGGACCCCAAAATCATCACCCCGAGAATGTCTGGACAGTTTGGATTGATATCCTGTTTGAGGACGCTTGATTAATACAGGCCCAGGTGACAGAAATCCCTCATGATTAATTTGTTTATTAGCCTCGGTGACGTCCATACACTTCACTGCAAAAGGAATGATCTCTGCTAAACAGCACAACTAGTTTGAATAGAAACATATTTTCCTTTGGAGATAATCACCGTGGATTATTATAGCAGCAGTGGATTTGTAGTTGGGACACAGTTCTGCTGGGTTTAATTTCTCCATTTAATCAAGGAAACGCTGACAGCAGGTACATGTAATTGGCTAATTTAACAGAAAGCCAGCATGACTCGGGGTCCACAAGAAAGTAGGAAAGGAGTCTCATCTGTGTTTTTTTAGCCGCTACATTTGTTGTATTTAATTCCCTATTCTGTTTTTGTCTGTTAAAAGCCTTTTTTTTGCATTATGTTCCTGATCTTTCCATCAACAGAGTCTATAGTATTTCGGAAATACTCCTCTTTCTGCTTGACATATTTTTTATTTTCTAAACAACCAAAATGTCACGGTTAATGTCACGGTTAATGTCACTGCGACAAATTTAGAGCCCAAAAGATTAAAAGCTGCAGTACATGCTCACTTTGTAATGTTGTGGAAGGATTATTAATTCTAAAGCTATCTCAATATAACATGGATGTATAAACAGAACTGGTATAAATGGAGAGAAAGAATAACCCTGGATTCAGCTTTTAAGATGGTACAACTCTATCTACTGTATAAAATAATGTGTTCTGGGTAGTTGATTTAGTTTTATTTTAATTGATATAATCTATAACTAGAGAATGCAATTCCTGAAGAAATTGCTAGTGGGAATGCTTTATGCTGAAAAGCTGACGCTAAACTGCCATGCTGAAATGTAATGTGTAAGAAGAAAGTGAAGAATTTAGATTGAAATGATACATGAACACTGGGTGCTTGAATATCACCCTGTGCAGTGAAATAAAACTTTCATCGCCCCCAAATGAGCCGTGTCCAAGTGTTTAAACATCTCCCTGATCAACACTGCATCATTGCCTGTGTTACCACGGCAACCCAAATTCAGGAAGGATTTAAATGAAATGAATATACTGTAAATACACACACGCCCACACACATGTGCACCCACCCACGCACACACACACACACACACACACACACACACACACACACACACACACACACACACACACACACACACACACACACACACACACACAGAAAGGACACATGCAGGGCTGCTTATTCGTCTTCATGTTGTGAACACAGGACAAATTAAGAGAAAAACAGGTGATATATTAGTCTTGCATTTTTTATTGAGTAGGTACTTTTATTTTTATATTTAATAGTTAATTTTATCGTAATATTGTATATTATCTATGTGCACTTGATTTGATTATCATGCATATTATTGATCTTTTTTATTTGTTACTTTTATTATTATTATTTGTTTAATTTAGTTCCCTGCCTTTTTTTTGTTTTTACATGGAAAACGTTTTTGGATTAAAGGCGAACGTTTAGGTTCATGTTCATGTTTATTTGTTTTGTATACTACAAAGTAGGGTGAATTCAATATAAAAACGTTTTTTTTTAAAAAGTGTCACAGGTGAGGAGGATGCGGAAAAAGAACTCGCTGATTTCATAATTACAGCCCCTGATTTGAGGATGTTCAGATGAAGAAAAGGGGGTGAAGAGTCCTCTCAGCAATCAGGAGCTGAAGAGTGCTTCACTGTCACTCATTCCTGACATTAATGGCTCTGAGAGACAACAATCTCCTAGGAGCACGACTCGAAAAGAGACAGGTAGAGGTCAAAGTTAGCTCGAATAAACATGCAGGCATGGGTTTATGCCAGGTAATCTCAGACAGATCAGGTAACTATATACTAGGTAACGGTATACTATTGGTTACACTAATATATATTGTAGTGAAGCGCAAATACAATACAACTTTTTCTTTCTTTTTGAATTATTGTGTATATATTTGAACTTTGAACACTCTGTGACACTGTATTTAATTGTGGACATGGCATTAAAGCCAGTTTGAATTCGATTTTTTTGAAGTGACACTGCCGGCTGTTTTGAGCAGATTTCTCAGCACAAAGACCTCCACTGTGTGTGTGTGTGTGTGTGTGTGTGTGTGTGTGTGTGTGTGTGTGTGTGTGTGTGTGTGTGTGTGTGTGTGTGTGTGTGTGTGTGTGTGTGTGTGTGTGTGTGTGTGTGTGTGTGTGTGTGTGTGTGTGTGTGTGTGTGTGTGTGTGTGTGTGTGTGTGTGTGTGTGTGTGTGTCACTTCTTGATCAGACGTCATGCAGTCACACTTTCTTACTCTTACACAGGCTCGCCCACACACACACATTTGTCACCACTGTGTGTCACTTGATGTCCCATTTAAAACACAGCTGTGACGCCACTCTGAACACACTCAGACCTTCCTCTTCTCTTTTCATGTCATTGTTTCTCTCTCAGTCACTCCATTTCTTTCTCTGGGTCACATCCCACGCTCTGCTCCAACTCTGGCTGATCTTTGTTGTATTGTTGCCGAGTCACTCACACTGATGGCATGAGTCGACACACTCACATTTCGGGTTAAAAATTGCTTCTTTTTTTATGTAACCCGGTTAAATGTGTCCCATCACTTCGTTTTTGGCTGAAATATCTTGCTTATTGATTTCAGTAAATCTTCAGAATCACAGAGATTTGTGGTCCATTTATGATTTTTCATGCTGATTTTACACATTGGCACCAAATGTACCTGACTGGCAGGATTCATCCTAATGACCTAGTAATCTTGACTTTTTCCTAAAGCATCACAGCAATTGAGACAGCCAGGAATAGGAATCAAATGCAGAAAAACAAACAGGCCAGCAGGTAAGATGAAATGCAATTAAATAGAAGCAATTTTCAGGCTTACAAGCTGGAAATAGAAAAGCACACCACACTGTCTAACAAATTGAAAAATATTGATAAGCAGGTAGGTACACAACACTTCAAAATCCTGCAACAGAATGCAGCTAACAACGAACAAATCAGAGGGGAAATCTATCTTATGTGAGTCAGACAATGTCACGCTTTCAAACCAATAGAGATCTTAGTCAGGCAGTAAAGTCACCGTCACAGAGCGGAACAAGCTGTAAATAGAAACACAAACACACTCATCACAGGTGATTGTGATCTGAATTGAGTCGATCTACTCTCAGGTGGTAAAGGACACAGTCTGATGCTCCAACATGGACTCTATGAAAAGGAATTACATTTATCAATATACATTTCATATCACAATCTGTTTATTTGACACCACAGTAAGGTTGACATTGGTTGTTTTCAGTCAAATATCCAAAACTACGATATGGTTATCCTTGAATTTTGTTTGCTTTGGCTGATGTCGTCTTGAGTTCATAAAACTTTGGTGATCCTCTGACTTGTTTAAGTTTGTCAAATACATTCCGATGGAAACATTTTCTACTGGATTTAGTTTGTTTTTGACAAGTTACATATGCGGGATTTAACTAAAAGCCAAATATGTCAGCTACCTTCATGGTGACACCAAGGTCAATAAGATTCATGCTTCCTGGGAGAATGAAGAAAATGTGATGGCTATCAACCCGATCTCTGATAAGATATTTCCGTCTATGGTGAACATGCTGCTAGCACTCTGGCAGAAATAAACGTGTACATTACTGGAGTGAGTCAAAGAGTTTGTCATTTGTTTCCTGCCATTTCACATCGTCACTAATAATCCACTACTCACACTCTCAAACACTGAAACTCAGCGTGGGTGGACTCCAACAGTGGAAAGCACGTCAGGTGTAATCCACTTTTAGAGTTTCATCTCACTGGAAAGTGGAAACCACGATCAGCTTAGGAACATATTCTTTTTTTAAACCCTCCATCAGTGTAAAAATAACCACTACTACATCATTGCTCATATCGGTTTGAAGGGAAACAACTATGTGTGTGTTTGTTGGAGGATTTATATCGTGAGCCTAAACATTTGTGTGGTTTGGAGTGGCAATAATCATTATTAGCAAAGTACAGTATAGATGTCAACATACTAGGATGAAATGAATTGTAATTGTGATAGCACACTACTTATTACATTTACCACAGCTTTCATACAGCTGCTAGTTTGGATGTAGACTTTTTGATTGGTCAATTAGTTAGGGGGGTCAATATGGCGCTATATAACCTCAATCTATTTCAAACCATAATCTGGTACCTATGAAAAGAGGAGAATTATAAACAGTATTGAATAAACAAGGGAGGATGGAGGGATGAGAGAAGAAACAGATTTGAAAAGGGATTACCGGTAAGTAAAGGAAAGGGAGGATCGGCATCTTATCGATAAAGGACTTTTTCATTTTTGCCAATGATACCCACTGGCCTCCATACATTAGACGTTGGGGTCACGAGGAGAAAAAAACATAACCCTTTTAAAAATGTATTTTAACAGACTGCATAATGAAATCCTCTCCAGGGGATTCTTAAAAGGCCACTTTTAACCTTAAATACAATGTTTATAGTTAATGGTGCATTTAAGGTTTTATTTGTATTAAAAGTGACTATATTTTAATATGAATTCTACATAATGATATTTAGATAGAAAAACAGAAGATATTTTCTAAGTTGTGCCTCTTCTCCTTCGCTCAAAGAAAGATGGTAGACGGAAATATCTTGTAAAAATGACCAGTTTTATTCATTTTAATTGAAGACATCTTTTCATAATTTTTTACTTACAAAAACAACCCAGTTGATTAGTTACCCTTAACAAAATCTCATGCACTCTCGTACAACAGCAACAAATCCTCACTTCATAGATCTCATAATACTGTATCAGATTTTGTCAAAACCGTTTTAGAAGTGTATTGTTTTTTTCCAGCACTCTCTCATGTTTTCCCCTGGCAATAGGTTATGAACAACTTCAGTACCAGCTAGAGAGCTCTTTTAAAGCTTTGATATGCCCACATCTTCTTTAACGAAAGCGGGGAAGACAGAGAAGAATCAAGCTTTTGTTTGAGATCTGAAAAAAGAACTTGAAGGAGACTCATGACCCTGAAATGCTTCTTTTCCCAGGAGTGCATGTGGGCCACTTAATGCCTAAACATGGAGCAGGAAACAGGAAAGAGACTTTAAAAAAAAAAGAGCAATCAGCACTTTGGCATCTCCTCAGCATACCATTGAGCCTTTTTATATCTGTAAAAACGTACACAGGAATGAGTCACACAATGATTTCAAACAGTCGAAGCTAAAGCTTTTCTGAATGCGTCTCTGTGAGTGTTTTGTAAGCCTCTTCGACCGGTCCTCCAGCAGCTGCCGGTGGTCCGGTGTCCTGTCCTGTGCATCTCTGGGAATAAAATCTACTTTTAAATTGGTTTGGTTGAAAAACACCACAGGATTGTAGGTTTTTAGAAATAAACACGTATGTGGAATATAGATATGTTAAAAGAAAAGCTTCTGTATTGGTGTAAAAGGTAAAGACAGAGCCTTTGGAATCAAATATAAATGAAAAAGTGGCAGATTACCACACAACATTGACTTGTTTTACAGGGTTTTGCAATGACACTGCACATCTGAACCTCAACGTTGAGTAAACAACACTTTATGATGGTATTTCATTTCCTGAGAATTCAACAATTCTCTGCACAAAGACAGTTGACGACTCTCTTTATTAAATATATTTTGTTAGCCCCTCGCTTCCACAGAGAGCTGTTGTCATAGCGATGCTATCGTCCCTGTATTGTTTTATTGCCGTCATGTTGCAGGAGGATGCCAGTTTCAACCCTACCAGGTCTCTTTCTCATCAGTGCTTGGTGACAAACTTCTGAGCTCACGCTGAGGTCTGCAGAGCTGCAGTGTTGTTTCTAATTGCTGCTCCAATATGTTGATGCACGATTTTACCTATTTTAACCTCTCAATGCATGGGCATGTGTGCATGAGTGTGAGTGTATTTGTATATGTATGTGCATGTATGCAACATAACTGTGTGCACTTGTATGTACCTGTATAAAAAGCATGTGCGTGTAACAGAGTGGAAACTGAATTTCCCCCGGGATCAATAAAGGTATATCTTCTTCTTCTTCTTCTTTAAATTCTGAGAAGTTTGAAACTTGCTCTTATGTGAGATATCCTCAAGTATCTTGTGTAATTTCCTGAGCTTGCTTTCCTATCACTCCTAGCACAAATCCCAAATTGCCCATACACGAAAACCTATATAGCATACTAAAGGAAATGGATAACTCAAAAAAGCACAATAGGTTGTGCACGTCCTCAGAAATGTAGGTTACACACTTATGATTATGCAAATGTAGGTCCTCAAAAAATGTATGTTCAGGCATGGTCCTGATATCCCCCTACAGAAATTATAGTTTGCAGGGAAGTAGTCTACTGTGCATGTTCCCTCCACCAGCAGCAATTACTGTGGTGCTTACTTTTTATAAACTTTGTTATCTACATCCACTCTGTAAACTCCAATCTGTATGTCTGGGATAAGTTACATACAATTCACTGTGCCAGACAGATTGATATTTCAACATTTCAAATGCATTTTTCTTTTGCCTTACAGAATTCCAATTAAATCTCTGTTAAACAGACTGTTCCCAGAGGCTGTGTGCTCACAGTGATTTGACTTCAGTCTAATGAAGAAGCAGCGTGTTTGACAGTCAAATCAGCTGCAGGTAGACTGGGCTCAGACCTTGAACTCTGACGGTTGTTAAGGAAACCACCACCCTTTTCTCTAAAGTAAAACACATTAATGATGCAGAGTTATGGCTAATCAAAGGAAATGTTCTTCTCTAACACATGGGCTATCAACTGGAAGCAGCTGTTTATAGCGATTTAATTTTGTTGGCGTGTTCAAAGGCTGTGTTCTTTCCAAAGCTGCCTGTTTGCATATTCAACCTATGTCTCTTTGCTGCATGTTGCACCCATCTGTCCTGTCTAATAAAAAAAGGCAAAATGGCCCCAAAAAACGTGTTTAGAGTTAGCATTAGAAGGGTTTCACATCAGGAACTGTACAGTACTGCCTTGATCTACATGAAAAGGCAGTCTCAAGTAGGGTTCATTTGCATTTGTCAATAGAAAAACACAATTTCTACAAAATCTTGTAGATGTTATGTTTTCTTGTTGGATGGGGTATCGGTAAAAATAGTGGTTACCAACCTTGATGATCCCCTGAAAAATATCTACTTTGACCCTTCCCAGGTTTAAAAAATGTCAAAAATGACCGCCATAGTAAAATGAACGGGTAACCTTAGATTATGTCCATCAATCAGAGGGCACACACCCAAATCACAACCATGTTAATTTTGGAATACATTTTCAGTGTCTATTCTTTGTACATTTACTGCAGTAATGAATTGAAACGAGTTTTCTGATCCACATCCGATACAGCTTAAAAGGGTTGTTGCTTTCCTCCTTGTGTACAATGTCAGCACAGGAAAAGGTTTGCAGGCGAGGTAGCAATCATGACAGGAAAATACAACCGTGTATAATATTTGGCATATGCTTGTGAATATCACCCAAATAATTCACACTTTAACACGCCCTCTCCACAGTCGACCGGTCTGTGCCAAGTCGTGCGCGTCCTTGGAAAACCCCTGCCGGCACATGATCAGTATTCTTCAACATCATTCAGACAGACACGCTGCTGTCACGAAGCTGGAGAGAAAGAGAGAGAGAGGAGGGACTGAATGAGAGGAGAGCGAGGAAGAGGGGGAGGAGCCAGGCTGTCAAGGTGAAACGATAAACCCCCTTTTTATTAGCCTTCATGTCCTGCTCCCGGTCGAGAGGAGACAGAGACCCGGGGAGCTCGCATCCTTTACGGGCGATAATCTGACAATAGCCGGTGGATTGTACACGAAACGGTCAGGGAACGAATGCAGGAAAGTGGTTTAATTATAAAAAATATATATTTTAAGATCGATTTTGTAGTTATTTTTATTTTTATTTTTGGACATACAACTTACATGGCATGGAGCAAGCTACTTAAGTGCGCCATCTCGTTAGAAATAAGGTGAGTTTTTTTTATATAAATAAAATATGATTCAAACAGGGACCTGTGGTGTCCTGTGCAGTGTGTGTGTGTGTGTGTGCTTGTGCGTGCGTGCGTGCGTGTGTGTGTGTGTGTGCGTGCGTGCGTGTGTGTGTGTGTACGTTGTTACTTTAAATCGACGTAATTGTTGTTTAATGTATTGTATGACCTGCTCTGTCGCCTTATCTCATGAGCTCCATGCAGAGAGGATGTCCTTCTCCTCACACATGCACTAATTGGCTTATTGTAGCTGATTTTCCAACAATCGTTACACTCCTGTTGACAAGCCCTCCTGCTGTTTTTCAGATGGAGGATATTTAAAAAAAGGACTGAGGAAAAAACAGACAGCAGTGCGTCTATTGCGTAATAGGAATCATCATTAGGTTTTGGATGACTTGACACACATTGAGTTTAATTCAGAAGATAGAGATGCTGAAACACAGGGTGGAAAAAGACACATTTCAGACAAGACTTTTTAAGAAGACTTTTTATTAAATGAAAGAGGTGGATATCCTGTGCATAGCCTACTTGTGTTTACCGTCTACACCACAAGCAAACCAAATTAGTTATTTTGCTCTTAGTCACCTTAGATTAATTTTTCTAAGAAACTAATAAGCACATAGGCTAATCTAAACCTTTAAAGTGGTGCTTCTGCAAATTATCTTTGAAGAAACTGTGAAAAAAAAATTATTCATCAATTTCTTTGGTCCATGACAGCCCCAGAGAATACATATTTTACTGGTGTATATTCCATATTTGTACACTTAAAATTGAGTATTTAAGGTGCATTAATAGAAAACTTGGTACGTTTGGTATCATGTACTTCATTAATTATTTATTTGTTATATTTGTTTCATTTATTGCTGTAGGCCTACATTACACCATCTTATCACATTTATCTTACACATCAATGTGTGAGCAAGCCAGTGAATTTAGATGAACATGATAAGTGTTAATGAAGAAAAAGCCAACATTTGATACTGAAAGATGCAGAGTAAAAGCTAAAGATGACATTTAGCTAATGACGTGGTGCTTCAGGGCTTGGACATGTGTTAGCCGTGTTAGCCTAACAAACAGGGGGAATCCGGGGAATCCTCAGGGATCACAACTTTTGTTATCCGACTTTTCATATACCTGCACAACCAAACACATCTGCCTCATTTGCCCTTTGGGTAACAAATGTTAGCATGCCATGCATGTCATAGCATTGTCTTTGTTAGCATATAATTTAATGCAACAGAGCTTTATTTGTTGAGTCCGAGTCTGGCTTTAAATATGTGTGACCCAAGATTGAAAAAAAATGTAACAGTAACAGTAACTTAACAAAAAGAAAAGATGGCTCTTCAAAAATAACCATACATTGGGCCTCTCGACACTCCCAAAAAACGACTGAACACCAAGGAAAAGCCTAACACCAGGGCATGCAAGGATTTTGCCTTCTTCTTCACTGACAAAATTCAGAAAATCAGAAAAGCAGTCAGTGCCTCTGTATCCGGTACAGCAAATGTGTTGTCCCTGTGTCCACCTAAACTTAATTTAAACACCATGGCACAATTCCATCAGATTAATGATAAAAACCTAGAGGACATTATTCAACTTCTGAAATCCTCCTCCTGCTGCCTTGATATTATTCCAACAGGATTTTTCAAAGATGTTTTTCATTGCATGGCCTCAGATCTACTTCATATAGTAAACAAATCTCTTCACTCAGGTATTTTTCCAGAGGCCCTGAAAACTGCATTCATTAAACCGCTCTTAAACAAGAATAATCTAGATGCTTCAGTAATGAACAATTACAGGCCCATATGAAACCTGCCATTTCTAGGTAAAATCATTGAAAAAGTTGTTTTTCAACAGTTGAGTAATTTCTTGCATTTAAATAACTGTTTGGATGTGTTCCAGTCAGGCTTTCGTTCAAACCACAGCACTGAGATTGCTCTTGTAAAGGTCTTCAATGACATCCACTTAAACACAGACAGTGGCAGAACTTCAGTGTTAGTATTATTAGATCTCAGTGCTGCGTTTGACACTGTTGACCACAACATATTATTCGACCGACTAGAAAACTGGGTGGGACTTTCGGAAACAGTTGAATCCTACTTGAAGGACAGAAAGAACTTTGTTTCTATAGGTAAATACACATCTGAGTTGACAAATATGACATGTGGGGTTCCTCAAGGCTCCATCTTGGGGCCTCTTCTCTTTAACATCTACATGCTACCACTGGCTCAGATAATGAAAAACAACAAAATAAGTTACCATAGCTATACGGATGACACACAAATTTACGTAACAATTTCACCAGGAGACTATGCTCCAATTCAAAAACTGAGTAAGTGCATTGAACAAATCAATGACTGGATGTGTCAGAACTTTCTCAAATTAAACAAAGATAAAACTGAGGTAATGGTTTTTGGAGCCAAGGCAGAACGTATAAAAGTTAGCGCTGAGCTTCAGTCTGCAATGTTCAAAACAACAGATAAAGCCAGAAATATAGGTGTAGTCATGGACTCTGACCTGAGTTTCAACAGTCACATTAAAACAGTTACTAAATCAGCCTACTATCACCTAAAGAATATATCTAGGATTAAAAGACTGATGTCACAGCAGGATTTGGAAAAACTTGTCCATGCTTTTATCTTCAGTAGACTGGACTACTGTAATGGTGTCTTCACAGGTCTCACTAAAAAATCTATTAGAAAGCTGCAGCTAATTCAGAACGCCGCTGCTCGAGTCCTCAGTATTACTAAGAAAGTGGATCACATCACTCCTGCTCTGAAGTCTTTACACTGGCTTCCTGTGTGTCAAAGAATAGATTTCAAAATACTGCTGCTGGTTTATAAAGCTTTGAATGGTTTAGGCCCAAAATACATTTATGACCTACTGCTAAATTATGAACCATCCAGATCTCTCAGGTCTTCAGGGACTGGTCAGCTGTCTGTCCCCAGAGTCAGAACTAAACATGGAAAAGCAGCGTTTAGTTATTATGCTCCAAATATCTGGAACAAACTCCCAGAAACCTGCAGGTCCGCTGCAACTGTGACTACTTTTAAATCCAGACTAAAGACTTTTCTTTTTGCCGCTGCTTTTAATTGAACTATTCACATCTTAAACTGCACTGTAACTTTTATCCATGTATTTTTTCTTTTAAATGTTTCTTTTATTATCTTTTCTTTTTAATGACTGATTTTAAATGCCATTTTCTTAATGTCTTTCATTTTTTGTAAAGCACTTTGAATTGCCTTGTGTTGAAAGGTACTATATAAATAAACTTGCCTTGCCTTGCCTTGCCTTGCCTTGCCTTGCCTTGCCTTGCCTTGCCTTGCCTTGCCTTGCCTTGCCTTGCCTTGCCTTGCCTAACAAAACATGACTGGCATGAGAGGAGCCATTTTCCCAAAGCTAGTCAGCTGCAAAGAGAAACAAACTGGAGATGAGTCCCATCAATCTACTCAGTCTTTCCTGCCCTCTTTATATACACACTTGCCCAATCAGGCCTGATTAGGAACACCTGAAGAGAGAAAACTGTGAGTTAATGCTACACAGGACCAGCAGGGGAGGCATTTTAGATGATAGAAAATAACCTGAAAACATAAACTAAGTATTTTTATATGTTATATTTGGTGTCTGATCATTTGTATTCAGATACCGTGTGAAGTTTTTCACGTATTTCAAGTGTTTTTGGGCCTTTTACATTCAGTTTGATCTTCTAATGCGAAACATATTGGATTGTCATTCATAATCTGAATATGTATTCATATCAGTTTACTATTTGAGTTGCACTAAACCCATACATTTCATGAGGGATGATGTTTAAACACGCTGTTTATCCAATATGGATGTCAAAACCTTGTTAAATGTTGTTGCTGAAAAGTAAGACATGTACCTTTTTAAAAGTTTCTTATGTGAAGTTCATATGATCTTTATGAAATGAGTAAAGTTTAAAGAATGCAAGGACACAAGTAGTAAAAAGAAAATTAATTTCAAAGGAACCATTTTTTGGTAATCTTAAGATTTCCGTCTGAACCCAACCTCTATTGGATCCAGTGATCATGTGTGTGTTTTCACTCTGAGTGAAATGTGACGACAGACATGCTGCTTTCTGAAGCCTCAGAGGAAATGAAGTGGCCTGCTGAGGCCTGGAGTGTCCTTGAAGCAAAAACACTGAATCCTCACATGTTCCACTCGCTGGATAAAGAGATCCACCTGAAACTGGTTGTATTATCCTGTGTTTGAGGAGGAAAGTAACATTTAAAGAGGATTCTTAAAATATTTGTAATATTGTTTTGTTTAGTTTACCAATTGAAACTAACTGTACTGTACACAACGTACCAGTTCTAATTAGACGGAAGCATTTAGATTTTGAAATTTTTTTACTTCTCATCATCCAAATGCACTGTATATAATGCTTTTAAGTATGATATCAGTGGTGGAGGATTTTTAAATCCAAGTTAACAATTTATTCATATAAAATTAATAACAGACTGTTATAAAGCACTTCAAATCACTATTGTTTACTACAAAGAAGCATGAACTTTAACTTTTTCCTTCTGAAAAAGTAATTGTTAGGCATTTTAATGCTGTTGCAGTCTCTATGCAAACATAGTTTTTTATGCTGCATTAAATGGTTTATTCTTGTTCTCGAGTGAGGGAACAATGGAGCGTGAGATGGGTCGGAGAATCGGAGCAGCGGGAGCGGTACTGCAGTCTCTTTACCGCACCGTTGTGACGAAAAGGGAGCTGAGCCAGAAGGCAAAGCTCTCTGTCTACCGGGCCATTTTCGTTCCTACCCTCACCTATGGTCATGAAGGATGGGTCATGACCGAAAGAACGAGATCGCGGGTACAAGCGGCCGAGATGGGTTTTCTCCGCAGGGTGGCTGGTGTCTCCCTTAGGGATAAGGTGAGAAGTTCGGTCATCCGGGAGGGACTCGGAGTTGAACCGCTCCTCCTTCGCGTCGAAAGAAGCCAGTTGAGGTGGTTCGGGCACCTAGTTAGGATGCCACCTGGGCGCCTCCCTAGGGAGGTGTTCCAGGCACGTCCAGCTGGGAAGAGACCAAGGGATAGACCTAGAACCAGATGGAGGGATTATATATCTTCTCTGGCCTGGGAGCGCCTTGGGATCCCCCAGTCAGAGCTGGTTGATGTGGCCAGGGAAAAGAAAGTTTGGGGATCTCTGCTGGAACTGCTACCTCCGCGACCCGACCACGGATAAGCGGGAGAAGATGGATGGATGGATGGATGAATGGTTTATAATTAAACATCCTCCACTACTACTACTGTTTTTATTGTTTTGTTTGTTGACCTTTTTTTGTAACCCTTTTGTTCTAGTCTAAATGATCACTTCTGGATAAGATCAGCTTATTTCAGATAGACTAAGAGAAAAATAGAAAAGACTAAAGAGGCATATACAGTACATATAGTGAGTATGTACTTGTACTGTACGTGTGTTGTCGTACATGTGTGGAGATGGAGGTCTTAGTATTATATCGTTGAATGCTCCTACATGATGACTGAATCGGACATGCAGGAAGTGGGGGAGTACACAAAAGCTCCTTTCCAAACCAGCACCAACCAATTGAAATATCATGAAGGCCTCTGCGGATGAATCACCTCAGCTTTCAAAATACAAAAGACACGGAAGTGTGAATCGCAAAATTGATATGGAGGTGGAAGATGACAAATAAATACATGACACAAACACTGTTGCGCCACTTGAGCTTCAAATGTAACTGTCATACAGTACAAGTGTCCAATTAAGTAACAAAAAACACCTTCAAGATCATCAGTTAGTGCTTGAGAAAATACAGAGAAGATTCACACAGTTTGTTTCAAATATGGTTCCAAGTAGGTGTCAAATGATATCTTATTTCTTTAAGCCAAAAAATGCATCTATTCACTGAGGGTGGCTCTCAGAAGAGCAGATAATTTATACATTTAAAAATATACAGGTAATATAAGTTCTGTCAGAAGAAATATTCAAACCGTTTCTGAGTGTCAGCTCCACAGACAGGTCTGCTGTCCAATTAAAGCCTACTAGGTGGCTGGAGTCAGGCTTTGGATGGTCGGGACCATCGTTGGAATTACATGTGCACTGTGGGAATAAGAGTTTTTGGCAGAATTGTGGGTCAAGCTAACATTTTGCAGACATCAGCTAATCAAGCTGCAGGAAAGCTCCCTGAGATTTGAGCAAATGAAGAAGCGATAAGCAGCTGCTGTTTCTGTCTGTGATTATTCTGCTGTGGTTGTGGCCCAGATTCGGCATTTAAAGGTTGCCAATTGTTTCCTTTACGCCAGATAATTATTTTAGGAGAACACACACATTATTGGAAATATAAAACAAGGTGATCTATTAGAATGAGCCAGCATTTGTCTTTGCCAGAGTAAATGATTGACTGTATTTCATTCTTGAAGCAGTCTTTTATAGAAATAACATTAATGTGGAGTTAAAGTGGACTTTTTTGTTGTCAGCCTTGTTCTTTAAGCCTTCTTTCTACTACTATCTCTGCATAGTAGCAGGTGTGTCCGCCCCATTTCTTACACCTAGTTTCCTTGTTAAACTCTTAAATGCAATCTCACTCATTTGGGATTCAACTTTTTCTCTTTCGCTGAACTAAGATTTGCTTGATTTCCCCGTCAAGACAGAAACTTGACAGAAAAACACCCATGCTGTTTCCGTGCTGGCAGCAGACTGTTAAGTAAGCCAAAAACAATTAGCAATGTATAGGCCTAAATATAGTTGTTCAGTTTCCCAACCCTAATGGCTGGTCCATTTTCTGCATTTTTGTTGAATTTCATGAATTTTGAATCTGGACAACCCCAAGAAAAATGGCCTCCATTTTTAACAAAAATAAGGAACAAAGTGTCCTGTTTTCTGTTTCAGTGTCTTTTACTACATCAATGTGAATGTTTTCTCTGTGAGCTGCTCTCTGAAGTGTGAAACTGATACTTACCCCCCGAGGTCGGCTTCATAATCCTGCCTGAACAGCTGAGATTTATAAGCACATGGCCTCTGCGCTGTTTTTACTGCCCTGAGATCTCACTGTGTGAAAATGTTCCGGGTTTTTCCTCTGATAATTCGCTGACGATGGTCTCATCCCTCCTCTTTTTCTGTTTTTGTAGAGCAGCCTGAGGTCCAGGAGTCCCGCTGGGATCTGAGAGGGAATAATTTGGCGTCCCTGTGGTGCAGACGGACCCCTCTGTTCCTCCACAGCCCTGAAGGGACCAGCTTTTCGACTTCACTTCCAAGAACGTGTCCAACAGGGTTTTACACATCAACTCAGAGTTATTGGCCTTTTCTGATTGGACGTTGCCTCGGTTCATCCAGGCTTTTGAGTCTTCTAGATTCCACAATTTAATTTTCCTCTTGTATTTTGGACTTGAAGTTCTGCCTTAAAAGTTAGATGAAGTTACAGCTTTATTTTCCATCCGAAAAGATTGAAACCTTTTTCAGCGTCCACCACTGGCTGAGTGTGGATTATTGAAAGAAGTCTGGTGGAGCCTTTGGAGAATTTAAATGGATGTTTGCTGCTGCTGATTTCAAAGACCTCTGGACGGATACAGCTAATTAACATGCAGAAAGAAAGATTTGTTTAATCTCCTGCAATTTAACTCGGAACTAATTGGAGCTATTAAACAGTTTTTGGACCATTCAGTAACTTTGAAATGAATATAGACCCTTATATGAGTTGAAATGTGTTTATCTTTTGATATTTCAAAAGGGCATAATCAAGATTTTCATTAATTTTTTTACAGTGAATTTGCAGCTCTAGCACATTAGGTTTTTCCTTTCTAGAAAGGCAATTTAAACAAATTATATTTTGTTTGCCCAGTTTCTGTTCGAACGTGGAACATCCTGTAATTTATATTCTGTGGCAAGCCGCCGCCGCTGTCACCAAGCCAATTAACCTCATCATTAACTTTCGGCATTTAGATTCTTTGTGAGCCTTCTTCATGGAAAATCATTTAAATTACGTTTCATTTATTGAGGATGCTAATGTAGGTGATCGCACATTTTATTGAGGATGCTACTTTTTATTGACTGCCCTTCTTAAACACGACCAAGGCTGTAACTGCGAATCATATATAATATATACAGAAATGTAACAGTTTTTGTCAGTAAAGCTAAAGATTAACTTTTTTTAAATTGAAATTATTGCCATTTACCTTTCTTCAGGAAATTCTAAGGATCTTGGATATCGTTTTCTGAATAATTTCAACAAGGAAGCATAAGCCATTTAATGTCTGTGTAAAGAATTGAAAGAGCGGCCATCGTGACACAACCCGAAGTAACAGAGTATTGGATCTTATTTTTTGTAAAAAAAAAACATTTTCACTGAACTGACTTCAAAGCATCAGTATTTAAGTCATGTGGCTTAAAAGTTGCAGACAGAAACATAAACCTCTCTTAGACTGCTCTTAACTGCTTTTGTAGGTTCTCCCCTTGGATTACAGCCCAAAGGGTAGCAATGTCAGCAATTAGATTTTTTTACTGAATGTAAAAGTGACAGAATTTTGCTTATTGACCTTGGGAACACAAGCCACAAGCTTGCACAAATTAACAGCGTCTAGAGGACAACGCGTACATCCCACCCTGTGTACCTTACATAACTTCTTCCTGTCTCTGGGGGACCTCTCAGCCCTTCCTCTCCCCACCATGGTGATGTCTCAGGGCACCTACACCTTCCTGGCCTGTTTCTCTGGCTTCTGGTTGGTCTGGGCCGTTATCGTCATGCTCTGCTGCTTCTGTAGCTTCCTGCAGCGTCGGCTGAAGCGCCACCAGGAGGAGAGGCTGAGGGAGCAGTGTCTGCGAACCGTAGAGATGGAGCCACTCGGCTGCCCCCCCACAGGATACCCGTCGCCGCCTCCTCCTCTGCCTCTTCCTCCACCCTTACAGCTGCCCAGAGATCCCCCGCAGTTCTGTCCTCCTCAAACCCTGTCGCCACCTGTCCCTCTGCAGGTTCCCCATCCCATGCCACAGGCAAACTGGATCAGCATGCCAGGTAACAACAAATAATTGTATTTTTCTTTGCATACATTATTATACACATATGAATCCTTATTTATATTTAACCATTTTGCTATGAAATATATAGGAGGTTGAATGGTGGAGGAGGTTAAAAGAGGCATTAGGGGAAATTATTGTAAGGAGAAGGATTTCCAATGTCACCAATTTCCTGGAAATATAAGTCTTGCCCCAGTACACCAATCAAACCTCTGTACATATATACATTTTAATTTTTGTCATTGAGCTTTTACCTTGCATGGCAGCTAGTTTTCCCATTTCTCGAGATCTTAAGGAAATCATTGTTGTCAGTCTATTTATGTTGATCTGGTTGGTTAACCTTATCTTGTGATAGACGTTTAAACCCAGATTATTTATCGAACAACAAGCATTTTTTAAAGTTTGCCCTTTTACAAAAGCTTTCCAGAGACGACTTCTCGGGTGGTTCAGAACATCTAGTGTGTCAGGCTAGCTGACAGGATCAAATGGCATTAATTGAAACTAATGCTTCATTATCCTCACAAAATATTAGGTTATAATCCTTGAAAATCACAACCTTAACCTAACCCTGCAGTGATAATTTTTTTAAGTAATGTAACAACAATCTAACAATGTGTTTGTTGTGTTAAAAATAGTATGCAGGATAGGAAATAAATCAGAGAATAGAGTAAATCAAAATGTAAAACAAGTATACAACTGAAAAGAGTCAAACTATCACCTGCAGCAGTGAGCCTTTCCACTACAGCAGGTAGTAGGAGTATCCACAAGCTAACAAGCTGATAAACATCACATAGGTTACCGTCTGATTCTGGTACAGAAACAAGTGCGGAAAGTGTTGAGGGCGGCGAATACAAGAGAGGAAGTGGAAGAAGGCAAAAACTTTTGTCCGTGGCCATCTCCTGTAAACAATACGAACCAGTGCACGCCTCAAGGAAATATTAAACCGATTACACCTTAATTGCTTTTATTTATGAAACAAATTCATATTTCATGTGTTACAACAAAAAATACAACAAAGACTGAGAAATAATGAATGAATTCACATCTAATGTATATGAGCAGTTAAGATGCAGACAGAGAGGCAGAGGACAGTAGGAGGATTTCATTTTGTGTCAGATATTTTTTAGACACTTCCCAGCTTCCAGCTCTCTGCCTGCCGAGCAGCGTTCCCCCGCGGGGCGTCATGGTGACAGCTGCCGCTGAGGCGTGGGTGGTGACTGTGGAGGCCGGGCAGTGATGGAGCGAGCAACAACAGCTAAACTATAAGAGGAACATAAAAAAAAGATGAGAAGAAAGGGACAATCAGGGAGAGTACAGGAGCACAGCTGGGCGCGAGAAGGAACAGAGAGGCCATTTTTCCCCAGGCCTCCATCTTAAAGGATGTTTTATCTCATATTTACGTTACGAGTTATTGATAAATGACTGAAGGGTTCCTTTCTAATGCAATTCGTTTTTTAAGAAATTGGACAAAATGTACAGTCGAAAATATTCTGAAGGATTCTGCAGTCTAAGTTAGAAAACCCAAAGTTGTGTCTATTTTTCCGACAAATGTTAAATGCTACATACTGTAATTGTACTGTATGTATCGAGGCCTCTTAAAAGGATCAAACTGAAAAAGGGAAATCACTTGTCAATTTCACAACTTGCAACCTGGGAAGAATACAAGTAGACATTACTTTATATTTGGGGCTCATCAAGGTTGGGAACCAATGTTTTTATTGATACTACATCTAGACCATCAAGAAGAAAAGGAGTCTACTGACAGACATTGCCAGTCAAAGAACTACGGGAAGGATTCTGGCTTTGGCAAATATAGACGACGTTCCAAACTTTAGACCAACCTGCCAATGGGATTGTTGGGTGAGTTTATCCAGCTGGTGAAAAAAGCCATTCGTAACCACAACCCTAAATCACTCAAACGTTTTTTATAACAATGCAGACACCTGCAACCTGATCCACCCAGTATAAATGCTCTCTTTAAACACCACCCTGCCTTGTTCAAATATTCCATCCGGGCAGCTGCCAAACACAACCACAAACAGAGCTGCTCCACTTGTGCAGTTGGCATTTCAATGCCTTGCTCAAGGGCACCTTAAATCAGACTTGTTCCTGTCCAACATTGCAGCCCTGAGGACATCTTTCTTTCTTTTTTTAACCCAAACAGTGTGTGTGAGATATACAACATTTTTATGGAAATTCATTCATAGGTTTGGGGAACATTCTGCTTCACCCTTCTGGCAGAAGTAAACGGGAGCCAATTTTTCAAGCTTCAACCTTGAAAGTTAAACAAAGTTGCAACTGCAGCGAAAATGATTGTCAGTGCTTAGCAGTATTAGCAATGAGTAGCAGCGCATTTATTTCATATGGCACTGAAGGACCAGAAGAAAATCCTTCAAGCTACAGTATAAGCAACATTAAAGCGTTAACATGTGCAGCAATTCTGCTTTAAAAATATCAATATTATTTAATTTTGTTTAAGTCGAGGTCTCAAGTCTGTTTCGTTCCTGTAGTTGTTATTTATTGCATTAGAATTGACTAATATGCATGCCTTTTTTAAGAAGCAAGCAAGAATGAATCTTAAAATAATCAGCACAGGAACTATGACACAAAAAAAATTAAGAGAATTAATCAAAACCAATGTTGGAGGAAACCTTTTCAAATCTGTAGAGTGCTAGTAAAGTGTTGCAATGAAAGAAAGAGGGATTACTGGAGAGTAAAAGGAAAGCTGGAGTGAGTATAAGAGCATCAGCTGCTGTCAAAGATGCTTAATGAGCACAGACAGACAGTATCGGATAAAACAAAAGGTTGCTGGAGTCTTGGTCACAAAGCAGACTGATGAAGAGGTTCAGTATCCAGGCAGCAGCCGAGCTAAAAGGGAAGCAGGTGCCGACCAGCTGAGCACAACAGAGGCTGGAGAGGGAGAAGCCGGAGCTGTTTCATTAACGGAGAGAGAAAGAGAGGCGTTGAGATGGTGAAAGTGCAGAGTTTCCATTTACACCTATTCGGATAGCATTAGAGATGATGGTGGAGAGAGAGATGAGAAAGGACAAGAGGGGTGAAGCCCCCAGGAAGAGAGCCGCCTTGGAAGCAAGTTTCAAAAGCGGTCAAACTTGGTGTTATAATGTACGTGTTTGTCATGTGATGCCATAGGCTCAACAATATTTTGAATTGGAAGCGGGTGAACCATCAAGAATGCCATTGCCGTAATCTATTCTGGATTTAATGAATGCATGGATTAGTGTTTCAACGGCAGTGACAGAGAGGGAGGTTCAGACGCATGCAATGTTTTGAGGTGGAACAAGGCTGTTTTTGTGACATGGTTTACGTGAGGTAGGAAAGTGAGGCTGGGGTCGAGGATGATGCGAAGGTTACAGATGTAAGTTGAGGGGTTGACAATTAAGCAATCGATGTTCAGTGAAAAATCCTGGGAGGAGCGGGTAAGTGAGTTTGGTCCGGTGATGATTATTTTTGATTTGTCACAGTTCAGTTTGAGAAAGTGTTTTGCATCAATTTTTCAATCTCAGTGAGGCAGTTGGTGAGTTGGGAGTGTGTTGGTTGCAGAAATAGATTTTGTAGAAAGGTAAAGCTGGGTGTCATCAGCATAACAGTGGAACCGGAGTTGGTGGAGACAGAGGATTTGTCCAAGTGTTAGGATGTAGATGATAAAGAGCAGGGGACCAATTACAGAGCCCTGGGGGATGCCGTTGGTGACTGAAGCAGTGGAGGATTTGCAGTTGTTGATGGAAATTAATTGTTGTCTTTCAGAGAGATATGATTTAAACTAGGAGAAGTTTTCCCATTGACTTGCATTTGAATCGCTCAATGGGCCTAATGGATGCGTAAGATTGCCGAAAGATATAGGACAGATCCAGGTATTTTTGTTAAAGCCAGGCCATATTGCTTTTGCACCACGTATCTTTTTTTATAGGAATGAACGGGGCTTAGCCTCCAATGATGTATCCAGTTCTCCAATGCATCCATGGGTAGAACCTAAAAGGATGTTTGTATTGTACCTTTAATTAAGCGCTGTTTTTATTTTTGTTCTAACAGAAGCAAGTAACACTGTACTCACCTCTATGGCATTTCATTGTGCACTTTTGACATCAATGAGAGAAGTTACTGTAGTGCTGACTTGTCTATTCAGCCTATTTTTAATACATTTGAAATAGAATTTAGGCAGAATTACTTTTATTGGACATTGGTTGGACTTAAGAGATATTTCCGGTCAAAGTTGGATGAATAGTTGCAAACGGAAACACTGCACTGCATACATTCTCACACTGTGTTTGGTGCTTTAAACAAAAGCCTTCTGATCCTCCTGCTGGATACATCCGTCCCATGTGTTTCTGCGTGCTGGCAGCTGGTAGTATTGTTTTACAGCAGAAGCACATGGACGGGGGAGTTAGGACAACAATGACAGTGGATCCTGTAGGTATCTGTGAGGCATGATGGAGGAGTGATGGATTCTGGCCGAGTACACACACACATACACAAGAACACACACATTTGCATCTATAAATACATACAGCTCCATGGCAACAGTTCAATAAACAGCTGTGGATTTGTACCACTGTGATGTTTGTTGTATTGCCTGTAAACAGGTTTGGGCTATGGGTTTGTTTTGTTGCTGTTGGGATGCTGGAACTCAGGATAATTTACATTAAAAAGTGATCAGTTAGAATGAAATACGAAAACAATTAAAACATGAAACCTGAAAGTAGATGAGGGACAAAATATTTGGCCCAAGCATAGACTGTATTCAAAAAGTGGCCGCAGCCACCAGGATACCATTTTGAAGCCTTGAGTTTGGCATTTTAGCCACAGTTTTCTTATTTATTTTGTAACTAGAAGTGACCATATTTGGAGAAGAGGACAAGTCCTCATGCCATGTCATACACTGTGAACGCTCAGTGTGTGAATTTGGACCGTTTAGTCACAATTCAAACAAAAAAAGAAAGTTAATTGACATTTCAATCCAGCCTACTAGCTATCACATCAAATGTTGGGAAAACTTGAATGGAGTTTAAGAGGTAAATTAAGCATTACTCTGAAGCAGCAGGAGTAATACATCATCTCTTTAGTGGATAGCCTAACATCAAAATCAGGCTTCAAACTTTCTTTGATTCTTGCACATATTCCCGAATATATATTTCCGAATTTCCAAAATAACTTCTGCGAGAAACTCAGGAGACTAGATAATGTTAAAGCAGGAGGAGAGCTTGTGCAACATTTTGATAAATATTGATTAGGATCTGGACAAATTTATCAACATGGACAAAGAAACTGCCTCCAGGTGTTACGAAACACTGTTTTGAGATTGATGTCTGTTGCCAGGTCCCATTTCTTTCTGACTCTTTGTCAGCTAAGAGGTATTTTAGAAATGTTGCAGGAATGAATGCGTTTTCCTTAAATATCCTATTTTTGTGCTTATATTTATCTTAAGAACATTTTCTTTAGTTTTTTGCTTAACTGTCACATTAATGTCAGGTAACGCCTTGCTAAAATACCACTATTTAAGCTACACCTGAATTTGAACAATTGAGGACTCTGCTTTCTGTTGTTTCGAACAAAGGTTTTAAAATCATTTAAAAGAACAAAATAAATATCCACTAACTTACGTCAGCTGTAGCAACCGCAATGTCTCCAAGCAAAACGAGTCTGTTGACTATGAATCCTGTCTTGGTGCACCCTAAAAGCATCGTGACAGCTGAAATACCTGAAAAAACTGACAATGTCAAAATGTCTGCATCAGTCAAAACATTTCACTGAGGAGTTCTCTAATGGGTTGCAAATGTGAACAGATTTGAGCTTCTCAGAGAGCTGCTGACGAGTGTAATCAGCAGCACGTGCGAATGGTTAAATCAGAAGAGAACAAGTAAGAAATCTGCAACTGCCCAGAAAATGTTGCGCAATTGCTTTTGTTTGACAAAACTAAAATCTAAACAGAATACATTGTGCAGAAGAAAACAAATCAAGACAAGAATAACAAAATAAGTAATTTCATGCGGTTATTTTCAGAGAGCCTCCGGTAATTATGTTTATACAAATAATTTGCAACAGGAAATGATTTGTATAAACATAATGCAGATTAAATAACATTTTCTACTTTCTAGTACAACATTTATTATCTGCTCTGTCAATTATTTGTACTGTCCATTTTTGATTTCAGTTTGCAACACAGACTTAGAACAACTACTGACATTTATAGTTTTTCTGCTAAAGTTTCCTTCTTATCTAACTTACAAACATGAACACAGCCATCAAACAAACATTCACCATCATCTAACCACAGACGGACAGAAACATTTCAACCACCCCCTTGCATTTACTCAGTAATTCACTCAAAAAATGATTCTGCTGAAATCTAAATATTTCTTATGACATCATTTGATGTTTGTACCATGCATCTGACTGGAAAGATTGCCAAGGACACACGTGGAAAAAGCTGATGACAATCATTCTGCACCAAAATACTTTGGACATTTGTTGTATTGCAAACCTACTTGCAAACTTGAATAAACAATCAGGAAGCAGGGTTTTGAATCTGTCATTATTTTTAAGCCACACTTGCAAACATAGCTATTGAATGTATGTCTACAGGGTGTCTTTAATGGCTGCTATCAAACATCTGATAAAATGAAACTAGGTACGTTTGAGTAAAACAAATGTTGAAAATGTCAAACCACGCACCAACACTGTCTTTGCATCATTTACCCATTCATGACTGGCTTACAATAAAAGTAAAGGCAATTTTAGACACTCGTGAATCTACGTCATCACCGACATTTGATATGGTTTTGTTAGCAAAAACATCTTATAACGCGACTTAGATGCTCTTTACTCAGTACCCCTAGAAATGATGCGTCAGTCTTCAGTGAGAAGCAGAAAGATGGAAAACAAGTGTGCCTAAAATAGGAAGGAGTGAAAGAGAAAAATGTGTGAGAGAGATATAGGGACACAGACCTTGGACCAAATGTGCTGTGATGCTTTTTGTGCACACTACTGAACAAATTGCCACACTATCACAGTAGGAAGTAGTTTATCACAATGTTTTGGGATGTGACTCCTCACTGCAAAATGGCATACATTGATCAGAAAAAATGTTTTACTATATAGTCCTTTATAATTTTCCTTCTGCTTTGCACCAGCAAAACCTGTACATGTATTATTGTCTCAAACTGACTTATTTAAATGTACATTAAAGAAATATAATGTTGAGCTTACCCAGTGTGTTAAAAAGTGATAGCAAGGGGTCCTGTACAGCCTTTGCGACCATTGGTGCTGGGTGATATTCAAGTTTGATAACTTATTTTATTTATATGGAAATGTATCCAGAGAAAATCATATTTTGAGATATCATGACACCCATTACCCCTTCTGAATTAATTTGAACAACAACACTCAAATCACTTGGAAGATTGCAGTTTTGCTTTTAAATGTTGCCCTCAAGTTTCCAATAAATAGTTCAGTACATTACATTTGTCGTTGAATTACCCTGGGACTTTTCAAATATATATTTATTTGACCTATATCAGGAGATAAGATTCTATATTTCAAACTCTAGTGACGAGTTGGGAGTTTTGCGTTTAATCCAGTATCCTATATTTTCTTTTACAGACACAGACGTATTTGGGAAGCCGCCCTGCTATGAGGAGGCAGTTCTGATGGAGGACCCTCCCCCACCCTACAGTGAGGTCTTGTTGGACCCGCGGGGAGGCACCTACCTGAAGCCCGTCCCGCCCCGTGCTGCGCCCCCACAGCCTCCACCCATTAGGGAACACCAGGATCCAGCTCCGGTGTTCACAACGGAGACCAGCAAGCCTCCTGTAGCGGCCGTATTCCCTGAGCGAGGTTACTCCTCCCTCATTCGCCTGCCTTCCTCCCAGCGCTGGGACTCATTGGGTCATCTCTTATCCAACATGGACCTGAACCACAACAACCTCACGCCGCCGGGGGCACGCTCCATCCAGGCAGCTGCCATGATGGCGACCATGCCCCGGAGAGAGCCCAGGACTCAACATGGGCTGCGAGGGGGGATTCAAGGACTCCAAGGAGGCATACAAGAACTCAGTGGAGGGATACAAGGACTCAGTGGAGGGATACAAGGACTTCAAGGGGGGATTCAGGGGCTTCAGGGGGTTCATGGAATAAGGGGACTGGAGCCCAGTTGCGGCCTGCCAACAGCCTTCCCTCTTCTGGGTCGTAGCACCGCCGTTTAGACCTTGATTATTAGAAAAGAAGTCTTAGTAACCAATGAGTGGGTCTATCTCTAAAGAGCCTTCAAGCAGGAGATCTATAAAGACGCCTCCTTTGCTGCTCAGTGTTTACACCACTAACAGCGCTAGTAGTAGAGATGTAATCCCCTGAAGATCTAAAGGAGTGTTAAAGTGCTGCGAAAGGCGTCAGGAGTTCAATTCCCCAGGCAGCTCTGTTGCTGGGATCATGGCTTTTGGCTCGGAGTAAAAGAGCCAATTAAACACAACGTCTCGCACCAGTGTGGTTGAGTTACAGAGGCATGCTGGTGTCACAGTAACGATGAGTCTTTCAAACAACAGAGAAGGAGAAAAAAAAAAGGATGAGTAATAATTCCAAAGGATAAGCAAAAAGCACAGCTGTTTCTCCACCTTTCATCCTCCATTTTCCTTATCTCCCTTTCTTTGTGTTCATCCCGGTTCTCCTCTCGTTTCTCTGTGCCGACACAACCTATTGTACCAGCCTGCCGTTGCCATGGTTCCTGGGAACTGTCTATTGCTCACGTCGACCTCTCCTCTTTTATCCGCACGGAATTTCCGAAAGACTCTGTTCACAGCTCGTCTCCTCTCAAGGACTGCAAGTATTAACGGTGACAAAAGAGCGTTTGAGCCTTCAGTGTGGAGTCGGCCACCATGTTTGTGACATTAAAGCCCCGAAGGCCAGTTTTTTAGACCGACTGACAAAACAAACAGAGTACAACAAGCTCTCCAGAGAACCAAGCCTACTTGGACTGCATTATGTAACATGCTGCGTTGCTGTTTCTAATGACGTTACTGCAAACTGTTGCGGTTTGGCCTCAATCTGGTAGTATGGGCCCTTTTGGTGGTCGCAATATGGCGACGTCTGGGTCATTTGAGTGAAAAAACAAAATGTTTTCATGTACAAATGTTACTATCATTCTCTTAAGCTTTGTGACAAATGCTCGAATTGCTCTTCAGAAATAAAAACATCTTCACATGCTAGGCTTCTTCTAATCATTTGTGGAGTTAAAAGAACAATATGGGTTCAGCTAATTGTGTTTTTTTTATTCAATATTAGATTCTTCTTCAGAGCATCTTGACATCAAAATTAAAGTTTTTAACTTCAGTACTTACAGTGATAGATTAAAATACAGCGAACATCAATTTAGCAACTCTGTTAGTCATAATCTTCTTTAGAATCTGTACCATTCAGAATTGCTACTTTCATTTATAATCAAAAGGGGCATAAGAGATGTTCTCGAGCCTTCACTTCCAGACATCTTAAGTTTCCAAAATTAATCAGATTATCACATTCTTTTTCCTCTGCTTCTCTCAGCTATAAATTCCTTCTCAATGTCGGCCTCTGCCAATCGGGAAAGCCTTAAATGTAAATTGTGAGTTTCCGTTTCTCTCCGACTCCCTCAGTTTCGGAGTCACTCTAACCTTTCCTCACCTCCTCCTTTTATTACCCTTACTATCTCTTTCAACATTTAATTTTTTACTTCCATCTTAATCATCATCTATTTCCAACTGTCCTTTGTGTTTTCCTTTGTCACTGATGTATTCTAAGGCTACCGCTTCTTTGATGCAACATTGAGAAACGAGGAAATGGAAACAGCCACTTTGCTGCCACTCATCTCCCGTAAAGATGCTTTACAATTTATGAAAAATGTTCTGCCTTTTTATGTGCTGATAACAAGGCTAGTAATTCACTTCATCAAGGCATGTCACTCACACTCAGTAGTGGATGTGACAGTCTTCTCCGAAACACTTGAAGTGATATTTAAAAAGAAAACAAGCTTAGTGTTTTTTTTAAGTTGAATTACTATTCACAAAAGCTTGAAAAAGTGTGTTTTGCTTAAAAAAGTTGAAGTTAAAATATAAGAACTACGAGTTTCCCTTTTCCTTACACATCAGGTATTTTATTAAGGCAGATGCTATTTGACTGGTCAACAATACATTTTGCTATGCTATGTACACCCGGGTGACTGTAGTCAACAATGCTATGTACACCTGGGGGACTATAGTCAACAATGCTATTAACACCCGGGTGACTGTAGTCAACAATGCCATTTGCACCAGAGTGCAGACACACACTTTTATTAAACCTGATAACTGTTATTCACAACAGATTGACAGCAGTGGCTCATAAAGGTACCATGCAGTTAATGTTTAGTGGAAAATCAAATACCCTGCTGTTTGAAGGCCCACTGGTCATTTTTTGTATGTGTTGTACTAAAAGGTTCCACCAGGCTATAATAACAGGTAATTTAGTTTTGTAGAGTTCTAAGTGTTTTTGTCTGTATTGTAATAGTCATATCCCGAGATCGATGTTTCCTTCTGGTCTTAAGAGACTACATATATTGGTGATTTTGCATCAGGTTTGAAAAGTTAAACACCTGTTTCAAATCATAAATGATGTGGCCTTGGAGGACATTCTTCTCCACTTGAAGAAAATAGTTGTGCGGCGGCAGCAGTTTTCTACCCACTACAGAGATCACCAGTTATGAACTTCACATTTCAACCTACAAGAACATTGAAAGCGAGAGCGACAACTACAGCATTTGGTTTAAATGTCATATCCTTTCAGCCTTTTCCTGCAGCCACAAAATAATGGCAATAATGGTTTTAAATGATCATGTTCAGGTTGCTACTTATTTTCCATGATGCAGTGCGCGAGAGTAATGTGTTATGTTCAATAACTATTTGATTTGATTTATATTGAGTTCATAAACATGCACATTTGCTGCGGTGATTCTAATGGTTAAAGGTAAAATATACTTTGAAATGACATTTCCTCTATTACTTATTGTATTATTATTGTTGAATTGACTTCCATCTCTATCAACTATGCCCCATCATTTGGGTATTTGTGTGAATATAGCTTACATTACAGATATGATAGTATAGGCCTAGTTCATTACAACAGCAGGGCATGAAAAGAATGTAATTTACCCAGAAAAGGGAAGTTATCAGTCAATAAATACTGCAATGCTTTGCTTCTTTCAATTACGACTACACACCTTCAATCAAACAACGCCAAGGCCTCGACAAACACAGATATCAGATTTGCTGTATTTTTTTTATTTCTTTTTAAATCGGTTATTTTGTCAGAAAATATCTTCCTGAAAGTAGAATTAGTGCAGAGAAAACTTTTTTTTAAAACCCAACAGCAGTCTACGACATGAAATTATTATTGTGTGTCTTTATATATTTCTATGCGTGCCTAAAATATTATAAACTCTGAGGTTGGTAGTCCTCAAAAGCTGTAAGGAGGGCATTGATTTACAAAAAAGAAAAAAAAGGTCATGACATTGATGACAAAATTAGGAACCAGTTTCCTTGGCAACAATCCGACAGTTTGTCAGCGTGACTCCTCCTGCTGGCCCGGGATGACATTTTTCCACCCAACAGAAAGACAAAAACACGAAACAAAAAAACGACACCAATGAGATTTTTCTCCTGACTCGACTGTCTAATATCAGAACTGGGATGGCATCTGTGAGAGAACGTGTTGCCTGGCAACCTGCTCAGCCATGTTTGTGAACATGTAGTGAAGAGAGAAGAACATCAGTCCACTCCAACACTCATCGTCCCGGCAACGGCTGAGCATTTTTTTTACATTACATTACATGTCACTTGTTAGACGCTTTTATCCAAAGCGATTTACATAGGCTACTCAATACTGTGGGCAATCCACACAGGAGCAATTTGTACCACATTGTACAACTTTTAGACGCTAATGATTTAAATAAGGTCTATATAACGGATTTATGAGCCATATGTGTACTGCTTAAATAATGTTATAATAATTTGAACAGCTGGTTGCAGGGATTAGCTGCTGCTATAATAGGATAAAGGAAGAGCGAGAGCAAACCATACAAGACGTGGCAGATGCTAACAGCTACAACAATTTGGTATTGTACAAGTAGGCCTACTGTCCTACTCTTAAATAAACAACAAACTACACTGAATTCAACGGCCAGAAATCACCCCTCGCCTGTTAAATAACGGCAAACGGAATATATGAAGAAGGAATACGTAAAACATGGTTGCCAACTTTGGGTAGCCTACCTGGCTGGAGTGAGATTTTTATATCATGGGTTTGATTACACATATGCGCACTAAATGACTGCTATCGTGTCAGCAGCGGGACCTTAGCATATATACAGGATATATATATATATATACACAGGGTTGCCAACTCTCAAGAATCTGGCGTGTGACACACGCTTTCACTCTCAATCTCACGCTCTCACGCTGCCCAAACTATTCTCACGCCAAAAACAAGAATACCGAAGACTAGAAACGGTTTTGAAAACTTTTGTCACGTAGTGATCGTCTTCTCAATAGAACATCTTTGATAATGTCTTCTGGCCAATCAGAATCAAGATAACGGCGTTGTTGTTGCAGGAAGTCCCGACGGAGAATACTTTTGCTGTAGTACATCTCGATATACATCGGTACAACTATAAGACCCCACGGTTTGATGATTGATAGGTGTGTGGGCTGTCTTTCATTTTGACACACAGAACAATAGGGGCTATCCACCCTTGTCCACAATGTAAAGTAATTCACACGGCCTCTTCTCTCAGTGAGGAGCAGCAGGTTCAGCTTTCAGAACAAAGCAACTAAAAACTAATAAGGCATTAATTGTTTAAAAAATATGTCGTGTAGTAATAGATTCATTTTTTTTTCTTCTGTTAAATATGTTCTTTATTCTCGCGTCCAGGAGAGAAGCTTTAAAATGAGACTAAATGGAGTCTCTGAAAAGATTCAAATGGGATACTTTAATTAAAAAAGGCGCGGTAGTGTTACAGACAGAATATTGTTCCGGCAGAAAACAGCTGTGATCTGGCTCTCCTGAGCAAGAAGAGAAGAGACCGGATCTCTCCTCCGGCGCTGTTATATATCCTCTGCTGGCTCCTCCCCGCCAGCCGGCTCACCTCGTCTCCAATGTCCGTTATTGCATTTAAACAGAGGATAGGTTCTTTTCACATTCAATATATGCTTAGCACGCCGTTTCTCCTCATATTCTCTTTCATCACTTTTCATTTAACACATTCTAAACGCTGTAATCAATACTCTAAACAATACTTCTCGGCTCGTTTGGTTTCCGGTCATTCCGGATGTTGTCACATGCTACTCTCGTCTGTAAACAATAATGTATTCAAATAAACTGTACTTTCATTTAATATTCAACATGGTAGTACCTCGACATCTATAGTTGTAGTGTTAAATCCGTAGGTTTCGGTTTGCACCACTCCATATCATTTCGCTACTCAATTCACCTCTTTAGGAAATCGTATATTAGCCACATGCTAAATGCTAACCGTAGATGAAGGATTTTCAGAATAAAAGCTTAACTGCTTGTGCACAAGAATTTCTGGTTTTTCAGTATAAAAGAGCGTTTAAACTGACGGTATGTTTAAGCTACATTATACCATCAAAACATTGATTTTAATTTCTAACACTTCTCAAGAGAGTAGCCTACCAGAATGTGTATTTTATGTTTGTATTTCAAAAAATCTCCTGGGGTAGAATTCCCCCAGACACCCCTGCAGGGGTTGGGTTTTCACCATGTGAATTCACCTGTGGGGAAATTGCAGGTTTGGCTCCAGGTCGCCCTTTTTATTTACTACAGTTCAATTTGGATTGAGACAGGGAAATAAACTAAACCTCACGCGTGGCGTTTCACTTTCAAGGGGAGCGTGTATGTAATTACATTGCAAATACTGACTTGAGCCCCACCACTGTATGGGTTAGCCCTACTGCTTTCAACTGCCTGTATTGACCATTCTGTCAATTTTATTGACAATTTTAACTTTTCTGGGACCGCAGACATCTTTTTAAGGCTAATGGAGTTTGAATGAACAAGTCAGGAGTGAAATTGTTTATCTGTAACGTATTCAACTGCACTCAAAAAAATGATTTGTTAAACCAACATGATTTAATTACGTGACAAAATTCCACGCAATTACATTATGTTACTCTAATTTAAATGAAATATGTACATAATACATGATTCACTGTTGTTGACCCAACACATGTTTATCTCATTCATCCAATGTAAAATTAATGCTTCAGGGTGACATAATTTACCTTAGTTAACCCAACACATGTTTATCTCATTCATCCAATGTAAAATTAATACTTCAGGTTGACATATTTTACCTTAGTTAACCCAACACATGTTTATCTCATTCATCCAATGTAAAATTAATACTTCAGGTTGACATATTTTACCTTAGTTAACCCAACACATGTTTATCTCATTCATCCAATGTAAAATTAATACTTCAGGTGGATATATTTTACTTTAGCTTAACTAACATGTGTTTACCATTACAGTAAATTACATTTACAGTGGTTGCCTATGTCATCAATCTATTCCCTCTGCCAAGGACAAGCAACAAGAGGAATCAAAACAAGAGAAAGACACAACACATCGCTCAGAAAACCTTGAAAATCTATCACTGCACCCGCCTGAGGAATGTCTTGATTATGAGAGACAAATAGAGAAGTCTCCACCGCCCTTCATCCCCCCTATCACCTCTGAGGATACTCTTCCTTCACCCCACAGCTCTCTCTACTCTCCGTTCACCCTTTCACCCTCGCCCACCCTCCTGGAGATCGCTGAACACACATGAAGGAGATACAGAGGGTTGGCACCGATTCCTTCCTGGAGTTCAAAGACCAAACTAAGGCTATACGCAGCTCGCAGCATGTCCTTTACCCCCGCTCCTCAACGACGCCCACCAAAATCACCGCAGAGACGCGCACCATCAGCCCCGTCTTCATCACCATGCCTACCTCAGCCACCTCCCCCCCCCTGGCATGTCCTTTACCCCCGCCCAACAACGCCCACCAAAATCACCGAAGCAGAGACGCGCACCATCACCCCCGTCTCCATCACCGTGCCTACGTCAACCACCTCCCCTCCTTTCAAGAAAGCATCTGCAGTCTCCGAAGCCTGATAAGGATGTGTGTGTACAAAACACAACAATCTCTTACTGATATGTGCTGGATCCAGGTTCAAGGGCGTATGGCACTCTCAACTCTTTCCAGGACATGCCGGGGCCCTGCCTGCCTATAGCTTTGCCGATATCTGTTTTGATAGGTGATAGATTAAGAGCGGTGAATCAGCTTAGAAAGAGGAAGTGCTCAAACGTTTGTGTGAGTTTATCAAATTTAGCAGTGATTCCATGTCAGCCACAGCTTGTCACAAAAAATCTTACTGATAGTGTATCCAACCAACTTAAACTAGCTTTATTAAATGGCAGGTCTTTGGCAGGTAAAACATTTTAAATCAATGATTTTATCACTGAGCACAATCTCGATTTTATGTTTTTAACGGAAACTTGGATTGAACAAAATAACAGTGCAGCTGTTCTTATCGAATCAACACCTCCCAACTTTGGTTTTATGAGTCAGGAAAGAATGCATAAGAAGGGAGGTGGAGTTGCTATTTTGTACAATGATTCCCTTCAATGCAGAAAGACATCTTATGGGAACTTTGCTTCTTTTGAATATGTGGCCCTTCAGCTGAAATGCTCCTCTCAAGCTCTGTTCCTAAATATCTATAGACCACCCAAATACTGTACAAGCTTTTTTGATGATTTTACTGAACTGCTGTCTATAGTGTGTATTGACTTTGACCGTCTAGTCATTGTTGGTGATTTTAACATCCATGTTGACAACCCCCAGGACAGAGGGGCTAAAGAACTATTTTGTGTTCTTGATAGCTATGGACTGACTCAGCATGTGACGGAGCCCACGCACAATAAGGGGCACACTCTGGACTTAATTATCTCAAAGTGTTTGAATATCTCTAAGGTTGTGGTGACTGATGTTGCACTCTCTGACCATTCCTGTGTTTTCTTTGAGAGCTCTATTTCTGTTCACAAAAATGTTCAAGAAGAGGTTACCACAAAGCGATATTTAACTGAAAATACTAGGGAAATGTTTACTCAGAATTTTTCTTCCACACCTGCTAACATCTCAGTAAATGAGCTAGTAGATCATTTTAATTCAAAAATAAAAAAAATGTTATAGATGCCATTGCTCCAACTAAGGTAAAGGAAGTGACTGGGAAGAAAATATCTCCATGGAGAAAGGCCATGACCGTGAGAGCAGAAAAAAGAGAATGTCGAAAAGCTGAACGTAGGTGGCGAAAAACAAATCTCCAGGTTCACTTTGAAATCTATAAAGAGAGACTTGGCCTTTATAATTTGTAATTGAAAAACGCACGACAGTCTTTCTTCTCTGCTATCATTACCAAAAACAAAAACAACGCACGTGCCTTGTTTGCTACCGTCGACAGACTAACTAACCCCCCAGTGTCAGTAGCCTCTGAATTTCTATCCACCAGGGCATGCAATGATTTTGCCTTCTTCTTCACTGACAAAATTCAGAAAATCAGAAAAGCAGTCAGTGTCTCTGCATCAGGTACAGCAAATGTGTTGTCCCTATGTCCACCTAATATCAATTCAAACACCATGACAAAATTCCATCGGATTAATGATAAAAACCTCGAGGACATTATTCAACTTCTGAAATCCTCCTCCTGCTGCCTTGATATTATTCCAACAGGATTTTTCAAAGATGTTTTTCGTTGCATTGCCTCAGATCTACTTCATATAGTAAACAAATCTCTTCACTCAGGTATTTTTCCACAGGATCTGAAAACTGCAGTCATTAAACCGCTCTTAAAAAAGAATAATCTAGACGCTTCAGTAATGAACAATTACAGGCCCATATCAAACCTGATATTTCTAGGTAAAATCATTGAAAAAGTTGTTTTTCAACAGTTGAGTAATTTCTTGCATTTAAATAACTGTTTCGATGTGTTCCAGTCAGGCTTTCGTCCAAACCACAGCACTGAGACTGCTCTTGTGAAGGTCTTCAATGACATCCACTTAAACACAGACAGTGGCAGAACTTCAGTGTTAGTATTATTAGATCTCAGTGCTGCGTTTGACACTGTTGACCACAACATATTACTCGACCGACTAGAAAAATGGGTGGGACTTTCTGCAAGAGTTCTAAATTGGTTTGAATCCTACTTAAAGGACAGAAAAAACTTTGTTTCTATAGGTAAATACACATCTGAGTTGACAAATATGACATGTGGGGTACCTCAAGGCTCCATCTTGGGGCCTCTTCTCTTTAACATCTACATGCTACCACTGGCTCAGATAATGAAAAACAACAAAATAAGTTACCATAGCTATGCGGATGACACACATATTTACGTAACAATTTCACCAGGAGACTATGCTCCAATTCAAACACTGAGTAAGTGCATTGAACAAATCAATGACTGGATGTGTCGGAACTTTCTACAATTAAACAAAGATAAAACTGGTAATGGTTTTTGGAGCCAAGGCAGAACGTATAAAAGTTAGCGCTGAGCTTCAGTCTGCAATGTTCAAAACAACAGATAAAGCCAGAAATCTAGGTGTAGTCATGGACTCTGACCTGAGTTTCAACAGTCACATTAAAACAGTTACTAAATCAGCCTACTATCACCTAAAGAATATATCTAGGATTAAAAGACTGATGTCACAGTAGGATTTGGAAAAACTTGTCCATGCTTTTATCTTCAGTAGACTGGACTACTGTAATGGTGTCTTTGCAGGTCTCACTAAAAAATCTATTAGAAAGCTGCAGCTAATTCAGAACGCCGCTGCTCGAGTCCTCACTAACACTAAGAAAGTGGATCACATCACTCCTGTTCTGAAGTCTTTACACTGGCTTCCTGTATGTCAAAGAATAGATTTCAAAATACTGCTGCTGGTTTATAAAGCTTTGAATGGTTTAGGCCCAAAATACATTTCTGACCTCCTGCTAAATTATGAACCATCCAGATCTCTCAGGTCTTCAGGGACGGGTCAGCTGTCTGTCCCCAGAGTCAAAACTAAACATGGTAAAGCAGCGTTCAGTTATTATGCTCCAAATATCTGGAACAAACTCCCAGAAACCTGCAGGTCCTCTGCAACTCTGACTACTTTTAAATCCAGGCTGAATACTTTTCTTTTTGTCGCTGCTTTTAATTGAACTATTCACATCTTAAACTGCACTGTAACCTTTATCCATGTATTTTTTCTTTTAATGTTTCTTTTATTATCTTTTCTTTTTAATGACTGATTTTAAATGCCATTTTCTTAATGTCTTTCCTTTTTTGTAAAGCCCTTTGAACTGCCTTGTGTTGAAAGGTGCTATATAAATAAACTTGCCTTGCCTTGCCTTACTACCCAACAAAAATACTCTGGAGCCGCAACTGCCGACCCGTATTGCGCATGCGCAGATCTAAGATCCAGTAGAAATGATAAAAGTACTCTACTAGGCCAAAATATTGTCAAAGAGTATATGAGAGTGAGAGTGTGTTAATTAATATATTTGGCAGTTTGGAGTAAGTCTGTAGATTTGTCTGTGTGTGTGTGTGTGTTTCATGTATAGGCCTCTCACGATAATTAATTTTGTTGGATACATTTTCCCAGAGATTATTGCAATAAACGATAATATTGTTGGCACCGTTGTATGACCATTTTAGACCACTGACATAATGATAATATATAATAATAATTCAAGTAAACCCTTTCAAACTGCTAGTCACATCCTCATGTAAATGGCAATTTATCGAGTTCATTTTTATTTATCGTACGATAAGTTAATTAATTGCTTATGGCACACAATAAAAGGCACACAATGAAACAGTGGAAACAAACATGTGTTTGACTTTCATTAGTGAATGAAACTGTGTGCCCTTTATAGTCTGTGTCAAATATTGTGTATTTGTATATATTGTATATATATATATGCTAAGGTCCCGCTGCCAGTAGCCTACTCAAGTTGAAGGGGGATGAGGGGGGATGGCATCCCCCCTGAAATAAAAACGGTCAAAAATCATCCCCCTTCTAAAACTGCCATCCCCCTTTCCATCCCTTATGTCATTTTATAAATGAACGTGGCACTGGTATTACTGCTATTTCAACATTAATTTTGCGCATATTGACTAAAATACTGTGGACGAGGGAGCACGCACGTGTGCAATGACATTTTTACCAAGTTACTGACGCTATGCTATGTGAGTGCCCTAGAGGGCGCCAGAGCGCCGTCATGCGCCTGTTTGATTCATAGATATATATTTGAACACTAGATGGCTCATGGGAGATTTTCCAGCGTAGCTCACCGGCCGCCATCTTGCTACAGTCAACAGCTACTCTGGTACGCGCTATGGTAGCTGTTGTAAGGTGAGTGATCGGCACAAAAATACTCTTAAATCGCTGAAATATTGACTGATTTACAAACGGTTTGGTTTATTATAAACATTATTAGAATGGCTATGATACAGGATGCTTGGACATGTTGAAATCGCAGCTTTTCTTGGTGTATGTGCCGTGGTTGTATTTATTAGCTGGCTAATAACAAGAGGCTGTGAGTGAGACCTAGTATTTACAAAGTTGACCCAGCAACTTTACACCAGTGGGAGAGGCATAACTGCTCTTTCTTTTCAACATAACTTAAGTTACACATGATTTCTTCCAAGTGGTTTGGCTTGTTAAAAACATCTTACATTTTAGATACATTATGACACAGGAAATCGCTGGCTTTGTGTTTACAGAAGTACCTGACTATGCCGGACTTTTGTGCAGCCTACGGATGCTCTAATCGCCGCAGTCTGCAAACAAGAACCCATGGAATCACCTTTCACGTGTAAGATATGACAATATTATGACTATAATTAGGATAATCGTTAATTACTTAGTGGATGTATGTACATTACAAGTCCTGCTACACAGGATCAGTGGGGCTATGTGAGATAATAGTATTGCAAGATTGATGTTGACCCAGCCTCTTTAGAATATGTTGCTACCATTTCTTTACACAATTATTTAATGTTTCTTTTGGACACCTTTTTTATAACTCTTAGTGTGGTTGTCTTATTCTTAAAGTATACATTACATACATACATACATACATACATACATACAATTACCCCAAACATATGATAATTTCGTTGTGTATTTTTGTCCTTACCCTTAATGTTAAAGGAAAGAAGGGAGGATAATGTTGACAATAATTTATATATCTGGCTACCTTTCTCATGTTTTTAAGGTTTCCCAAAACCGGAGAGAGGAGGCGGCAGTGGGAAGTTGCCCTAAGAAGGGACGGTTTTGTTTCCTGTGGCAGGACAATGCTCTGCAGTGATCACTTCAGTTGTGAGGACTTTGACAGGATGGGGCAGACTGTCCGGCTTAAAGATGGTGTTGTGCCAACAATATTCAACTTCCCAGCTCATCTTCAAAGGGTATGTGTATCATTGGCCAACAAGAATTCAAGGTGTATAAGATTGATATATAAATATGTGATTAAATGTCACACTTTAGTTTTTCTTTCTGCACGTTTAGGAATAAATAATGTGTTGTGTATTACAGCACATTTTAAACACTCAAAATGTCTTTAATTATGTTTATTTTAGCCGGAAGCAACAAGAAGCACAACCACTTCAAGAAGAGCAGAAGATGAACCTCAGCCTAATGTTGTGAGTATTCTGAATGTGGCCAAGACCAGAGAGATGGTCATTGATTTCAGGAGGGTGAGGACGTCTCCTCTACCCCTGTGCATTCTGGGAGAGGATGTGGCCGTTGTGGAGGATTACAAATTAGGGATGTCCCGATCCGATCACGTGATCGGGGATCGGGGCCGATCACGTGATTTTCCAAAGATCGGAATGCATCGGAATCGAGAGCAAGGAGATCGGGGATCGGGAAAAAAAAATGTTTTTTTATAATTTTATTTAATGTTACAAAACAAAGATGACCATGTTCACATCTTAAAGTCATCCTGAGGCCTTAGTTTTGGTTTAAAATTACACAACATCATGTATGTGTTGCTTCTTTTGGGCTTGTTTTCATATACCTGGTTGCTTATTTCTCTCAAATCTGGCAACCGAGTGGGCAGGGCGCAGTGTCTAATAGTAGCAGTAAGCTAACGAGAGGCTACGTTCAGCTGGTGACTCGGGACACTGAAAATGTCAGGAGTTTGGAACTATTTTAAAATTGAAAGCGAAGGCAGTGTAACAGCCAAATGCAATGTTTGCGAGGCGGAGGTTCCGCGTGGTGGAAAGAACAGAGCTTCGTTCAACACGACCAATCTTATACGCCACCTGAGAAACAAACACCAAGAGGAACACGAGGAGTACACATCGACCACTCGGGCAAAGGCACTAAAACAACCGACACTTTCTGAGACTTTGAAAAGGAAAGAGAAACTGTCCCAGAACAGTGACAAGGCCAAACAAATAACAGCCAAGATAGCTGAATTCATCGCGTTGGATGACCAGCCGTTATCTGTGGTGGAGAACGTGGGGTTTCGCCGTCTCATGGAGCACTTGGAGCCACGTTACGAGTGGCCTTCTCGTCATTTCTTTACAGAGAAAGCTCTGCCTGCCCTTCATAACAAGCTTCGTGGCCACCTGCAAGCCCTGTTAACAGACGTGCCTGCTTTCGGGTTTACCACAGACATATGGAGTTCTTCTGTGTGTCCAATGTCACTCCTTAGCTTCACTGCACAGTGGATCGACTCACAGTTTAATTTACGACATGCGACCTTGCACGCTCAGAACTTTCGCGGATCTCACACAGCAGATCGTGTGAGAAAGGCCATCGAGGGGATGTTTAACAGTTGGGGAATAGATAAGCCTCGGGTCCATGTCATTTTGCGGGACAACGCGCGAAATATGGTGAAAGCCATGGATGATATGGAAATAACGAGTGTAGGCTGTGTTGCACACACGCTCCAACTTGCTGTGCATGAGGGTCTGCTGTCTCAGCGCAGCGTCATAGACGCACTGGCCACCACGAGGAAAATTGTTGGCCATTTCAAACATTCCCCGTTGGCCTATTCCCGGCTGGAAAATATCCAGAAGGATCTGAAGATGGACGTCAAGCGTCTACAGCAGGACGTGCAAGTGAGATGGAACAGCAGCCTCTACATGCTGCAGAGCATCCTGGAGCAAAAGCGGGCTCTCTCTGTGTACGCAGCTGACTACAGCCTGCCAGTCACACTGACAGCCAACCAGTGGACCCTGATGGAGAAGACAGCTGAGGTGTTAGCTCCATTTGAGGAACTCACCAGGGATGTGAGAAATCCCACTGCATCTGCAGCTGATGTCATCCCTGCAATAACAGCCCTCAAACGTGTACTCTCTCAGGAGAAGACCACTGACCAGGGGGTCAGAACAATGAAGAGCACGCTCCTAGAGGCGGTGGAGACCCGCTTTGCTGAGGTAGAGGAGAAGCCACTGTACAGCATCGCCGCTCTAGTGGATCCAAGATACAAAGACAGGCAAGTACAGTAAATGAATGTACCATTTGAATGCTATTATAATCGTATCTATTACGTTATGAATTATGTATATACAACCAACCAGTATTCATTATTCAAGCCAATTTCAATTTTTCTTTCCTTTTTAAATGTAGGTTTGTTAATGATTAGATTTGTATAGAAGTAAGGCAGTTGCCTGACTTAACTGTTGTGCTGTGTGGTTCTTCTTGTCTTATGTTTTTCTTTGTTGTGGGTAATTGTTACATTTATCTATTTTTAGATTCTTCACAAAGTCAGACAATCTGAGGCTTGCCACGGATAACCTCATCCTGGAGGTGGCAAAGATAGAGAGGGCTGCCAGTGAAGAGCCAGAGGCAGCAGAGCCTATGCGCAAGACACCACACCAAGAAGCAAGCAGCAGCCTGGGCAGCGTCTTGGATGAGATCTTGGAAGAGAATCAGCCAGAGGCCCGGTCCGTGAGTACATCAGCTGATGTCTCTCAGAGCAAACCAGCCCTAGGAAAAGCAATCCTCTACACTACTGGAAAGATAATGCTTCATGGTTCCCCTCACTGGCTACTGTTGCAACCAGGTTTCTCTGTGCCCCCTGCACCTCTGTGGACAGTGAGAGACTCTTTAGTGCAGTGTCCAACGTCCTTGATGAGAAAAGGAACCGGCTCTCACCTGACAGGGTAGAGATGCTGATTTTCCTTAAGAAAAACCTCCACTTAATTGTGAAGCCTGAGAGTGAGTAAGAAGTAAGAGTGCAGCTTACATTCAAGAGCTGACCGTCCCTTGATTTAAAAAAACAAACGGTGCCTTGCAATTTTATATCCATTTTTGTTTACATTTTATATTTGAATTACTGTGTTACTCCAGTAAGATGGAAATATAATACTTTGTTTATTCATGTTATGTTAAGCTGCTATTGTTCATTGCACTAATACTAGACTAGTTAGTCTTAAGGCTAGAATTCTGCACTAAGCCACATTTTTATTTTATTTTATTATTTATTTGTGACTGAATGTGAACTTGTGAAGCTAGTCAAGCTACCTCTTTCCAGTAGAGTTATTTTAATTTTGTTACTGCACTATCTGCACTCAATTTGTTTACATTGTTATTTTGTAGTGGACCACTGATAAGCTTTATCCAATGCTGCTTTGAAAAAAGAATATCCTATATCCATGTTGGATAGAATGGGTAGTTGGGTACTGTCATTTAAATAAAAAAATACCTTAAGGGACAACTTGAATGCTTTTTATTTTTTAATGCATCGGATCGGGAAAAATCGGTATCGGCAGATTGTCAAAATCAAAGATTGGATCGGGAAAATCGGTATCGGCAGATTGTCCAAATCAAATGATCGGAATCGGATCGGGAGCAAAAAAAGGTGATCGGGACATCCCTATTACAAATACCTGGGAGTGCACTTAGACAACGGGCTGAACTGGAGGATCAACACTGACGCTGTGCACAAGAAGGGGATGAGCAGACTCTATTTTCTGAGGAAGCTGAGATCCTTCCACATGTGCAGCAAGATGCTGGAGATCTTCTACCGGTCTGTTGTAGCCAGTGCACTCTTCTTTGCTGCGGTCTGCTGGGGGGGCAGCATAAGAGCCGGTGACACCGGCAGGATCAATAAACTGATCAGGAAATCTGGGTCTGTCATCGGCATCAAGCTGGACCTCTATGAAGCTGTGGTGGAGAGGAGGACACTGAACAGGCTGTTGTCCATCATGGATAACCCCACCCATCCTCTCCGCCTGCAGCTGGACAGTCAACGGAGCTCCTTTTCCAACAGACTGCTGCAGCTCCGCAGTGCCATAACTCTGTACAACAAATCACGTCTGGCTGGAAGATAACTCTCTGTTCCATAGTTTCTCTTGAATATAACCACGTTGTACATTTTACACATATATAATCTGTTCAATATTTAACATTAATATTCCATATGCCTTATATTTATGTATATTATATATATAATATCCTGCCAAACTCAACATGTATATTTTCCTCTTTATTTTTCTTGCTTTTTTCTAATTTATTGTAAAATGCCTTATCCCTTATGCTGCAGTAACAAAAAATGTTTCCCCAAATTGGGATCAATAAAGTACCATCTTATCTTATTTGCATGTGGAATGTCACTAACAAATGAGAGCATAATTTGGCTTGTCATATTAAATCCTTTATCTCGGTGGTACCCAGGAAGGTCTATGATGGTGTTAGTAGGAGAGCCCAATATAATTTGAGGTGGTACTCTGTGTAAAAAGTTTGAGAACCACTGGCCATCTCACTTGTTCTATGTCACTCATACACTTGAATAAACATGTGCAAACATTGAAACTACACCCAGGGGTTGGCAACCTTTACAATCAAAATAGCCATTTTTGTCCAGAGCCTCAAAACATATTTTTGCCTTACAAGGGGACAAGCCTATTAAGATCAATTTCTTAAATGTACGCGTCTAATAATGTGTCTAATAAACCCATACAATGGTTGTGAAAGAATACCAAAGCTGAGGCTAGACGATGATTGATTGTTGGTGTGCCATGTGTCACCGTGTGTCTTATTGGTTTTGTGTTATACTGTATTTTACTCCCCACCTGCCCCTGCTTCCTACATCCCCTCCACACCAAGTTGTTCTTCTTAATAATAATACATTTTTTTTGGGGGGGCCGCCTTTCATAACACCCAAGGACACCTTACAGGGCATAGGGGCAATATAGGGAACAATTAAAACAGTGGATTTAGTGAGATATCAGCCGGGGTAAGACAAGACAAACAACAGTAAATGGACTACAGAAGGACACAAAAGGACACAGGGTACAGTTTATATTATTCTTGGGCTTGTTTCGACTACAAGAACTCAGCGCACCGTGCTGTGAAGTGGTAACGTATTTCAAAGGTTCTGGATTTGTTTACAAATCTAGAAACTAAATACAAAACTAGGACGATATGAAGATCTGATGTCAAAAATAATTGTTATAAATGACACAGAACTGGCCTGTCTGTGAGCTCATTTTATGTTGGTTTGGTTCTTCTGATAAAGGTGTGAATATCTAAATAATATACCACCATATGCTATTGTCATTAGTTGTGTCCGTGTTCTTCAATCTAAGGCATTGCTAAATTAACAACTCTTGGCTTACAGAGTGGTAACATGAGACCGATTTTTATATATAAAATATAAATATATTTTTATTTTATAATTTATTTTAAATATTAACAATATAATAAAATAAATGGAAATATATACACCGACAAATATTTAATATAAATACCTTGTGGTTCCCTCTCTGTGTGTATAGCTATTGCTTTATCTGCTTAATGTTATTTTCATAAGAAAGTCCATGATTATAAGTATGCAGTATCATAACTACATCTTTGATGTTTATAAAAACCAAACCGTTTGAAAATTGGTTGAAAATTGAGCAAGCTATGGTTATTTAAATAGTAAACCATAATGTTATGAATGAGAGCACTGCCTGTAGCAAGATGGCGGCCATGTGGCAACGTCAACGTCGGTCTCCATTGGCCAGCAGCGTGGGTGAGTCATCTAGTGTTTATATCTATGGTTTGATTGATGCAAGAAGCTGCATAGCAGCAGTAGCGCAGGTAACGGTCATCATCACAATGGCCAAGCGACCAGGAGGACAACGTGATCTGAGGGACTTCCTATTTAAAAAGACTAAAAATAACATTTCAGGTAAGTCTAGAGTCAGTAATCTTAGTCATTACTCATTACTTTAGTCACCAAAGGTGGAATCTATGGACATAAGCAGCAATAACAACTTAGTTTGGAGTTTAGCTACGTTTTTCTCTCGTGTTAGCTAGCTAGTTAACTAATGCTAGCTAGCTAGCTAAAATATGAGGACTTGAACTTCATTAGCTAACTAGGCTAGCATTAACGTCAGCTAATCATGTTAAAAAGAGGAACACGACAAGGGACACTGACATAACGTCAACATAGGCCGAGTTGGGAGTGAGAATGTGTTGATTCAGAAGCTAACAGAATTGAAGGTTTGATAACTATTAAGTTTAAGATAATTAACTCTTTCCAAGTGCATTTTTGGGCATTTCTATTAATCTCTGGAGACTCAGAGAATATTTTGTTATATGAATATTTAAATAGTGATATTAAAAGGAAGGTGAGAAACTCCTTTTTCAGCCCCAAAACTGTTATTAGCCTATTATATCCAAACTTGAATGTTGGGCATTTTAATGAAAATATGTAGTTTTCTTAAAAATCAACTAGAAGAGTAATGTCACCTGCTTGCATAAGAAGTCTGCTCAGTCATTGTAACAAAACCATAATGACCTTGTTTTCCTCACATACTGTAGAGGACAACCATGGCCAGGAAGCAGGACATGACACAGCAGGAGAGCGAAGAGCTCGAGGAGGAACAGGTTTGATCATTCTTAATTCTACATGTTGGGTTAAGACACTGTTATTTTTCAATTGGCCTAATACAGCTCATTATGTCAGTGGACAAAAGGCAAATTAGTTTTATTATCGTTTTTTGTTTTTGTAGTGGAAAGAAAAAGAGGAGGAAGCAGCAGCAGGGCAAGATAGTGCTGAAGAAGATAGTGCAAAAGAAACAAGCATCCCAGATTCTGACGGCCCAAGTTACCAGGGAGAGAGCAATAATAATCAAGATATCCCTGAATGCTGGAGATCTAACATGTTTAGAGAGAAAACTAAGCAATACCCATGGCTAATATGCCAAAACAAAACACTTGGTTGTCTAACTTGCCAGAAGATAAAAGCAGTTGGGCCAAATGCTAGTGGGAGCCAGGTGCATATTGCTGACGAGTGGTCTAAAGTTAAAGTGACAGCCTATGGTGCAACGAGAGCAGCACAGCTGCAGTCTCTTCGGAAGAAGATACACAAGCATAGAATGTCAGACTATCATCAAGCAGCTGAGAAGACCATGGAAACGGCAAAAGAAAAAATAATGGAAACGTTGACTTAAGATATGCAGAGGGATCACTTCTTAACTACTGATCGAGTATTTCGCACAGTTTACAAGATTGTGAAATCCGCAAGGCCTTTCACAAACTGATATTGATCTGCAAGTCATGAATGGACTTGACATGGGAAGCAGTGGCGTCAATTCAGCCAAAGCTAAGGTATGGCAAGGTTACTAGTCACATGACTTAACTACAGTATCAATCAATATACATGCCCAGCAAATAATCATAACAAAAGTGACAAGTCTGCTATGTAGCTTTTCTGTGTGGTTAGGAAAATTTGAACTTTTTCAAATGCAGCCTCACTCACATCCCGCTAGCGCAAGTAACTATGGACACAAACACTTAACTACGCACGTCAATCAATCAATTCAGTCAAATGCGCCGTTACGCATCCGTTTTCAGCACCATGGATAGCAAGCGGCAGGGTTAGACAGCAGTAATAGCCTTTCTGACACAATTTCACTCTTTCTGTTCACTTCATTCACTATGTAATTGCAACAATATCACGTGAACATACCAGGTAAACTGCTGTAAACTGTTAAATTCCAAATATAAAGAGGAGAGGGAGGGAGGGAGGGAGGGAGGGAGAGAGGAGAGGGAGGGAGGGAGAAGAAAAGAGAAAGAGAAATCATATTAATAAGATGTTTGGGTATCTTACTTTGAGATGAACTTTATTAATTATTCCACAAGTGGATAACGGCGGGTCCTCAAAGCAGCAAAGTTATTGACGAGTTCATCTGCGTCCAGGGATTTTACGACAGCAGGCTCAACAGCCATCAACATGAGGTTTGTGAGCCTGTCATCGCTCATGGTGGTCCGCAGGTAAGTCTTGACTCTTTTTAAAACGGAAAAGAATCTTTCGTTGGATGCAGTGGAGACAGGAATTGTTGCTGCGATCTTGAATAGCTTGATGACCTCTGAAAAAGCGACAGACATGGTCTTCAGTCGTGTCAAAGCCAGCATTATGTTTTTCTCCTCCTCCACGTCCTCCTTCATCTCAAGTTCAAGGAAAGCTTTTGCTGTGTGACACTGGGAACTGAGAAGGGTGGTGTCGATCAGTTCATCATAGAGTTGTGCAAACTGTTCCATTTTAACTACATCCATGAAATGGGGAGATGAACAATCAAATGCCTGGATAGCATTAAGTAGCTCATCATTATCTGTAAATCGGCGATCTAACTCAGAGATGAAGCGGTCCAGTGTTTCAAAGTATAGTCTTTTTTCTTGGTCATCTCCTGTTTGTCTCTGGCCACTGGATGATCCGACAATAAACCCTGCCAAGGCTTTGGACACACTCCGTGCTCTTGCTGGTCGCAGAGGGGCAGTGTCGCTGCTTGGGAGGCCGAGCTCTGTGGAAAATGCCTTGGCTCTGCTCAGTGTGTCCTGGTACTCTTTATCTGACCTCATCTTTTCCAGCTGGGCCTTAGTACTCCGTATGAGGTTGGAAGCCATCGTGATTGCAATGTCTTTTGTCTGAAGCTGTTCAGACAGTCCATAAGTGAGATTTAAGATTTTTTCTAGGACATGAAGACGCACAACAAAAGTGACTGTCAGCATATTTGTCCGAAGTCCAGCAGCTTCAGTTGAACCCTCTGCATGAGCGTCAATAGTGGCATCTAACACAGCTAGTATAGCCTCGTAGCGCAGTTTTATCTTCTGTAGAGCCCTATACCAATACAGCCACCGAGTGGGACAGGTGCGCTCCAAGTGCAGTATTTTGTTGTGTCCCAACTTCTTTTGAGCCTCAATGAAAAGCATGTGTCTGGTATTGCTATTTGCAATACAAGTATATAGTGTTTGAACAACACCAAAAAACTCTGCCATCTCTGGTATTTCAGTTATCGAGCTCACAAGCACAAGATTTAGTCTATGTGCATGACAGTGTATATACGCTGCATGCGGCACTTTTTCACGTATTAAAGCCTGCACTCCACGCACATTACCCCGCATAACACTTGCACCATCGTAGCATTGTGCAACACACAGCTGAATATCTAAACTCGATAATTCCTTTATTATTTTCTGGGCCAGGTATTCAGCTGTCAGGTCCTTCATGTGATAGGTTCCAATGGCTCTTTCCTTTATAATCCCGTCATGTACATAACGGATCAAAATGGCCAGCTGCTCCTTCTTAGACAGGTCTTTCGTTTCATCCACTAACACTGAAAAGTACCGTGCTTCTCCTACTTCATTTATGATTATACTTCTGATATTTTCCCCAATAACTCTCACCATATCATTCTGGGCTTCTGGGGAAGAATAGTGCGCATACCTGCGTTCCTGTTTGCTTTTCACGTTCCTGTCATCTGTTGCAATAACGTCCAAAAGTTCAAGGAAATTTCCTTTATTTTCATCCTCATCTCTCTCGTTGTGACCACGGAGAGGGAGGGCCTGTCTTCCCAGAAATGACGTGATTTTGAACAAGGATTTGACGTGAGCCCGGTTCTCCTGCACCTCATCTGTCCTGTTTGCGTCAATCCGACTTGCGATGGATTCCTTATGTCCGCTGATCACAGCCTTAAAGTTAGACCACGCTAATGCAGCACAATTGTGTCTACTGCTCCCTTGATGATCCCGGAGATTTTTTTTCATGTTCTTCCAACATGTGTATCCAGTGTCTATGAACACACGCAGTCCATGCCTGTCACCTGTTAAAGTTGAGGCTCCTCCAAAATGACGGCATGCAAAGCAATAAACTGCATCTTCTTGCGCAGAATATTCAACCCAGTCATATTCCTGATACACACTGACATTAAAGCGTCTTCCATTTCTAGTTGGGAAGTGGGTCAAACGAGGACGCCTGAGTCCGTCTGTTTTACATCCACTAATATCCTTCTTCTCTGCTCCAGTTGACCCAGAGGCTGCTACTGCTGCTGCACCCGGGCCTTGACCTTCCTTATCGCTGTCCACGTCTGATCCAGCTCTTTCAATCTGAGAAATTGGTGGGGACTCAGACTCGGATTCAATTCGAGAAGTCGGTGTGGACGAGTTCTCAGCCTCCATGCATGTAGTCTCCGTCTCCCTGTTAGCATCTGCATCCCCGGCGCAGGTGCTGGAGTGGCTAACAGCCTCGTTAACAGCTTGAATCCCACCTTCACTACCTGGTCCTTCTCCCTCTGCTGCTGGGGCAACATTGGAGCCATCACCTTCACCTGCCTTTTTTTTGATAAAAAAAGATTCTAAAGTTCTTTGCTTTCTTTTCATTTTAGTTAATTAGCTTAGCCGAAAAATTTAAAAAAACGCGATAACATGACCCGCTCTGACCTCCGGCGGCTTCTCGTCAGGAGATACCACATTTCAAGATAGGGAGGGGGGATACGTTACGATAAGTATTGGGAAAGATAATATCTAGACTAGAGAAATTGATTGTGTTGTTCTGATTTTCATTTTTATTTAATTTATATGTATTAAATAATAGAATAATCAATACAAATTGACACAGAGTAATTCCATAAATTTATTTTTTTAAAACGAACATTTACATTTTCCCCTGGAGCCAAGGTGTGGCAGCTGCCATACCTTGCCATACCCAATTGACGCCTCTGATGGGAAGAACTTTACATTCAGACTATTCCTGTGCAACAATCAGCCGACACACAGGAAGTGAAATGAGAAAGAGAGTAGTCGGAAAGGTCCTTCAAAGTGGAACAGCATGTTCTGTTCTGATAGATGAATCTACAACTGACAGTAAAAAATCAGTTTTGATCATTTATATTAGAGCGAGCCTAGGGATGAGTGAAGAGCCACTAACATTCTTCTTGGATCTAGTTGAGCTTTCTGCTACCAATGCAGATGGAATTGATCAAGCTCTGATGAGTAACCTGTCACACCATGGCTTCTCTGAAGCTATTATGAAGAAGCGCTTTGTTTGCTTTGCTTCAGACGGAGCGTCCGTCATGCTTGGAAGTAAATCAGGTGTTGCAACCAAACTTGTTGAAAAGTTTCCCAACGTGATGGTGTGGCACTGCATGAACCATCGTTTTGAGTTGAGTGTTGGAGATGCTGTTGAGGAAATTGCAGGGATGAATGATTTCCAGTTTTTATACAGACAAAATATACAGTCTCTATCATGCATCCGCCAAAAACCGCCGCGAGCTCACTGAATGTTGTGAGGACCTTGCGTTACAGTGTCTGAACATAGGGAGAATTCTCAGCACTAGATGGGTGGCATCCAGTTATAGGACCATTAAAGCTGTATGGCAACAGTACCCAGCGCTCCACAAGCACTTTTCTGATGCCTCAGTTGATCCTAGAAGAAGATCAACAGAGAGATGCATGTTCAGTGGTTTAGCAAATCGCCTCTCTAATGCAACTTTTGTCCATCATCTTGGAGTCATGTATGATGCTTTAGAAGAGCTGTCTGAATTCACGCTCTCCCTTCAAGACAGGAACATGATTCTCCCCAAGGCCGAAGCAAGTCTCAGTCGGCAGATCCGCGTGTTAAAGTCAATGGCAGAGCAACCTGGACCAAGGGCAGAGGAGACTCAGACAGCAGGGGATTTGAAGCTATTCAAAGGAATGCCAATGACAAATAATTCAAGGTACAGCAGAGAAATAAACCACCAACGTTTTTTTCATGCCTTGGCTGCTAGTATTGAGACGAGAATGGGTTGCCTGCCTGGTAAACAGAGAAGCAAGGAAGAATACCAGAGCTTTCTTAACAACGTCAAAGTGCTGCAGCCGTCTAGCTGGCCAGATGCCTGTGGATTTCGTTATGCTGAAAAGGAAATACAGGAACTCTGCACCTTTTTCAAGCTTGATAATGGCAGACAAATTCAGAGAGGGATGAGGGAATATATTGACATGGTCAGACTCAAAACTGTTGATGAAATGATACCACCAGCACGAGCAGAGCTGAAACCCCTCCTTCAAGCAGTGAACACTCTGGTCATCTCCACAGCTGAGTGTGAACGTGGGTTTAGTAAGATGAACATTTTAACCACAACTACAAGCTCCCTAGAGGTAAAAAGCATGTCAGTCCTGCTTTTCATCAAGTGTGTTGGCCCTCCACTGAACAAATTCAGTATATGTCAAGACTTGCCTTCAAAGCCATTGCTTAGCTAACAATCCGAAAGCAAGAGCCAGAAAAATTGAGACCAAAAAGCATGATTATGAAAATCTTTGGAAACTTCTATGAGATGGGGGAGAGTGGAGTAGGCAGCCATTGACAAAATTGGTCCTATTTTGTATTATCTTATCACTTAATGCCCTGTTAAAAAAAGTAACATTGGGAATGTTGACATAAAAGATTTGTATTTGAACTGCAATAAAATGATGACGGATCCAGATTTTTCTAATTTTCTTCCTCAATTTTTTCATGAAGTGTTTAATTTACATAATGATTTAATTAATCACGATACAAAATTAACCCTTTAGATACCAGTTTTGATTGTATACCAGTAACTGCTTTTTTTGAAAAAATACACTATTTCAATATTCTAAAAACAAATTTGACTTTATTATTAGTATCATCAGCTGATCCATCTGAATAATAAATGAGAAGATTGATTTTGGTGCATTTGAACTTTTTGTATAATGTCAGATTGAACAAAAAGGTACTTTGGGACTGTTAACCTACGTGATTTGTACCATAGACTTCCATTATAACCACATTTTTTGATCCCCTCCCCCCCTTTAAATTAAAGTGAAAATAAGTTTTTTTGCAGTAATTGTCCTCTGCATTTGACCCTAAATGTAAGTGGTGCCATGGCAGCCCGGGGACAGACTCCAATTCTGAGGTGTCTTGGTCAAGAGCAATGGCAGGTAGGCCTGTCGCGATAATCGATAAATTGACTTATCGTACGATAAGTAAAAATGGACACGATAACTTTTCTGAGCTCGATAAATTGCCGTTTACATAAAGATGTGACCAGCATTTTAGCCTGGAGCGCTGTGGCTGCCAGGGGCGCTGTGAGGGGCGGGGCTGACACACAGCCAGGTCAGGACACTCCGCGTGCACGTGCAGCAGCATAGCAGCCAAATTAATAATATAGCGACAAGCGGGAGACAACGTGTGACTTACTCACGGGGAATTTAAAGTGAAATGGAATTGGTTACAAAACCTAACTACACATCTCGATTCTCCGGTGTGGCAGTATTTTGGATTCAAACCAAATCAACGAGGCGCATTGGTTTAAAAAAGGTAGCGACAAAAGCAGGCAATACCACACATTTTAAACCACCTAAAACACAACCACCCCATTCCGTTTTTCCAGCTGGGAGCAAACACGGCAGCTGGAGATGGAGAGCCCCCGCCCTACAATGCAAACATGTTGGTGTTCCTTGCTCGAAAACTTAGAAAAACAGATTTGGATATGGCCTGTTGAGGCATCTGGGTCTTTGACAGTGGACTGTACACTTGACTGTTGTTTTTTTTTGCTTGTGAGATAATGTGTGCTCATATTTATTTATATATATATATATATGAGAGAGAGAGTTCTGTTTTCCAGCCTGACTATTTAATTTATTGTTTTGGTTAATTAATTATCGTGACAGGCCTAATGGCAGGACTATCTGAACATCCATAACATGTTTGATGTTTTAGGAGTATAATAATTATCTTTATGGTGGTTGGTCTCCCACCCTCTGCGCGTTATCAGCACAAATTATGATTACATATTATACATATGATAAAATCCACCATCCCCCCTGATTTATTTTTACAACTTGAGTACTGCCCGCTGCTGACAGGATAGCAGTCATTTTGTGCGCATATGTGTATTTAAACTAGTGGTGGGCCGTTATCGGCGTTAACGTGCTGCGTTAACGTGAGACTCTTGTCGGCGATAAAAAAAAATATCGCCGTTAATCTATTCTCAAAGTTGGGTTGGGAGCTGGGTCTATACTACGCAAGCGATGATGACTTTCACCTTGATAATTTAGCGCGGATGTATACCTAGCCGAATTGCACTGTAGGGGGCGAGATCGAGTCTTTGACCTGTGTTTCTTCTACTGTCTATGGATCTGACCCCAGTCAAATCAGCCACATTAAACGTGACATGCTAACATGGATACAGCAGGAATGAAGCCGCGGGGTTTGCTTCAGGGGAAATTTATTTTTAAGAAGCTTCCTGATGGAAACCTCGACAAAAATAAGGTTGTTTGCACCTTGTGCAATGCGGAATTAGTTTACTGTAGGAGTTCATCCAGTCTCAAGTACCACCTAAACGCAAAGCATCCCTTAGCTAATGCGGAAGATGCCGGTCCGAGCACTGATGTAGCGCGGGGGAGGACTCGTCGTCAAACAACTATGTTTGAGTGCAACCGAGGCAAGCCCGTCAGCACAGCTCTATCAGCCAAGCTAACTAGTCTCCTCGCTCAGTGGATTGCCACCAGCTGCAGGCGCATTAGCGTGGTTGAAGATGACGGGCTCGAGCTTGTTCTCCAGGCGGCCACAGGTGACCCATCTTACAAACTACCTGCGAGGCGAACTATCATGAGGAGAATACATGACCAGCACGCAGAAGAGAAAGCTACGAAAGTTGAGAAGATGGTAGAGGCGAGGTCTGTAGCACTGACTGGGGACCATTGGACGTCCGTTAACAACGACAACTACCTCGGCGTTACAGTACACCTCATCGATGCTAGCTGGGAACTTCACTCCTTCGCTTTAGGTATGCTACGTTATGTCATTTTAAATTACATAATTTAATTTCGTAGCCTTTTAATTACCACCACGTTATGTTTGCTTCTTGATAATTGCTAGTTGTTTACTACTAGTAGTGAAATTATTCTAATTTACTTTGTCTGTCCGTTAGGTGTGATGAAAACAGAGGAGCGTCACTTTGCAGAAGCGTGTGCAAGGCAGTTCCTCGATGTCGCTAATCAGTGGGGGATAACTGACAAAATAAGCACTATTGGAACAGATAGCGCTCCTAATATGGTGGCAGCAGGGAGGATACTTCCATTCGAGCACTTGCCCTGTGTTGCGCATGTTGTACAGAGAGCTATTGTAATGTCATTTCGGGAAGGTGGTTTTGATGGTGCACTGGCCAAGTGCCGTAAAGTGGTCGGACATTTCAAACACAGTCCGGCCAACTCAGACGAGCTAAATGTCCAACAATCCTCCCTTGGACAAGTTAAGGAGTCACTCGTGCAAGATGTTCCAACACATTGGAATTCCACTCTTGAGATGATAAAGCGCGTGAGGCGCAACAGAGACGCACTGCACACAACGCTGTCGCTGCAGAAGCACAACCTGGCCCTCCCAACAAATGCGGATTATGAGAAGTTGGCAAAGCTAGAGAAACTGCTGGAGCCATGCAGGTATGGTCTACAAAGATAGTGTGTTCATGAATTGGCATACAAGTTTTTAAATGTCACTTTGTATGTAAGAAACACCTGCCCTTAAATGTGTAATCTGAGTTAAATTAATCTGTCACTAATAATTTTTTGCTGTGTGTCTGTCTGTCTGTCTGTCTGTCTGTCTGTCTGTCTGTCTGTCTGTCTGTCTGTCTGTCTGTCTGTCTGTCTGTAGGTACATCACTGAGCTCCTTGGTGGAGATAAGTATGTATCCTGCTCTGTGGTTCTACCTGCCCTGTGCCACCTCCAGCATGCGATGAACATCTCAGATGATGATCCTGCCTATATTGTGCGATTCAAGGCTGCCTTCATCAAGGACCTCAACCAGCGGAGGGAGAAAATAAACATGGAATGGCTTAAGGTATGTCAGAGTGACCAGAAGATAACTACATTGTATGACCATAATAGACTGTAAAGCCAGATGAATAAGTCATGAAGAAATATGGAGGTTGGATTTGGAAAGTGACATTTTCATCAATCAATAATTATTATTTTTTATTCATCAAAGGTGGCGACTGCTCTAGATCCACGATTTAAGGACCTCAAGTGCTTGCCCAGAGCAGAGAGGGAGCCAGTGTGGGCAAAGCTAAGTGCGTTGATGAAGGGAGAAGAACCTGCTCTGCAGCCACTCAGGGAGGAGAACCCTGAGCCACCCAAGAAGAAAACAGCCCTGCTACTGATGGGATCCGACTCAGAATCAGATGAGGAGACATCAGAAGATAGTACAGTGGAGAGGTACAAGGTAGAGCCCAGTGCCAGTCTAGATCAGTGTCCACTGAAGTGGTGGTCGGAGCACACTGCTGTCTATGGTAAGATGGCCCAAATTGCCCGTAAATACTTGGGGACTCCTGCCACAACTGTCCCATGCGAGAGACTTTTTTCTTTAGCAGGCCATATTGTGCAGAAGAGGAGAGCTTGTTTGTCACCAGAAAATGTGAACAAACTGGTCTGCCTGAGTGACTGGTGGAAGAAGGAGAAATAGAGCTTTGACTGACACAAAGCTACTGACTGTAAACAGTTCATTACAACCTGTTATATAGGCCTACTGTTCAACTAAAAATAAACAGTTAATAAACACAAGTACATCTCATTGCCATTGATTTATTTTCATCACCAGTTATCATAGAACAGCTTTCTCAAGCAGTTTGTGATGCATTTTGGAAACTGGAGATGAGCCCCTGGTCTAATGCACCACCTGGCTTGAGAAACCCGTTCTCAAAGACTTACTTTTAGTCATTATTTGGGTAGCACACATATTCTGAATGCCTTCGGCAGAATTCAAATGAGCCATTTTAATCTAGATTAATCTAGATTAATTCCAAGAATACAGTGAGATTAATCTAGATTAAAAAAATTAATCTATGCCCACCACTAATTTAAACCCATGATATCAAAATCTCACTCCAGCCAGGTACCCAAAGTTGGCAATCCTATACAATATATACAAATACACAATATTGGACACACACTATAAAGGGCACAAAGTTTCATTCACTCATGAAAGTGAAGAAAATACATGAACGTCACTGGAGTCACTCCTCAGTTTATACCGTGTTTTGTTTAAATTAATGTTTTTGAGAATTAGTTATTATTTTATTTTATTTATTTGGGTCTACAACAGATGATACAAATGAACTCCGGTTCAAGCTCCGTGCTAGAGCTTTTCAGGTTCAGAACCGGTTCTTCGGTTTAGCGCCAGCTCTTTTCACACTGCCCAGAGTCCGACCGTCACTGCGTCATCGTTTACGTCATGATGTAACCGTTTGCGTCATGATGTAACCGTTTGCGTGCCTGCTTCATAAAGCCAAACCACGCGGAAACCCCTCACAGCTGACACCGACAACAACAATGGCCGATTGTGCTCCAGCTTCCTCTGTACCTCTTCAGAAGAACAGATTCCCAGTAGGTAGCTGGTCTCTTCAGTGGACCACTGCTGCTTGTTAAGTTTCTCCATCGTTGTGTACACACTGGATAAAACGCAGGCTTTTTGTTGTTGTTCAGGAGTTGATCCCGCACCTGCCCCTGCCCCCGCCTCGACGTAAGCGTGTCGTATGTGGTGCTTTTGCTCTGGCCGGACAATTTTTTGGTGCTCGAAATGAACCGGATTCCGGAGCTAAGAGGCTGCTCCGCTGCGGTGTGAAGAGGAAAAACCTGGTGCTTTTCAAGCTCCAGCTCCGAACCGGCCCTGAAACACTGTTGGTGTGAATGAGGTATAGGAGTGGTGGGGGCGAGGAGCATGGGCCCCGGATGTTTTTTCTTTAGCCCCTGACAAATTCTCCCTCAATAATATAATAGATTAACCATACTTTACCTAGAGGACGGCAAAATTGTAATTTCCCGTGTTCAGTGAATGCAACAGAGGCAAGACACCACCAGACCAGAGCCATATAATAGAAGCTATCAGCTAACAGCTATCATACTGAATAAATATTTACTATGAATGTATGGAAAAATGTATGGCATATGGCTGTCTAACAGAAGTTAAATTAATTTCCCACTTATTCTGACAATGTACTTAACCCCAAATAAAAGAACCCAATGAAAAGAGTTGTTAAATAATAGTGAAGTCAGTCACGTTGTAATAACAATAACTCATCTCTCTCGAGTTTTATTTTCAGCTTTGCCAAAAGCCACTAGAGGTTTCTCAATACTCAAATTTCCCCTCCTCGACTCTTCGACTTGTCGGTCCTCCGGTAGTGACCCGGAAATGAATTTCACCGCGCCATTTTGAAGGACATCTCATTTCTCTAAATGCACTTCGAGGACCCAGGTTGCGTTCCGATAATCCAAAAATCAGCTCCTAAATTCTAACCCTATCTCCTATTCCTTGACCTCTGAGTGAAAAGTCACGGGGTTAAGGGATAGTGGATAGGAGAATTCAAAAGGACTTAGGAGAAGAGACTGCGGTACTTTAGAGAATCCGAATGCACTTTCACTATCCGACGTGTTTATGATGCGCCAGCGGACGTCATTGTGTGCGTCTGCTGCTGTGGTGAAACTATGGAAACTACAGTGTTCTATACAACGGACTACATGGATGTTTAATAAGAACGAGGGACTACTGTAAACTCATCTAGAGACTGTGCACCGTACTCTGATGCTGTTGTTCTATGCTTTATGAATGTGGACAATAGAGAAACCTATTCTTCATGACCAAAGTCGGAATTGAAATAAAAAAGGAAAGTGAAACTTATACTCGTCACCCTCTCCCTCCGGTCCACATTAATACAAATGATCCCAATACGTATGATTGTATGAACTATGAAAAGATAATAAAATCAATACAAATGTATTTATTATAAACGTTAGTCCTTAACATCTATCATCACTGTGTATATCACCATTCAAACATCTTTTAAAAGTTGAACAAACTCCACACAGCTCAGTAAAGACTGAAATGTTGACTTTATTTGATCATTTCAGTAAAAACTAACGTTCATATTTCTCTTTTTGATTATAATATTGATGAACGTTCAGAACAAAGCACTTTGGCAACTTACCACATACGTTTTAAAATGCTTAATAAGCAACGTAACGTTCATGATATAATTTCTCGGTCATAATCGGTTGTTTCCGTGAACGGCCGACTGTTGAGTGACGGCAAATGCTGCGGCTGCAATGAATTGTGGGGCAGCATTTTCTCCTCTCCTTTCGTCAAGGGAGGTCCAGTGGTTCCTAAGCTAAAGGGGGTTATTAAGGAAGTTTGAAACCTCCTTTCCTTTCATTTGGAGAATTGGAACGGCACTTAACATGGCTGCCACTGACGTACTTCCGGGTCATTTCACTTGGTTAGGAAGGTTCCTAAGCTAAATGGACTATTGGAACGCAACCCGAGCATCGAGCATCGAGGAGGCTCTCTGGAGGAGCTCTAACCGAGGAGACACTGATGCATCCTCCACGGCTCCTCCACGGATGCATTTCCGGGAACGGTGGAGGCATGACGCACGGCCGGACTTATCTCAGCCAATGACGGCTCTGCATGCATCCCCTGGATATTATTTTAGTAACTGCTTTCATCGCGACGCGATGTTTACAGTGAAAACAGCTTTGAGGTCCGTGCAGAAAGCAGAGCAGTGTGTAAAATATATATCACTCAGTATAACAGGCCTACATTACTTTCTGTTTTTGTATGCTGTAGTTTAGTAGATATCTACAAACAAAGAGTCTACATTTTTCTAAGACCATTTATTGCTTCACATAATAAAATACACAACGGCTGTAGCCTGATTATGCTTTAGGAGCAGTAGGTGTGTGTGGTACAGTGTGTAGGTGTGTGTGTGTGTGGTACAATGTCTAGGTGTGTGTTGTACAGTGCGTAGATGCGGCGGACAGACGGGTCTCAGTTGGTTTGGTGTCCTATGCTTACTTTTAATACTTGTACAACTTGTGGCCCGTAATTTCAATCCCCCATTTCAGCGACCAGAGAGAGGGGGGGGGAGGGGGGGGATATATCAAGTCTCTGATTGTGTTACGTTATTATGAGAGTGCTCTCATACTTGTTTAATTCTGAAATTGTAGCCTATATATTTATATAAATACATGTGTGTGTGTGTGTGTGTGTGTATGTTCGCATCTGTAGCCTGTTATTGTCTCATTATACCGCACTGTCAATGAATTAAAAGTAAATATATAGGTCGTCATGAACACATCTGTCCATCAGAGTGCTGCTGTGCCTCCTGTCATCATTAATGGACGTCTCTTTAAAATGACCGCTCAGAGGAGAGGAGTTCTCATTTCTCTAACCGCCTGCTGCTTCCACTCCTCTCTCCTCGGTTCCCCTCCTCAGTCGTCCGCTCGCATCTCCTGTGGGAGGCACCACGTCTCGAGGATAGGAGTCGAGGAGGGGAAATTTGAGTATTGAGAAACCTCTAATCTGTGTCAAGTGTCCTTCTTGGGTTGCCGTCCGGAGTTCTCCAATATGGCGGACCATCTCGCACATGCGCAGTACAGATCGGGCAGGGTGACGGATCGGTTAAATGCCCAGCATTCTGCGCCACTCTATTACGTAGTATACTTGAAATAGTTGCTCTGCAGCATGTGTACTCGACATTGAGAAACGGCCGCAGTGTTTTCCTGACAAAGTGTGTGTGAGCTCCAGCACTATTGATCCATCATCTGTGTGTTTGGATAAACCTCTGAATGGATTGTGTGCTCTTTTTTCTGGAGCGTTTACCTTGGACTATAGGAGCTAGCTTATTATGCTAGCATGCTTTGATGGAGAGAGAAACGGTGTGTTTAACGGAGTTTGCAGGAACAGGTGATCTAGGAAACATGAGTAAAGTCAAAATGCTGCTGTCGTTGAAGAAGCAGCGATTCACTGCTGCTGCTGAAGAGATATTTGCTCTGTTTGAAAAAACGATAGCAGAGCTCGAGGAGGAGCTGTCTCTTTCCAAAGAGGAGAACAAGAGACTCCAGAAACTACTTGACGCTGTTTTACAGCCTCAGCTTCGGATACACAGAGCAGGTATGTTCCCTTTACTCTTAATTAACACTTTACACTCTTCAGTAGCACTTAATTATCAAATTAATAACACTTTAGACCAGTGGCGGCTGGTGGAAATTATTTTAGGTGGGGCTATTGTAATGGTGAATAAACCACACGGGGAACATTTTGAGAAATTACCCCTTAAATTAAATTGGCTACACTATTTCATCGTTGCTGTTGTATGATTGGTGTTCAGCTACGGTATTTAGCGTCTACAGCACCTCCGCTTTTAGGGTTGACGTAGACCCAAACGTCGCCCGAAGGTCCCCCGGTGTTGTTGCGGGAGCTGCTGCACTAGCTAACGCTCCACTAGGCTAGCGCTACATTAGCAAAACAAACTCTTATTTCTTTTGCAAATGGTGCGACGGGGTTCAAACACGTTCCCCTCCACTGGTTTCAACCAAATACGGTTGAACTGACACTTCCCCATATTAATTTGTAAGTATATTCGAAGATACATGAGTTTCTGACTGCCGCAAGCTGAAGCTTGGTTGCTAGGTTACTAGCTGGGTGTTCTCTAATAAGGGGCCGGGGGAAACAAAGTTAGTGATTACTGGTTCCATGTTGATTTAATTCAATGCAAATTGTTGGAGGGGAACTGAAAGGCTATTACCGTACTGGTTACTTTGCAGCCCGGACATTTCCCCCAAAACACATTTAGACGCTATCGCAACACAGAAGTACCTTTCAAATCCGATCATTTTTAAGACCTTCTAAATCATATTTAAGACCTTTCTTATTTTTTTGGTCATATTTAAGACCTTTTTAAGGCCTTAAATTCAGATTATCAAATTTAAGACTTTTTAAGACCCCGCGGGAACCCTGAGGAGACTAAATACGAACATTATATGCAGACACAGACGTGGTTCAGAAAACAGACCATTAAGGCAACGTGTGTGTGTGTGTGTGTGTGTGTGTGTGTGTGTGTGTGTGTGTGTGTGTGTGTGTGTGTGTGTGTGTGTGTGTGTGTGTGTGTGTGTGTGTGTGTGTGTGTGTGTGTGTGTGTGTGTGTGTGTGTGTGTGTGTGTGTGTGTGTGTGTGTGTGTGTGTGTGTGTGTGTGTGTGTGTGTGTGTGTGTGTGTGTGTGTGTGTGTGTGTGTGTGTGTGTGTGTGTGTGTGTGTGTGTGTGTGTGTGTGTGTGTGTGTGTGTGTGTGTAGAGAGAGAGAGAGACCTGCGCAATTTCGATCAACGTCTTGCTAGTGCGTTGCATTATAGTTAGTCATTTTGTCCGGCTTGGTCTGGAGGCTCGCCGACATGAGACGTTGAAATCTCGCGGGACAAAGACGCCCGCAGCCTTGAGAGAAGAAGAAGGCGCAGCATCAGAAGAAGAAGCCGACTCGGAGCTGTCCGACTTCAGGCGAGCTTTTTGAGAAACAAGCCTAGTATCTGTCCCCGGCTGTTTGAAGAGCAAGCATGGGAAACAAAAGACAGTGTTTACCTCTTTGCATCCAGCTAGTCACACACACACAGTTACAATCACACTCCCTTTAATTGACATAATTAATAGATAGTTTAGCTTCTCACCATAATTTGCTGTGGCCCACTGATGTTAACGATCGTAACTGAAAGGCTGCCTGTCAAACGTAAACATTCAGCCACGTGACTTCGCAAACTCTCGCGAGAGTTTTACACAAGACTGATCCTTTCTAGCCATAACCCTCCACCGGGCGCTGACATTAGCGCCCGGTGATCATCAGATTTGACGACGCTGATTGGCTGAAATTATGTTTCGGAGACATAGTTTACAGATAGCAACAGTCAGCTGCTAGTGGCTGCTGCTGCACTGGTTGAGGGCTCCTCTCTTATCGCCCAGACGAGAGAGGGTAATGATACACGGGCAAGGCCAGGCAGGAAACATGTGACTTATCAGTAACTTTAGACATTGTAACACCATTTTAAACGAGATTTTATTGTAGATTATACATTTTACTGATACCAATTATATAATATTTACCTTGTTCATTAAAAATTAAAATAAAAAAAATATATATATATATATATTTTTTTTTATTTTAATTTGTAATGTGGGAAGAGGTGGGGCGGCGCCCCTAGCGCCCCTATGGGCCGGCCGCCACTTCTTTAAACCCTTTATCAGCACTTGCTGCAGGTAGTAGCATAGATCCTGAAGTAAAAGTACAAACACCACACTGTGAAAATACTCCGTTACGTTACATTAAGTTAAAGCATTTCATATCTTTAAGTTTATCTTATTTAAGTAAAAGTATGTAAGTATTATTAGACGCATGTACTTTATTATAATAATTAAAATGTATTACGGAAGAGCAAACCTACCACAATAAATATATTTATAAAAATACATACATTGAATAGTATGCCACTTAATTTACTGACATGTAGGCACTAGGGATGGGAATTTGAAAGCAAATGTATATTCAAATATTTGACCCCCAAAAAAACGGTTAACCAAAATGGATATCCTATAAAAAAAAAGAAGAAGAAATGTGTGAATGTTTTCCAAAAAAAACCAGAACATTTTTAATTTTGAAAAATAAATAAATACATGTTCAAATAAGTATAAGAACCAAGTCAAATTTTTCAAATGTATTGAACTGGTGATCACAGTTTGAACAGTTGACAGCTATAGGCCTACAGCTTTCATGCTTAAAACATAACTCGGTTTTTAAATGAAAGAGGGATCAGACACGAACAACATAACGGGTTATAGCCCCTACACACGGCGGCGTGCGTTGTCGCTTGCCGGCGGGGGGGGCTGAAACTCGACCAACAACCAATCACATGAATCTCCCGCCCCAGACACACAAGCACGCGGTTTGATTGGCTAGAGCTTGGACTGGCATATGATTCGATTGGCTGACGCCTCTGTCGAGGCGTCAAAAGTAGAGCATTGCTCTACTTTTGCAGCGAGCACCGCAAGAGAAGCTATGCTTTGCTCCCACAATGCAGTTTGGCGAATCGTGACGTCACCCCATTCAAAGTGAATGGGCAGAAGCGTTGAAGCGGCAACGCACACCGCCGTGTGTAGGGGCCGTTAGGGTTGCGCAACCCTATTACAACAGAGATCAACAACCTATAACCAAGCGGCAAACTGTGGGGTAGAGCCGGGACGCCAATACGGAAGTGCCACACACTGCAGTTCATATATTGGCCGATAGGGGCTGACTGCAGAAAGGAGCAATTTCCATAGACCCCCATGTTAAAATGCCCAACTTTACAGCAGAAAAAAACATGTTTCTACCCATGGATGCAATACATATTATTATAAATATAGTTAGATTCCACCTTCATGATTATGGATCTGTGAGTGAATTGTTTTCTAACACGACCCTTTTATTTATATTAGGTCTTAAAGTTTTTGCATAAATTAGGGCGTGGTCACATTGAGTGACGGCTCTGTCAAGGGCCTTCTGCTGCTAGCTTCTTGTCTCTCTGCTAGCTGCTCCGTGAAGCTACAGGGACTCTGCCTGGTCAGTTCATCCAGGAAACACAACTTGATGCCCGCCGCGGTTGTTTGTTCTTCATGCTTATATATCGGACTATTGTGACTCGCTCTGCGTTAAAACAGACGGTGCATGAATGCGGTTTTGCGGTAAGTGAAATTTGAGTACTTATTTATGTGTTAATGATTTTAATCAGCTACGTAATGAATGTTAAGGCTTGGGTTAGCATGGAAGCGAGTGGTAGCTACATCGGTGCTAACGATGCTAATCGTAGCCTCCAAGTTAAAATCATAGACTGTGTATATATAAAGGTTAAAACGAAATAGACAAGCGTTAAGCGGGATACTACTGTTGAACAAACGGCTTCTGTTTGAGGTTGATAAAATAAGGTCATCCTTGTAACTTAGAGATATTTTATTATGTAGGTAGGAACTGTATGCATCGCTAAGGTTAATTTAAATTGGCTATGCTCAAGTATGTCGACAAGCTAATGTCGGTGAAATCAACCTCACAATAAGATGTCTGTATATTACAATTATTAATTTTATATTTCAAGATGATTACTTAGATATTACAATTAGGGCCGGGACTCGATTAAAAAAAATTAATCTAATTAATTAGAGGCTTTGTAATTAATTAATCAAAATTAATCGCATTTTTAATCACATATAAATATTTGACCTGAGAACAGTGAGAAGCAATTTTTTTCACATGGATTTTAGTATACCATTGAATAATGACTGAATACATAAGCTTAAGCAACAAAACATTGTTTATTTTTTTCAAGGTGGTACACTGGCCATAAAGTGTAGCAATAGCATATTTAGGAATATAGTACATTTCAGAGATTCAGGTAGCCTATAGGTAGGTAAACCTTCTGTAAACTATAACACTTTGTTTTTTTAAGTAAAACACAATACTTTCAAGTACATTCAGAACATTGGAAACCCTGACTATTAGAAAACATCTCTCTGTTGCTTCAGAGGCCATAACAGACTTTGTTGATTTACCAACAGTTGTTTTCAAAAAATCTAATACATTTCAGTCCAACTCTCTCAATAACCTTGGCCAAAACAATAAACAGTTCAACATAAAGTGCCAGTTGCACCAACAACGTAATAAATAGTTCAACATAAAGTGTACCATTTAAAATAAAATAAAAAAAGTGCCAGTGATTGACCTCAATCCCTCCTATTATTCCAATATCCTGATGAAAAATAAAATCTCTCTGTTGCATAGGCCACTGTTTGATCAACGCGAATTGGGTGTGGGTCCTTGTACTCCGAGTCGGGCTAACGTCCACGCTAGCTGCTATAGGTTTTGCATTGAGGTGATACTTGAGGCTTGATGTGCTGCGGTGATATGCGAATTCCTTTTTGCATAATTTGCAAACAACCGTGCTCTTATCGACGCTTCCATCCGTCCGTTTTTTAAAACAAAATGTCCCATCCACGGGGCCAACCAAAGCGGTCTCATCAGCTTCTTCATTCATGTTTGACTATTGTTCACTGTGGTTTGTTGTTGTCTGAAGTCATGAACGTTAGTTGGTGCTCCAGTATAATCGGTACCCCTGAAACTCATCCAGTGAGAAACGTTCCGCGGTGCAAAAATAAGTGCGATTAAAATGCGTTAATATGGTTGGTTGAGCTGGAGTTCATTATTGAGCTTACACTTTAACGTCACAGTCATCTGAAGAACGAACCCAAACCTTGTTGTTTTTATTAATTGCATTACCAAATGGATATCAAATAAACAGTAAGAATTGGTAACACAACTTCCAAAGTTACAGTAAAAAGGACTCGGACAATCCAACATGTTCAACAGAAGAGAATCGGTTATATTGTTTGTACACATGGCACTTTATATATATATAATGAGATTTTAAGACCAGTACACTAAGAAACTACTTTTATCGTAAAAACAGTCAGCTGATCGAATGCACCTATTTCCACATCTACACTCCATCAGCTGATTATTTCTATTTGCCTCGCTTTATGAGCTTCACATCACTTGTGCCTTGTACCGCAGAGTTTGCAACGTCACAAATAAATGGGGCCAATCTTCAGTCGGATGTGAATGTGTAATCTAACATTTTCAGTAAGAATAATGGACAAAAGGAGTGCAAATACAATTTATTTAAATGTGAACCAAAAGTTAATCAAATGTTTTAAATTAAAAGCACATATGGACAGAAGGCGTAAACCTATTAAATGTATAAGTAAACACATTTAGTCAAATAATGTGACAGACTAGGCCTGTGCAGTTGGTATCAGCTTTGCCCAGCATGGGCTCCTCCATCAGGCCTGGTCCTCCTCGCAGAGGAAAGACCCTCAGGCCCCGGCCCCACGAGGATGCATACGGCTAAACGCATAGGAGTAATGCAATCGCAAAAAGCTTCCATCCACACGCAATATTCACAGGATAGTGTCTGTCCACAAGAGACAGCTCCATTTAGCTCCAGCTGGAGAAGCTGCAGTACATATGCAGGGGCCTGTATGTGGCGCTGTAACTTCCTCCACAAAAGCAGCGAAGAAGCATGGTTGTCATGGTTGCCCTTCTGTTTATTCTCCGCGGTGGGGGCCGAGGGAACCGGGCAGAGTTTTTCGCCAGTCAACGTGTATTAAAGTTTAAATCTTCCGGACAAAATTATAAAAGTGCCAGTCAAAGGTCTTCTTTGCTATTTATTGAGCTTTTAAAACAAATGAATAACTACTCTATATAATAATAAAATACACGGAGCCTCTCTTTTTCCTCCCTCTCTTCTGACAACGTCAGTGTCTGTCTCATGCAGCAGCTGATCCAGTATTGAGTGACCCGACAGTAAAAAAATAAACGTATAAATACATTTATAACTAGTTTAGGTAGTTTGAGGGGTAATTAAAATAGCTAAGGGTGATGATCTGACTGAAGTGTGTGTTTTGCTACGTTCACCGCTGCATCACAGCGGGAGGAGCTGCAGGTGAGCAGAGCTGCGTGTCTCCGTCCTGTCAGATTAGACTTCACTCGTGTTTATGTCCATATCGAGAGAAAGATAAATAATCTGAATTCAGTGTGCAGTTTACTTCGAGGCGGGGGTGAGCAGCAGAGGTGGGAAGAGGCAGGGCTATTGCGTCATCATTATCAGAAAATGATCGTATAGGGCGTACACACGGAGCCGTTGGACCCCCCAGAGCGTTGCGTTTGCCGTTCTATCCACCTTGGGACCCGTTATCGTTTCCGTAGTTGTTTACTGTCATATTCGGTCGTCCTCGTGTGGCCGAACGGTCTATATGACACTAAACAGTAACGCAAACGACCGTTTTCGTCCTCGTGGGGCCGGGGCCTCAGTCCTCTCCGGGCCAAACAAACAGAGAGGACGTCCATCACACGGAGGTTTCTCCCTGAAGTCTCTGCACCTCTCTGGACACCACGCTGTCTCAATCTGTCCACACTGAATATGAGAGGGGGAAAATGAAAATAATAAATGCTTTAGACAATAAGAAACATAAAGTTGACTGTTGAGTTGCTTAATTTTTTTTAGATTAATAATAATAATAATAATAATACATTTAATTTTATAGTGCTTCTCATCTGCCAAGACAAATCTCGAAGCGCTTCACAGCAAAGGACACTGATACACTACTATTGTCAATACTATTACTGTATAACTAATATATCAGGTTAAGAGGCACATTCAAATAAAGATTGGTCTTTAAATACATGTTGTCTTTTGAATTGTTTGTCTAAAGTCAAGGATCTAGAACTGGTACTTAGTTTTAATGATACAGTCTGGTTATTATGCTGTTTGGAGGAGGAATCACAGGTAAGAGCACTAACTAGCTACCATCACATGTACCTTAGCTTGGCTTAAATGTATTAAACATATAGTTAAGTGATATAAAAATATAAATAACTAATGTCATGCAAACATATTAATATTTGCTTGATTCCAGTGTTGAATTTAGCACAATTGCATACAAACGTTAAGGGATTTTAAGATTCTGAAGTATTATGCTAAAAACTCAATAACTTAGATTATTATTTATAGTTTTGCTGAATAGCTTCATGTCCGCTCACCTTAGAAACGTAAAATGCCACGGCAGTGTGCAGATGGGGAGCATGTTAGCTTAGCTTGGTAGCCTCAGCTAGCTCTGGAACATTCAGCTCGGTGGCAGCACGTCCCGCCTCGGCAGGCTGGAGTAGGCAGGAGTTGAACTCTGACGTCACTGTTGGCTAACCCGGAGCTAACGGGAGAATAAACTCCAGTGGACGAGCAGCACTGCAGCGGTCGGTAAATGCCGCTGAAACACATTAATAAACAATGAACCACGGCACTCTGGAGAAAAGTATAAGCTTGGAGAAGACGTTGTTTTATTTAATCTGACTTCGTATGATTTAAAAGCAACACGATCATCGACTGACGCAGTCCCCCGTTGTTGTTGTTGTGAGCGCCGTTGGGGAGCAAATCAGCTATGTAAACGGTGACGTCATGACGCAGCAGCGGCTGCACCAGTCGGGCTCTGGGCGGTGTGAACAGAGCGGGAGCAGAAAAGGGAAACCGGACCTGAACCAGAAAAGCTCCAGCTCGGAGCTAGAAAGGGAAAAGCGCTGGTGTGAAAGCCGCAAAAGACACGGAGGTTGGAACCAAAAATCTCTAATTTGGACCGATCAGACCAAAGTACAGATTTCCACTGGTCTAATGTCCAATCCTTGTGTTTCTTGGCCCAAAAAATTGTCTTCCTCTTGTTTTTCATCCTCAGTAGTGGATCTTTGCAGCAATTGGACCATGAAGGCCTAATTCACGCTGTCTCCTCTGAACAGTGCATGTTAAAGGTCCCACGTCATGCTTTTCCTGTTATTACCCGTCCCCTTGTGTGTTATGTAGCTTTTTCTGCAAACGGTCTGCAGAGTCACAAACCCTCAAAGTACATCCTGCAGCGAGTAAAACTCTAACACAAAAAAGACCTGTCTATTGTTACGACCCGCCCTCTACTCCGTGGTAGTGGCTAGTGGGGAGACCCGCAACATAAAATAATACACGCAAAAAACAGTACTTGATAACGATCATCTATGGAAGTACAGCCGTTTACTCACACAAGCAATCCGGCAAACGAAAAGAGGTCTGGAGGACTGGAGGGGAGCATGCAACATCTATGCTGCCCAAGAACGCCTCGTTGGAGATTTTTCTTTTTCCATTTTTTCCTTCCGGGGCATACTGTCGTAACGAAGTCCGAATGGACCAATCCGCGGAGCTCCGCACGCACGCACACACTCACTCACTCACTCAACCTTATATTTTCTCAGCCGCGGTGCTGCGTACACAAACACACTCAGAGCTCAGGCTGAGCTCCTCGGTGTCTCACTGTCTCGCAGACCCCACGCAGCAACCAGGGAACGACACCACCAGTAATCCAGCTCACACTGTCTGCTCCTCGAGCCTCAAAGGGCAGAGCAGCGAGCCCCGCAACGTCCCGCCAACACGGCACCCAGACCCCACGCAGCATTCTCATCTGTTTGTCATTACTGGTGTCATTTTCTGGTTGCTAACAAACGCCATTGTAAAACATAAACACTGATATACAGCTGTAACGGTGGTGGACTCATCAGAACAGAGTGGGCGAGCTGACCAATCAGAGCACAGTGGGCTCATAGGGAGGGGGGGGCAGGAGCTCCAACAAGGCGTGTAGGACAGTGACGGCCCCTACACACGGCGGCGTGCGTTGTCGCTTGCCGGCGGGGGGGGCTGAAACTCGACCAACAACCAATCACATGAATCTCCCGCCTCAGACACACAAGCACACGGTTTGATTGGCTAGACCTGGTACTGGCATATGATTTGATTGGCTGACGCCTCCGTCGAAGCGTCAAAAGTAGAACATTGCTCTACTTTTGCAGTGTGAAAAGCTACGCTTTGATCCCACAATGCAGTTCGGCGAGGCGTAACGTCACCCCATTCAAAAGTGAATGGGCTGAAGCGGCAACGCACGCCGCCGTGTGTAGGGGCCGTGAGTGAATACACATACTATGCAGAGATGCTGTATGAGAAACCAATGTGATTTTGGAACATTGAACAATGTAAATCTATTCTAGTAGACCTCAACAATGGAATTATGATCAGTAGAAATGGCCATGACATGGGACCTTTAAGATTGTCTGCTCCTTGAGCTCTGTGATCATATATCTGGGCTTTAATCTGAGGTGCTTTAATTTGCGGTTTCTGAGGCTGGTAACTCTGATGTATTTATCCTCTGCAGCAGAGGTAACTCTTGCTCTTCCTTTCCCGGGGGGGTCCTCATGAGAGCCAGTCTCATCATAGCATTCAATGGTTTTTGCGACTGCACTAGAGGATACATTCCAAGTTCTTGACTGGCCTTCATTTCTTAAAGTGATGATGGACGGTCGTTTCTCTTTACTGGGTTGAGTCGTTCTTGCTATAATATGGATTACAACAGAAGTGAAATAGGGCTTTCCACTGTGCACTAACTCTACCTCTGCACAACACAACTGATGGTCTCTGAAGGCAAGTCATCCCAAACATTGACTCTTGACAAGGCACACGTGTTAATTGAAAACCACTCCAGGTTTCTACCTCATGAAGCTGACAGAGAAGCCAAGGGTGTGCAAAGCTGTCATCAAGGCAGAAGGGGCTACTTTGAAGAATGTAAAATAAAAATCATATTCTTGATTTTTTTAACACTTTTTTGTTAACTAGATTATTCCATATGTGTTCTTTCATACTTTTGATGTCTTCAGTATGAATCTACAAAGTAGAAACACATTAAAATAAACAAAAACCATTGGATGAGAAGGTGTCCAAACTTTTGACTGGTACTGTATTTAAAAAAACACACACATTTTAATATTTAGCAGGTTCCCTCATCTATAATCATTTATACAAGCGCAACTTTGTACAGCAGTAAAATGCAACATACGAAATAATCAAGAAACTTCATAAATTGAACCCTTACAGGGAACATTTTACTGCGCCATCATTACTTTTACATCAGGAGGTGCGGTAAAATGTTCTGATGACACTTGCATACTTTTACTTATAAGTATAAGGTTAATAAGGTTTGAATGCAGGGTTTTAATTTGTAACAGAGTATTTTAATTCTATACTGTAGGCGTAGTGTATCTATGAACGATCCCAAATACAATTCCTTGTTTACATTGCAGCTATTGCTAAGCCAGAAGAAAAAACCCTTTTTCATTTTTAACTGCAAGTGGAAAGGGCTGGGCTACATGAGGTGAATTTAGCCAACAAAAATATACAATAGGTGGGACTAAGAAAGATAATGTGAAAATATTAAAAAAAGGCATTAATTAGGGCTGCAAAATGTCTCCCATTGTAATGGTGATTAGATTTTTAAATGCTAACTCTGAGACCCACGGGTCGTATACGATCCCAAATATCATGTTGTGTTCAAAGCGTCAACTTCATTATGAAGCCACAGACATGCCATGTTTTTCCTCTTAAACTACAGAAACGGCAATAAACAACTCCATTAAGTTTTTAATTGAGAGGCGTTTAGTTATTTTGGTGAAACGAATGAGCGTAGAGTTTTAAAAGATTGGGATAGTCTCACCTTGATTCTGGCGCATTGCTTATCGTTTTCTCTTTTATAGATCTATTCTCATCCACCATCTTTATTTGTGACGTAAAGAGTGAAAGAGACACGTTTCTGAATTGGACACTGAGTGGATGCAGTCACAGCCAATCGGAGTCTGATTCAGAGGGTTGCCTGCCAGTTCTGTTGTTATGTTTACTGAAACGAGAGCCGGTATAATACCATGCGCGAAAACAAAAATAAAAGTTGGAATACGTTATTTTTGTGTTTTGAAAGTAAACTGAGGTATGGCAAGGACGATGGCTACAGCTGAGGCTTCAGAGCAGATTTTTCATGGGGACAATGTTGATACAAATTCAGACGAATCTGTTCAGCATGCCATGTGTGATTCTGGACATGATATATATCATGTGTACTCTTCAAAATTGGCAGGACAAAAAATGACAATTCCTCGCAAAAAAACGCCCATGGACACTGCCCAAAAGAATGGGCATAACTAATGAACAGAATAAGTTAGAATCTTCTAATCAGTTCTGATACAATGATAAGAAATGTGTTTAATTTTCTGTGTTGAATGTTTCTTTCAATGTTATGGTTAGCAGTTCTTTTTCATGAAATAAGTAAATAATTCAAGCTCTGTTTTGTATTTGTTTTTTATTTATGGGCAAATATCCCCTATTATATTGTATATAAGTCTCTAATGAGTGACATATATCATTAGCTGAGGTTGTGCTGATTTCTGGGATGTGTAAAACTTGATTTGACTGCAAAGAAATTACAATTTATTAGGCAAAACACAAAAATATACAAAAACGGAAATGTCCCTTGTGGGTCTCAGAGGGTTAACAGTTTGTTCTGACTGTGTGTTTCCTGCAGATGTCCAGCTGCTGGTGGTGGTTAAAGAAGAGCTTCCCCCTGACCAGCAGGAGTGGAGCACCAGTCTGGACCAGGAGGACCCAGAGCCCCCCCCACACATTAAGCAGGAACAGGAGGAACTCGGGATCAGTCAGGAGGGAGAGCAGCTTCAGGAGCTGGAGGAGGCTGAGATCACCAAGTCCACTTTCACTCCCGACCCTGTGAAGAGTGAAGATGATAAAGAGAAACCTCAGTCCTCACAGCCTCATCAAAGACAAACTGAACACATGGAAACAGAAGCTGATGGAGATGACTGTCGAGGACCAGAACCAGCCAGGAACTCAGATCCAGAGAGCAGTTTACAACCAAAGACTGAGGACGACACTAAAGACTCTTCTGAACCTGACACTGAAGACTCTTATGAACCTGACACTGGCGGTGCTGATTGGAAAGAGACCAGAGAACCTGCATCAGGCTCAAACTCACTGAAAAATAGACATGAATCTGTCAGTGATCCACGACGTAGTGCTGAAAAGAAACAATTCAGCTGCTCAGTCTGTAAGTCAGCTTTTTCACAGAGTGGAAATTTAAACGCACACATGAGAATCCACACAGGAGAGAAACCATTCAGCTGTACAGTCTGTAAGAAAGCTTTTTCACAGAGTGGACATTTAAAGAAACACATGAGAATCCACACAGGAGAGAAGCCCTTTAGCTGCTCAGTTTGTACCAAATCTTTTGCACAGAGAGGACATCTAAAGGACCACATGAGAGTCCACACAGGAGAGAAACCCTTTAGCTGCTTAGTTTGTAAAAAAAACTTTTCACGAAGTGATCATTTAAAGAACCACATGAGAGTCCACACAGGAGAGAAATCATTTAGCTGCTCAGTCTGTAAAAAAGCTTTTTCAGAGAGTGGAAATTTAAAGAAACACATGAGAGTCCACACAGGAGAGAAACCCATTAGCTGCTCAGTTTGTACCCAATCTTTTGCAGTGAGTGGACATCTAAAGGACCACATGAGAATCCACACAGGAGAGAAACCATTCAGCTGCTCAGTCTGTAAAAAAACGTTTTCACGGAGTGATAATTTAAAGACACACATGAGAGTCCACACAGGAGAGGAAAAATAGAGCTGTTTGTGACAAAATATTTAAATGGCATAATCGTTTTCAAAGACACAAGTGTGTTGGTCGTCAGCTGCTTCTGTAACTGTAAGGAAATACATCTGTCTATTTTGTATCCTAATCACCTAATGCCGTTACATGTCAGACGTTACCTCCTAGGCCTGATTTCATCCACTTCCAACCGATTCGCGAATAATCACAAATGTTCATTTCTTTGACCCCTTGACTTAACTATTTCTTGTTTAATAATCGTTACATCTCCTCAGGACCAAGTTCCTGTGTCCTGTCTTTCACCTGCTGATCACCCACTGCTCATTTAAGGTGGACTCATCTTTACAAGGGACCAGCTAGTCTTAGTGTCTTAATGCAAACGTTTTGTAAAGTGATGCTAGACCAACAACGTGCTGTTGGGTTGTGTGCTCTGCAGGATGGTGTCTACTCAAAGATTGTTGATGAAATGAGAGCTTCACTCTGTTTTTGTTGTCAAAACAACGCCAACAGAGCGATACCTCTTCTTTCCAGCCGATGGCATAAATGTTACATCATCCAGTTCAACTGTCATCCACATATTAATGATTCAAAACAGCAATGTGTAAGATATTGCAAGTAATTGACTATTTCAACAGAATGTGAAGAGGTTACAGTCTTGAGGCCACGTCTAATATGTTTGTTTTGTTTGATTACATCTACTGAAATGAACCTTCAATGACTAAATTATTCTTAATTACTATCGTTACATCATGGGTTTGCATTGCAATATTAGAACGCATAAAACCCAACTTTATTTCTTCCAAGTTGCGGGGGATCATTGTTTAGAAGTCTGCTATGTTTCATCCAAGCTTCCACTTTGTGCTCCGATTATGCTGAAAGTATCTGTTGTATGCTTTACCTGTTCCAGTAACAAAAGTGTAATTCACTGGACAGAGACAAGAGATAGTGGATGGATCCAGAAAATAACCAGAAGATAGTCCGTATAGAGCAGGGGTGCCCAACCAGTCGATCGCGGGGAGATTCCCAGTCAATCGCGAGATGTGTCTAAAATTAGAACAACAATATTCTGTGTTATCGTTAATGTCCTATAAAATAATCTTCCTGTGCCGGCGTGACCCCATGTGTCGGGGCGGGGCTGGTGGGCAGTCCAAACTAGTTCGCTGACGTTGTCCGTGTCAACAGGAGTGACGGCCCGCACACACACAAGACCGCAAGTATGGCAGAAGCAAAAAAGCCCAAAATATATAATTTTCACTCCGAGTGGGAGGATGATTATTTTTGTATCTATTCCAATTCAAAGTCCACCTGTCTCATCTGCAATGCGAGCGTGGCTTTATCGAAGAAGGGTAATTTAGGAGCGGCATTTCAAAACAGTGCACACACGCTACGAGATGGAATTCCCTCCTAATTCTGCCCTACGCTCCCAAAAGGCGAGGGACCTGAAAGGACAGTTAAATGCACAGCAGTCCATTTTCACCAGGCCCAACAACAAGAGCAAGGCTTCTACCATAGCATCTTATCGTGTCAGTCACGTTCTTGCGAAACACATGAAGTCTTTCAAAGACGGCAAAGTTGTGAAAGAAGCATTCCTGGAGGCTGCCGACGCGCTTTTGGGGGACAGTAAAAATAATGGTAGCATTTCAACAGGTTTTTGATATAATAAAAACTAAAGTTAGATACTGTTATTAATCAGCTGTAAGTTTTAGTTTGTTTGAACTTATTCATTTAAACTATTGTACAAAATGGTATAAGAATGCAAACATTAAGATCTGTTCCATTTAAATTGATTATAGTCTATTATCAATTCAGGTTAAGAAACTAGTGTTGCTTGCATCCTATTTTAAAGGAATTTCTTTTTATACTCTACTAAAATGCAACAATTGCACTTTGGCAGCAGATTCCTGTGTAGCTTCAGATCTGAGTTGTCTTATTAGTAAGCCTAATTTATACTTTTGTAGCAACACTATTTTTAAATAATGGCAAAGAAAGGGTTCAGTCTTTTCTTTTTTCCCTGTGTCATGTGTGGCAGCACTGTTCAATGTTTCTTGAAAACATTACCCACTGTAGTATGTGACATGTGAATAAACTCCAACTCTGTATCAACAACACTGTTGTGTAGCTTCAGTTAAATACTTGTATGTGTGTAGATTAGAAAGAGGCAAGATAAAGGATCTGCAGTATTTTATGAAGTATTCATCGTACGAAGGTCAGTTTTATACAAGTAGAAGTGTGTATTTACCTGGTAGTTGGCTTTCAGTAATGGCTACGACTCTCTATTTGGACTGGTAGATCTCGGAAGACTGGCAACTTTAAAAGTAGCTCTCGGTTCAAAAAAGGTTGGGCACCCCTGGTATAGAGCCTTCAGGTTCTGAAAATGATCAGGGACAGAGCTAGAAAAAAACTCCAAAGAGCTGAATAGAGCTAGAAGATAGCCAGTACAAAGCCAAGAAAGACCCAGTAGGAAGACAGGAAGGAGCCAAAAGAGTTTGTATTTTTTAATATTCAAGCTCTTCTCTTAAGATATTAGAACTTCCTATCTCAACATGTATCCTTTTATGCCAATTATTGAGATTGTTTCACAGCTTTATCTTAAATATTTAGACTCTTTTCTTTACATATAGATTACATAGCACGATCCACTCTGCTGGATTCTGCCCAAATCTGCTCCAAATGCATGCAAACATCTCGCTTTATCCATACTCCTGCAGTTGTATTGTTCTGGATTCATAGTGAAGTGCATTCGATGTTCTGCACTCTTATTGTTATGTATTTAATATAAAGTTAAATACCCATAAAGTCAGAAAAGAAAAGGGACTCTCTTAAGGAAAAAGGTTCTGAACCAATGAGTTCTTAATTTGCACATAAACTTGGTACAATATTTAAAGTTGTGACCCGATGGTGTCGCCCTCTGCACACATTTAACACTTTGCATTTTATTGATTTATTTTGCCTTTTGTACCACACTGCAAGTCTGACATTTATTAAAGAGACGATTGGAAGTTACCCTGCAGATTTAAACACTTATAAACACAGCTCAAGTCTTTCACAGCCAGAAATATTTCTCTGTTACCTTATTTAATAATGCGGATACAAGCGGCCGAGATGGGTTTTCTCCGCAGGGTGGCTGGCGTCTCCCTTAGGGATAAGGTGAGTAGTTCAGTCATCCGGGAGGGACTCGGAGTTGAACTGCTCCTCCTTCGCGTCGAAAGGAGCCAGTTGAGGTGGTTCGAGCACCTAGTAAGGATGCCACCTGGGTGTCTTGCTGGGAAGAGACTGAGGGGTAGACCTAGGACCAGGCGGAGGGATTATATCTCTTCGCTGGCCTGGGAGAGCCTTGGAATCCCCCAGTCAGAGCTGGTTGATTTGGCCAGGGAAAAGAAAGTTTGGGGCTCTCTGCTGGAACTGCTACCCCCGTGACCCGACCACGGATAAGCGGGAGAAGATGGATGGATGGATGGACCTTGTTTATTATCTTGCATTTTTACCTTTCTAAATTTACAGTAGCCTTGTCTTCAATGTCACTGATTGACTCAAGATTAAAATACTCATTTCCAAAGTTGAGATCCTTGTATTGGAGCCTGAACTGTTGTTCAAGTCCAAAATAAATCTTTATCTCAAGGACAAGTTGATCCACAGATGATGGCATTCCTGACTTGAGGGTAAGTTTTCTCGCGTCATCTACACCAAGAACAACTCGCAGGTCGACAGGACATGACATATTTCCCCTCAATGTATTCTAGGAAAAAAAGTTAGGACAAGTACTACACCATCACTAAATATTAACTTGTAACATTTACGTAATTAATTGTTATTTTATGCTTGTGTTGTGCCTACACAGGGATAGCTGTAATGGCATGGAATAGTGGTTGTTACTTCTTTATATGCGCATGTGCTCATGTTTTACGCTTACATGTTTTGTTTTTGTATGCTTTCTAATGTTTTCTCAAATGCAATCATCCTGCTAGAGACTGCAGGTGAAATTTGGCACATATGGCTACATCTAGCACCTTTACATGATGGGTGTTGTTCATGTTAATGTTCATTGTCCCTTTTTAAATAAAGAAATATCAACAAAGTATTCAGCTTTCCTTCACAGCTGTTTAAGTCACATTCAGACCAACCTTAAACAATGATATGCCTTTTCAGGGTAACCATTCGCCTTACACCGGCAGTGTAGTCACAGAGTGGATAAGCATCGAGCAGGTGTTCAACATCAACGAGGGCAACCTCTCTATTCAGAGATATGGTCAACTCATACGCTCTGAAGTGCTCGTGATACCATGCACACAATACCCTTACAACAAAGCTCACACTGTTTTCAACAATGCATATTTGAATTATTTCAGCAAAATCAGGCAGACCACCAGTTGAGCCATAAGGAATGAGCATGCCAACTCTGTTTCTTTAAGGGTTGCGTGCTTTGCAAAATGTACCTCGTTAATAGTTCGGTATTTTTGCCTGAGGTGTAACACTACTTCCTGGTTCAGTACATCCACAGGAAGCATGGAAACATTTGAAACTTCCATTGTGGATTTAAGGTGGGATGCAGTGATATGATATGCAATCATTTGCTGATGCTTGAATGCCAATGTGAGAGGTACATTCCTGAAGCAATTTGTGTGACGAGCAACTTTCTTGAAGAAACTGTGCTTTGCCTCAAACCTCATGGTCCATTGCCCAACTAAAGGTCAAAAACGTTCAATCATTTGAGGATAATGTTCAATATGGTGATGTTTTGGTAACAGTTTCGTAGGGAAAAGCTCCAAAAATCTATTTCTGTGTTCGACGATTTTACAGTCCAGGTAGATGCCAGGTAGGTGATTATGAAGAGGGGCGACAGAGAGTTCAACAATTTCTTTTAAATCAAGCAAAACATGCCAAGCAGGCTCTGCCTCTGGTATCAAGTCTCCAATTCTAAATGGCAACAACCTCAACAGATTCCAATTTTCATGGACGTTTCCTCCAATGGTCTTGAAAGCGGCAAAAGTGCGCGGTATGGTATGAGGTTTGTTAGTTCTGTCCCCCCACTTGTATGGAAAGCTCAGGATAAGCTCATTTAAAGTGTTAAGAGATAGATATTTCTTGGAAATAAACAAACCAATGCAAATGGCAATCTCAACTGGAACAACACCCTCAAATAAGTTGTGTGCAATGTCAGGAGAGTAGCCCGGAGTAACGTGAAAATAAGAATCTTTTTGTAAAAACACACTCTCTTTACCCCACAACAGATGGTGGCATTATCTCTTGGAAATGTAATGTGCTTGTGATGCAAGTCTAACTCTTTCACAGAGAGTCCAAAGTGGGCCAGATCTTTGAGCTCGCTGAGATGGGTCTTGAGTTTGGTGAATGCTGTTGTCTTTCCTATTCTGTACAAACTACTTGTTGTGCCACAGCCAGTGAGTGCATGACATGCTGGTAGACAGTTAGACATATAGTTGTCGCCCAGCTTCAGGACCATCTCCAACTAAACGGCCTCTTTGAGAAATTCCAGTCCGGTTATCGTTCCGCCCACAGCACTGAAACAGCTCTGGTCAGGGTCACAAACGACCTGCTGATGGTGGATGACACTGGTTCCCCATCTCTCCCCATCCTCCTGGATCTGACTGCAGCATTCAACACTGTCGGCCATAACATCCTCCTTCAGCGCCTCCAATACACCATCGGACTCCGCTCTGAGCTAGTTCCAGTCCTACCTGTCTGGAAGAACAGAGTACGTCTCCTTGGGAGGTGCGAGGTCCCAGACACACCCTGTCACCAGTGGTGTCCCTCAAGGGTCGGTCCTCGGGCTCACTCTGTTCACCCTGTACACTCTTCCCCTTGGCCGTGTCATCAGCCAGCATGGAATATCATTCCATTGCTACGCTGATGACACGCAGCTATATATAAAGACAGACCCTATCCCACATGCATCCTCACTGTCACCATCATCATCACCGTTCCCATCAACATCCTTTAACACCTGCATTGAGGAGATAATGGCTTGGATGCAACAAAACTTCCTGCAGCTTAATAGCTCCAAAACAGAAGCTATTTTAGTTGGCACACCAAACCAGTGCCAGTCATCCCCCATAACCCACATCACATTTTCTGGCCAAAACTCCTGTCAGATGCTGAACAGCTGGTCCATGCCTTCGTTTCCTCAAGGCTTGACTATTGTAACGCTCTCCTTAGCGGGAGCCTTCAGAGGCTCCAATACGTACAGAACAGTGCCACTAGGATCCTGATGAGGGTGAGAAAGTAACCACATCACACCCGTCCTTCATTCCCTCCACTGGCTTCCTGTCTCATTCAGGATTGAATACAAGATCTCACTGCTCGCCCATCAGTGCATCCACGGGAACGCTCCTTCATACCTAAAATAACTACTCACATCACAAACCTCCACACGCAACCTCCGTTCCACAACAAACCATCTGCTTCACCCCCCAGGACCAAACTGCACAATGGGGGATCGGGCTTTCTGTGCAGCTGCTCCTCACCTGTGGAATTCCCTCCCAGACCACCTCCTCCCCTTCGTCAAATCCTGAGTGTAGTCTCTGTGGGGCAGCAGTGACAATGTAGTTGCTCACAAACATGCACAGTTCAGTCTTGTTTCCACTACTCCTCAAGTACTTCCTGTAGTTTGGGACATTTGTTTTGCTCTAGGTTATAACAATTGTGTTATTCTTCACAGCTGGGTCCTCATTACAGATCTGCACTTTTTTAAATGCACCTGACCACCATTGACACACCCGTGTGTTTGGCACATATTATATATATATATAGAAAAGAAGAAATTAAATGTGTGGTCATGGTATTTGACAGGTATGACGGCCCAGAGTCAATCAAAGATCTGTAGAAGCAAAGGAGAGGATGGAAGGCCTGCACATGTTATCACTGGCAAAGCAAATGTCCCAAACTACAGGAAGTACTTGAGGAGCAGTGGAAACAAGACTGCACTGTGCATCACTGCTGCCCCACTGAGACTACACTCAGGATTTGACGAAGGGGAGGAGGTGAAGAGCATCTGCACAGCAGGAGTAAGCAGTTTGACATCACTGTACAGTGATCAGGAGGAGACAGACACAAGGATGGTGCTCCATGCCATACATCTTGCAGAGTCATATTCCCGCATCATTGTGAGGTCTGATGACACAGATGTGGAAGTACTGCTCATATATTATGCAAGCAAATACATGTTTGTTTCATCTCTAGTGTACATGCATGCAGGCCATTGAATGAGAGAGAGATCAGTCCCCATCAACACCATATGTGAGAAAATTGGAAAAGGCATGTCTTGCACTCACTGGCTGTGGCACAACAAGTAGTTTGTACAGAATAGGAAAGACAATGAACATCAGCAGGTCGTTTGTGAACCTGACCAGAGCTGTTTCAGTGCTGTGGGCGGAATGGAAACCGGACTGGAATTTCTCAAAGAGGCCGTTTAGTTGGAGATGGTCGTGAAGCTGGGCGACAACTACATGTCTAACTGTCTACCAGCATGTCGTGCACTCACTGGCTGTGGCACAAAAAGTAGTTTGTACAGAATAGGAAAGACAACAGCATTCACCAAACTCAAGACCCATCTCAGCGAGCTCAAAGATCTGGCCCATTTTGGACTCTGCCAGCTTGGAAGAGTCTTTGCCAGTCGCAAGAGAATTTGCGCTTCTGCTATATGAAAAAAAGGAAATTGGACTGATGTGCACAAACTTGGATGAACTGAGGTTCACAATTGCATCAACATCAGATGCAGTCTCGGAAAATCTGCCGCCAACAGAGGATGCATTTCAACAACATGTAAAGAGCAATGTTTCAGACAGCGATATGGTGTCACAGCCCGAACCCAAACCCTTGTTATGGAGTCCTATTGGCAAGGGGTGGATTGTCAGAGATGGGGCCATTCAACCAGTGCTATTTACAAAAACCCCAGCAAATAGAGAAGAGAGAGACATTACTCACTTGTATTGCAAAGATGCAAAGTGTGGAGAGAGTGGAAAGTGCCAGTGCCTCTCTGTTGGCCTTCCCTATACGGAGTTCTGCACCTGCTGTGCACAATGTCAAAATGTGTTCCCTAACGTTTCTGAGGAACCTGACATTTAACATTATATTCTAGTATCTATATACTTCACCTCTCACTGAATTATTTGATGATTTGTATACTGTACTTTGAATTAAGGTTCCAGTTTCAATAAAGCCTGTACTATTTACACCTATGTTTTAGATACTTAACTTCAAATTTCTGCTGCTAGTATAGCAGGAAGGGCCCTCAGATTTCGAGATACCCCTACCCGAGGTAGAACAAATGACAACAATGATTTTTCTTATCTTTAGGGTCTCCAATTAATTAAATTGATTGTTGTCAAATTTTATTTTGGGGGGAAAAAGGTTTTTTTGGTTGTTCTTTAGAACTACCCCAATCCCTGAAAAAGAGCCAAATTAGACCAGGCCGAATATGGAAAAGGTGACATAACTTGAGAATGACCTCTCTTTTCCTCTTCAGATTTGCTGAAGTATGAACCAGGTGGCTGTCCTACATCACCAAATAGTCAGACAATTGTTTAACTAAAAGAATACTGAATTATAGTCCTGTAAACTTAGCTTTAGTTTAGACGGAAATTGTACTTTTTGGTGATAGGAACATAGGACTCAATCACTTTTCTGTCATTTATCAGAAAAATTGTGACTGTATTCTGATTACTTTCAGAGCCATGTATTCAGTAATCAGTAACTGATTGCATTTACAAAGTAACCCTCCCAACTCTGGCGATAGCATTGAATTGATTGATTTAAAACAAGGGACAATTTACATTAATCGACATATTAAAAACATGTAAAAGTACTCGAATTAGCCAAAAGGCTAGTTTTCATCGATAGTCCCTTTGCCAGATGGTGATAGACATCATAAAAGCAATAATAAAAATACCACAACATTGTTATACCATTGTACATATTTACAATAGATCACATCACTGAGTATAGATAAGAGCAAGTCATGATAATAAATAAAACATTTACAATACGCACTCATACACCCACACATCAGTGCTGACACTGTTGGTTTTCAATGAGCCACTTTTTAATACTGTGCTTGAATGAGTAGTTGGATGAGGATTCTCTTATTGGTTGTGGTATTGAATTCCATTGATGGGATGCGTGGAAGGAAAAGACAGCCTGGCTGAATGCGCTTTTCCTAAATGGGATGGTGCAGTCTCCCCTAGTCTTTTTTTCTTGCTGTGACTTCAGTGCAGTTGGGTGTTTTTTAGGCTGTTCCACTGTAACTGTAATTAAAGCATTGTCTCCAGAAATGATATGTTTAGGACTGGTGTCTCATCATTTATAGATATGTTCTATATCTCTTTTGAAGGTCATTTCCCTGTAGCTCTGTACTGCCATTTCTCTCTCTGGTGTCACAACTGTCCACTAGAGAGCGCTGCAGCTCCTGAGATGTAACACTGATGCTGCAGTGAGCTTTCTTACTGCTGTTGAATACATTCCAGTAAGTTCAAAAATATTATTAATGCCACTATTCAAAGATGATCAGTTTGTTTTATGGCACCCGTTATGCCATTGTAAATCAACACAGTTCTTAAGGAATGAACGGGACGCATGCTGTTTCCCTTTGTGGACATTTTATTTTGTGCTTATCTTAAGAAGCTGTTTGATTTCAGTATATTATTCTGAAAACTGTGAAATGGTTTTTACTTCATGACACCTACTGAACAATTTCATAACAGCTGTTTATATCCTAAAGCAGTGGTGTTGGATAGTAACTAAGTACATTTGCTCAGTTACTGATTTTTTTTTAGGTCATTTACTTGAGTATTTATTTTTTCTGCTACTTTTTACTTATAATCAAATAATTGTTCATGTATAATTATAGAGCTTCATTGGCCCCTATGAGAAATGTGCAAGCTACCCTGCAGTATATAAAGGTAAACTTGCTTTTTATTTATCAGAGGCAACATTTGAGCATTAATGGATTCAGATTTATGATTTTAAAATATAAAATACATTTTTCAGAATATTACATTTTTCAGGTAGGCTACTTTTACTTTTACAAATACAAGTATCATTCGACAACTCAAGGACAAAGTATTCAGCACCTTAACTTACATATAAATAATCATGTGTAGAAAGGATCAACACAATACAAATAATTCCAGTTTTTAAATCTGATAAACACATGAATGCATCAATGATTATAATCAAAAATTATTATATATATTATTCTGAAATGGGTCGATCTGCATATTGAGTACTTTTACTTTTGTTACTTTAAATATATATTTATGTGCCAATACTTTTGTGCTTCGGTAACATCTTGAATGCAGGACTTTTACTGTAACAGAGTATTCCTACACTCAAGTACCAGATCTGAGTATTTCTACTTTTACTCAAGTACAAGGTCTGAGTACTTATTCCACCTCTGCAGCTTACAATAAGCCAATCAACCACAAGGATGCAAACTCTGAACAGCACGAATCCTGCGAGAATATTAGCTTCAGATATGCCAAACATTTGGTTGATGGAGAGAGGCTGGCAGCGACAGATAAAGAGAAGGCAGATATGTTAGGAAGGACACTTGCAGCAGTACATAGTGGGGAGCATCTCAGTGATATTCATAGGCTGCAAAAACAGCAGTTACTAGCAGAGAATGAAAACGTGAAGGAGAAGAGACAGGATAATAGGTCAGCTCTGGATGTGGAATTTACAATGTCAGACTTTGACCTTCCTGAGGTTAGACTTTGATGTGAGAAAGGAACAGTCTGAATTTATGTTTGGGAGAATTGAACCCTAAAGGAATTTTTTAAACATCAGCCGTCAGAACACAGAGATTACAGCTTTACATATGACATAATTATAACATGTTTAGTAAGACCGGAGTAAACCAGATCAGAGAAGAGGACAGGAAGCGACAAGCGTCCTCTCAGAAGTGGAAAAGTAATGAAATGGGGCCATCTAGATGTACAATGTTTAAAAGTTAGTTATTTACTGTAGAAGTTGATTAAGTATTCCCTTGATATAAAAACCATACCACATAACTTGCCTATTTATTAACTAATTAAGTCAAAAAATAAAAAGATCTTCAAACAAACTTTCTTTAGGCAGTTGAACACAGACAAACACACACACACAAAAAGGAGGTTATTATTGCCTAGGAGTTTTTATTTTCTACAGGAATTTACAGCAAAAAAAGACTAACACTGTTGTTGCTAATATTCAAAAAGGTCCTGAAAATCAATTCTAGCACTTTTTTGACAGGTATTAAAAACACACACACCTCCCGTCTCGGCCCCGCCTCTCACTCCAGTTTCCAGGGCAAGTAATATTGCATCAATAAAAAATAAAAATACATGATAGTTTTTTGCATTGGCACAGAACAAAAGCAGACGGGCAGCAGACGTGGGGCAGAGAGGATTCAAGAATCTCGTTTAGTTTTAAACTGCTAGGAGAAACAGATGTCAGGAACGTTTTTAAATGTTTGAAACTTTTTATTTATTTTTCCCCAAAAAACTGAAATGTTCTCTTTTTTCTTTTCCTATTCCTGTGTGTTAAATGCACAGGATGAGTAGCTTTTGCCTTTTCATCGCAGGATTCCTTTTATGTTTCCAAATGTATCGAATTAATTCCAATTTCCTCCTCCTTTGCCCTCTGGATCTCTCTATTTCTGGCTTTTTAGATTTAGATTTAGATCTTCATTTGCAGAATTTGCTAATTCACAGATGACTGAAGCCTGTTTATGTGCTATACTGTATTTCTCGTTACCTGGATGAATAAAACACTGAGTGGTATGACATGGTGGCATTGCTTCTTACTTTAAAGTTGTTGAAATGTTACAGACGCCTTTAACTTTAACTTCACTTCCAATACATTAAGTACTTAGGAAACCGTTACAATTGTCAAATTAGAAGCAGAAGATCATGAGAAAATGTGGACATCTGGTTCTCCATGCAGATTAAAACAAAGTCAGAAAATAGTATAAGCAAACATAGTGCGGCCCAAGTTTGCTTCCAGCTGTTTGTGGGACAGTAAGGCCTAAATACTGTATGCCCGAAATAATACAAATAAAAATGAATGCTCTAAAATAAAAGGGCGTCCTGCTTAAAACCTCCACATCTTGGAAGACGAAAACTGTGCCCACTGTTGTGTAGAAATGCCCACATTATGAAGGGCTTGGTGGAAAACTTTATAATTTTTAGCCTTTGGAGAAATGTTAGAAGATTCATACAAAAGCTTCATTTTGTTCTACTTTGCACTATCTGAAGATGGCTTTGTTTTCATTACCTTAAAGCCTCCTACAAAACACTTGGAAAAATATCTACAGTATATTCATCTAGATTTGATGCAACAAATGTTATTTCATTTGCTTGTTTTAATATATAATTGGGGTAAAAAGTAGGATTTGTATGGAACCAGAGGGGAGGGCTGATTTAGAAGCAGCTGTTCATCCACAGAAGAAATAAAAGTGCACTGGAAAAAGCAAGCAGATTTACAAGCCATTTAATCTTGAATTCAGTCTTAAAATCATACAAAAGGAGCGAAAGAAAGACCAATACATAGCCAAAGTTAACTTTTATCATGAATTTCATTTACGTTTAGATAGACCAGAATAAATAAAATATTTCACTTTTTTCCAATTGAGTGAGAGCTAAATACAAGATTAACTGACTTGCAGAAGTGAATGTTTTTGGATATTAACAGAGGAAGGAAGGAAGGAAGAATAGAGGTGAAAAAGAGGTAAGAAAAGAAACAGAGTGAAGGTATACATGGCAGCAGTTTTATAGGGTGTTATTAAAGCACTACAGACTAGGTGTGCCGGCTGCCTGCCACATACTGGGCTTCATTGTTTCTAATATGCAGCAGTGCGCTACGTTAATGTGTAATAAATCATTTACACAAACAAAAGTCCCCCTCCCGCTCCCAGCTATTACATCTGCATTGCAAAAGAAAAAACAAATAAATAAAATAACAAACACCGGAAAAAAAAACTGAGCCTTCAAACCGTATTTAACGCAACCCCGTATTTTTTTTCCCGGTGGCTACTGTTTTGTTTTCCTCTAAAAGATAATACAGAAGTAGTTTCGATGCAAGATTTGTTATTAATATTATTTTTTTTGTTTGTTTGTTTGTATTTTGTTTTTTAGAAAAAAACTATTTTTCTTCTTAAAGCGCACTTTCTACTTCCTCTTGGTCCGGTGGTGTCTTCTGATTGGCCGGTTAGTCGCTGTCTTCGTCGCCCACTGGATCTGCGTCCCAGCACGTAATGTCAATCTCTGAGCAACAAACGCACACAAATATGGTATGATATTAATATTTGTTGGTGTGATTTTGTTGATATGGAGTGTTGGACTGCTAACCTTGATTGATATTAATGGTGTATAATAATAATAATAATAATAATAATAATAATAATAATGTATTATTACCACTACCTTCTTTTCCTTGTAGATTTTTTTTACAATAAAGTCTACCAGGAATGTGAGGGCCTTATGCCCTATGTATAGTATGTATAGTATGACTGACTGTATCCTAAAAGCAATCTTAATTGAGAGCAGCAGAGTTGTGTGTATGCATCAGGAGAACAGTTACAAATTGAGTTGTGTTAAGGTTTTATAAACTAAAAGGCATAAAGACAAAATATATTGTATACATGTTTTTAGACAAGTATCTCACCTGGTGGCTTGTTATAAAAGACAGGCGCAGGTTTAGCCGAGGACTCCGATTGGCCAAATTGTTCCTCCTGTGATTGGCTGAAATAGCCCTCACTTGCCTTTAAGAACCAACAGACAAGAAAAACATTAAACAAAACTATTAATATGAAAAATAAAACAGAAAAACCTGTTTACTTAAAGCTCATCAGAAGCATTATTAACCTGTCTGACCTGAGTCCCCTCCTTCATCTCCCCGTTGGTCATCAGCAGCTCCTTCTTCTCCCCAGATGCATGCTGCAATGCATGCTGGTAGCTCAGGGTCATCTGGTCCTCGGCCATCACGTCCACCAGGCTGGTGGGGTCGTCCTCGGGGCCGGTGGCCGAGCACATAGACCCCTCAATCATGTCATCGAAGCTGAGGAGGGGCTGAGGCTTGGCGCTGTTGCCGGGCGGGATAGCAGCGTCGCCCATCAGGTCCACCAGATTGGAGGACTGGGAGTTCTGGGACTCGGGGGCGTCGGCGCTGCTGTCCCACAGGTTGACCAGGCGGTCTGTCCCGGACTCCCAGGCAGAGAAGCCGGAGGAGTCGCGGGTCTGCGGGGCCACGCTTTGCACGGGCTTCGTGGGGGCCGAGTCCTGGGCCGGGGGTTTCTGATCCTTCTTTGGCTCCGAACCTGGTGAAGAAAACGAAACACAACTTAAGCAGTGATTCCTTTTTTTTCACATAATAAAGGGGGTCTGCATGCTTTGTCCCAATAGCCTCATCAGTATTCCTAAAGAATTCAATTTGTTTTTGTGGATCACCCAAAACCAAAACTTAATCCATGTTATTATAAAATTATGTTTATAGTTGTGGAGACAGAAATTGCAATACATTTTTTTTAATGTTGACTTTAATTAAATGTTTTATCTCAACTGATTACACATAATTGCATAAGGTCAGTTGAAAGCAATAATGGGTAAGGTAAGGATAATTGTAAGATGAAACTGATCCTTTTTATTTAAACTGAATATGATTGCTTTCAACAATATCATTATCTGTAATTTGTCGATGTTTCAGTTTTTTCAGTGTGCAAGAGAAATCAAAATCAAAATGTGGACTGATAAAACAAAAACTATCTGCATAAATGGATACCACAAGATCTCAGTGATATACATATTTTGTTGTGAATGTACCCTTAAAAAATAATCAAAATTAAAACAAAGCCTTTGATGATGGTTTGATTTTAAGAGGATTTGTACCAAACAAATGTGTTTTGTTAACTCTGTACAATATAATGTATAAGTTGAAATATCTATAAAATGTCCTAATGCTTTATCTATAATTGTATATTAACACATACTAGACCTTTAACAAATATTCCGCTTCCTGCATTTTGAATGTTCTCCAAGTCCACATTGCGACTACGAGGACATTTCCATTAATTGATTAATATATTTCAACATTGTTTTGAGGTTCACTCTCACCCCACTCGTCTCTGCCGTCCTCATCCTCCCTGGTGAAGTCCTCTATGATGGAAGTAGTGACTATTTTAGGGATGGGTGACACGGCGGCCATGTTGAGATCTCTGCTTCCTTCATCGTCAAAATCGCCTAAAGGAACAGAATGACACAACAACATCGAAAGAGTACGGAGCAAAAAGTCACCGGCAAAACCTCCTATAAAATAACACGCATAAGACCAGATGTGTTAATCTACTGTAACACAGGATGTTCAACTGGAGCTGTGTTTTATATTATTTTTTGTCAAAATATGCCAGAATTTGGGAACGAAGGAACATTAAGCTGATTTAAAATAGTCTTCCGATTTTTGTTTTCTGATATAATCCTAATTCAAATAAGGTTAATATTTGTACCTCCAGTCACATCCGGTGTTACTTCAACACATACAACAGTGCACGAAACAACAACATTACATCACTTAGGCTGTAACACAACCAGCAAACACACAGATATGGTCACTGAGACAATCTGAGTTTCTAACATTGTCATCTTTGTTTAATACTTTATTATTAAGAAGCATAACTCCCCAAACTATCTTTGGCACTATGTAATTTTTGAGGAGCATAACTTTAGTAATGCTATGGATTTTTTTTCCAATACATTGGTATATTATCTCATTCCTGCAGATTTCCATCAGCTTCTGTTGTACTTTCTGCTTATTGCCAATGAGCAATGCCTAACATTATAGCTGCACAACATCAGCATGTTAGAAACGTTGTGCTAATTGCTTTGTGTTGTCATGCAGAGCCACTAGCATGACTCTAAACTCTTCATAAAGTTCATCATATTTGTGTCAAAACATTGAGACTTTGCAAGACATTTGTGCAAAAAGCCCAGGTGACATTGTTTAGAGGACACACTGGACATGTCATATTGACAGAAGAAGAAGTAAATGGAGAGTAACCAGTAAAGTTGAAGTTAATAGATAGGACAGTGACATATTCCTGGTACCATAATCGAGACACAACACTATCATGGAGCATGTCATGAAACAACCATCAAATATCCTCTGAGCATTCATTATAATGGCATCACTGCAGTGGGACACAGGTGAGTCACAATGCTGTTGCCACATCCAGGAATACAACTCATTATGACAAACATCAATACAGTCAGGAGAATCACTGCCACCATGAAAATGTCGCTCGGGTGATTTCATGCTTGTTGGAGTCAGACGTCTGAAGATTTCCCAGAAGACATGAACACAACAAACCACAGATGAAGAACAACAGTGTCTCTTCGAGTAGAAACAACATGGCTGACTGAGATGTGTGACCCTGAAAAAGCGATGAATCACAACATGCTCAGCGGGGTCTTGCTTGGGTGGGTTCTCCAATTCAATTTACGGTCAAAAGCCTCTGAGGGAACCAGGCTAATTGCTGGAAGAAGTGTTTTAAAAAAAAAACAGTCATCTTCTTCACCAGTAGAAGAAAATTAAACACACTTTCAGATTAAAAGGAAGGATTGTAGTTCCAGAGCTGTCTTTGAAAGGTGTCATTAAGGACAGGGATGAACTGGTTCTTTGCCCACCCAGCATAATATCTACCAATACAACACCTACCACACCTACCACACACACCACACACACACACACACACACACACACACACACACACACACACACACACACACACACACACACACACACACACACACACACACACACACACACACACACACACACACACACACACACACACACACACACACACACACACACACACACACACACACACACACACACACACACACACACACACACACACACACACACACACACACACACACACACACACACACACACACACACACACACACACACACACACACACACACCAGATCATAAGGGTGCTCTGCATGCTTTTGCCCAGTAGCTAACTTATTGCTGTTCATTGTCCTAAGTATTTCATATGTTTTAAAAAAATAACATTTTGTTCAATTATGCAACGCCTTTGTTTGTTTTGTTTAGCTTGTGAGATCTCTTAGACTTCTTCCCCCAATTGAGATATAAAAGGTGAACGATAGATTTGTGAGAATATATTTTTTTGTAAAACTGACCATTAAAAACGAATACAAAATAGTTGTCTCGATTGCTGTTGTGAGAAATACTTAAGGAATTTAGGACATTGAGTGTTATTTTTCTGCTAAACAACAAACACTAATGCTAAGAATAGTCAAAAAACATGTCTGGTTTTTAGATATCAGCTGGCTTTCACTTTTATAAAGCATCATTTGTAAAGTTAGGACTTGGATGCCAAAAGGTTTCTTGAAAACAAGGCAGAATTTTAAATGATTGGCAGTAATGATTGATACTTACTGATGCAGTTAATAGGCTAAAACATTCAGAATCACCATTATGTTCTTTTAACACATTGACCACTACATTGAGATCAAAGGGCAAAGATCCATATTCAGTCAAAGGCCAATAAACAGCGGTGACGACTGACGGACGGCTGGACGACGTCACACACACACACACACACACACAAACTCACATTTGGGTCAGTCGGTCAGGATTAAAAGCAGCAGTGTTTATGTGTGTGTGTGCAGGGAGGTGATGCAGATCCAGGATCAGAGGCGTGAGATGGAGGATCAGAAGAGGAAGGAGGTGAGAGAAAACCAGTGAGATTTTGAAGTTAAAGTAACAGCTCTTTATCCCTGTGAAAGTAGAACTTTCTTCAATAAAAAACATAAAACATCAGGAAAAACATTTTACAAAAAATAATTTGACATCAGCGGCTGACTGGACGACATCTAAAGGATGAAGACTGAAGGGAGGACACACTCAACATCTAGAACACAAACCGACAAACAGCTTTATGGTTTGCAGCCATAAAGGATATTTAATTGTCTACTATCGGTGAGTGAAATGCTAGTGAGCAGGTTAGCGTTTTAGCTTATTATAACCCTAAAAAAGGTTCATGGCTACATATCGGTTGGTTTTTAATGTAATGTAGGTGTTCCACCACAGTACTGATTCTAAAATACAAGTGAAAAGAGGTATTCTTGTTTAAATCAAACCTTATTTAACTTGAGATTCATTTTGTACAACAGGGAAGTTGATAGGTGCTGAAATATCTGCACTTGAAGGATAATGCTGGCTTTATTTTATTTGTTCTTATTGTCAACAATAAAAAACATCTCAAAATACTATGACTTCCTGTCTGTCTTTCTCAGATCCACTCCCATTCATATATACTGAAGACATCAACCCTTAGGAATACGATTTTCAGGTAAATGCTGGGGTAATTGAAATGTATTGGTCATTTAAAAGAAAAATTCAGTGTTTTCTAATGTTGTGTTTTAGTGGGTATATCAGGCTTTATACATACACAAATAATTGTTAGTAGATGCATTCAGTGTCCGTTTTGGATCTATTTATAGGATTTGCTGACAAGAAGAACATTTTTAATCATCACCAGACTTATCCTTCAACATAGATCATTACTAATCTGAGAACCAGCTACTTCAAATTACGACGTAAAGAGGTCAGGGGGCGATGGAGGTTGTTTGGTGTCGGGGGCAGAGGGAGGGGTTTTGGGGTGAGTTCAGCGGGGAGTGGAGAGGGGGATTCTAGGGGTTGGTTTGCAGATGTGTCGGGGTGAAAGAGTGAATGTGCTAAGGGGAGTGGGTTACAAAAATGAACTTTTTTGAAACTGGAAAGATGAAAATGCATGTGGACTTAAAACTGTGTTTGTCTGAGAGGCGTCATTTCATCGCTGCTGTCTTTCCAATAGGAGTCGTTTTGTTATGCTACGTAGAGTTATACAAAGAACGGTCAATAATGAAGCACAAATTGATCCTAGCTAGCGGCTAACATCAATTATCACATCTGTTTGAGCTTTATTCAATGTTACTGTTGAAGTGTGGAGTAAGGCAGTTACATTTTCCATTTAAAGTGATTTTCCAGAATTCTTTCTTGTCCCGAATTGAAAGTGGAAATGTTACAGTACTTGGAACAGTATTTCGAAGTTTACTTGACTGATTTGAGTTTTTGCAATTGTGTTGGTGCATGAAAAGATCAAATGATGGTTTACTTAAACTAGATACAACATCATTCTGGCTTTAAATGAGGCACATCATTCTGTGCCTCATTTAGGAATATTTTCATCTCATTATTTTAAGGGGCTTGAAAAGTAAAAGATAGTTTAGATGGATTGCATAATAAAAAAAATTAGGTTATTTTAGGATAATTACTTTTCATGAGGTCAAAACCAGAAAAACACTGGTATATTAGTGTTTATACAAATGTACGCGGGGATTATTAAACCGGTCACATTTTCAATATCCACATGCAGTTTCATTCTCATTTCATCTTTGTTTTATGAGTCTTTGTATCTGTGGAAAGGGTTTTGTGATTGGGGAGGGGATATCGGACCATCTGTCTTCTTCTTCTGCTGTTTATCGGTTATGTGCTGTACCTACCGGCGGCGGTGGGCTGTGTCCGTGAGTGTGGCGGGGTGCGGAGGGGCGACGTGCCCCGGGGGAGGGGGCTCGGACTGGGGCTGCTGGGACTGTGCTGCTGCCTCAAGAAGGGGCTGTCCAAGCGGCCTGGTGGTCGTGGCGACAAACAGCCACAAAAACCCCCGGACAACGAAGATTCAACACAGACAAGTAACAAAAACACGGAGCGACGCCGGGAACAGAGAGATGTGGGGAAGATTGACAGGACAGGAAGACAAGACAGACAAAAAAGCAAGAAAGACAGCGAGAGTAGAAGAAGAGAGAGTCGAGTAAAAAGCAGAAAGGATTGTTGGAAAGGCAGAGAGTTCCGTGGATAAGAAAGAGAAATATAGACGAGGAAAAGGTGGATAAAAAGAGAGTGGAGGAGTGGTTGATAAATAAAAGAAGTGGGTGAAATAAATGATAGGGAATGAGGATGGTGAACACAAATGCGGAGTGGAGAGGAGAGAAATTCCTCAAGGAAAAAAAAGAAAGAGAGAAAGAAAGAGAAGACGTTAGTGTGGCTTTATTCAAACCGACTGTAGACAGTATAGAGTTACGCAGAAATCGAGTTTAACTTCCATTCCTGATTATTTAAACCAGCAAATTCATTATGTCAAGAAAAAAGGAGATAACTTTGTGTGTGTCTTTAGAAACTAATGCTTGGTGTTTGAAAGACGTGAATCTCCTGCTTATATGCATGAAAATAACAAAAAGATATTGACCTGGATTTAGTTTGTCGCAATATTAGGACTTTATGATAAATGGGCAAACCCTATTGTACTTAATATAATATTTGGTTTCACTGCCAGTGAAATGATACTGAACAATATATATAGGTGTTCTTGGGCTTTTACTATCTTATCTTTGATTGAACATCAGATCTAACATATTAGCTATGACTCAAAAAACAAATGTAATTGTATTTATCCCCTGCAAAAATGGGAATAAAGTAGACCAAAGCCTCCACAAATCAGGGAAGAAGTGGGCGTATTAAAAACATCTAATTACATTAATAACACTAATTACTACAATTATTGTATTGTTATTTACCTCAAAATACATTTATGAGGACTATGCCCTTGCATATTGATGGGTCCACGCCTTGCCGATTGTTCAAGTTTGCCATGGTTTACTTTTTTATTTACCTCAAAGGCGCAAGTAGAAGCAAAAGTCCAGCAACACTTTTAGTATATCAAATTAATGTAAAGCTTGAGGATGAATAATAGTGTATTTTGGACTTATTACTGCCCATAAAGCCTATAAAGTGTCAACAGTTTGAGAAACTCTCAGAGGACACAGTGGAAGGTTTTTAGTTTGAAAATCATCATGAAACTGTAAAAGCGTGGGCAACAAAATATCATAAAAGTGGAAATGACATCCTTGCCACTGAGATGTTGTCTCTGTTTGAAGCAGGGTCATGCAAACACTAAAGCTGCACGCAAACCACATGGAACAAATTAACTCAAAAGTAAAATCACATTAAAGAAGCTCAAGTGTGTCACAAGGCTCAACAGCATCCATCAAAGTGTGAGAAGAGATGATGGATTTATACTGTTGTCTCTTCAATGTTGGGATACCGCATGTTACATTTAAACTCTTTCCTCTTTGTCATTAGTTTTCTTTTTTTTGTGGCAAATGTGCATATCTTAAAATGAGAAAGTAAAGGTCTGGTCGGAAGGAAGTCGCAGCTGAGGTGATTTTGAAGCTGACCAGTGAAAGGTTGAACATGTGATAATTCAAACGTCATGAACCCTCACACCCACTGCCTCCCTCACTGTCTCCCCCTTCAGGTGTCTTATCAAACTAATGTAGTAAAAAGTAAAAAGAATCCCTCTTAAATATAGTGGATTAAAAGTATAAATTAGCATTAAATGGAAATAGTCAAGTACATTTTGACATAACTGTACAACAGTATTTGAATAAATTAATAAGTGATCTTGTAGGCAGGTGTTTACTTTTATAAATACTTGTTAGTGTCAGTATCTTACTGTTTGAATGTAAGAGTAGAAAAAAAATAATCTTGTCTTACAGAAAAGATTATTTTCATTAAACTGGCATATTAAAAAAACCTTATAATAATATAAGAGATAAAAGCACATCTTTCATTCTTTTAAGGTTTTAAACAAGTTGATCATTGTTTTTTTCGGCTGGTTTCAAAATAATATTTAATACAGCATAATGGATAACAGCCTAAGACTTATAGAGTACATTTACAGTTAGTTTCCCTTCTTTCTACTCGTTCACCCCTGTTTAACCATTGAACAATATTGGATTCTGGTAACACTGCAAATGTTTTTATTGTTCCAGTTTAAACCACAATAGATTGAACCTAGGAGAAAAAGTGTTAGGTGAGTTTTGGTGCTTACCGCTCCTGTGGATGGAGACGGGTGAGGTGTCGACGCTGATGGTCATGGCTCTCTCCTTCTGCTTGAAAAACTCCCGAGGGTTTCCTGAGCGCTGAGCGATGATGGCCTTTGCCTCCTGGAAACACACATTATATAATACACACAATATTCAGCAATCTGGACTACAGTGTTCCCTGTTCCATTCATGTCAAGCCAAATCCTGCAGGAAAGTTCAATATCTTTACTCAGAATTTTCAAATAAGAGTAAAGTTACTCCAAAAAATGACAGAGCCACTTTTGACTCACCTCCGCCTCAGTCTCCTTCTTGTCCAGGTTGAGGTCGTCGAGGCTCGCTTTCGCTGCCTGCAGAGAAGAGGAACACACATGAAGATTTAAAGAACAATCTAGGAAAGCTGTCATTGCAGTTGTTGCCTGTAATGAGCAGATGAGCTTCCTCTGCTGTAGCTGCAGTAATAACAGCTAAACATTTTTGGTTTGATAAAAAAGGTCTGATAGTGCTGACTGAAAACTGCCTGACCCCTGCTGCTTTCTTCCCCTCTTCCATAAGTTACAAAGCCTAAAGTTCCCACGATCCATGAACTCAACACAAGGACAGATATTAAAATGTTCATATGATTAGCCAAAATATATTTTTTTTCCTTCTTTTTTTTTTTCAAAGTCAACTTTATTGTCAATCTTTCAGTTTGTGTACAGACAGAGATCGAAATACCGTTTCCCACAATCCCGAATACAAAAAATACAAATATATATACAAATATGTATACAAATATGTATATACTTATATACACACAATCAACAGACACATGTATACATATGCACACATTAAGACATAAATAAAAGAACAACAATCAATATATACAAAACAACATTCACTTCAATTTCTTGGGGAAATGTACATTAGTGCAAGAATATCAGAGCTGTGCAACAACCCAGCAAGCAGCTGATGCAAGATGAGGGAAATAAACCACACACACTCACTGTCGGAGTATAATCAAACCCTTAAAAACAAACCCCACTGTCTGACAAAAAGATCAAATGTTTGTGTCTCAGAGTGATTAGAACCAGAAGTGTGTACAATGGTTCTTTTTGGAGAGGAAGTGATGCTCTGATGGGTAAAGTGTGAATAAGCTCAGGATAAAGTAAATGCAGTTGTGTGGTAAAACAGAACGGTATATTACTGTAAAAAAGTTGGATGAGCAAGATATCCTGTAATCTCACAATTATACAGTTTTTTCAACACTGACTTTGTCTGATATTGATTGCAGTCTTTGTGCCAGATGTAAAGACACAGGAACGTACCATGGCTGCCTGGCTCTGCAACCTCTCTTTGGCCTCTTCCTCCTCCAGCAGCTTCTTCCTGTTCTCAGATAAAAACACACAGATTAGAAAATACTTTACACTTTCCTGACACCTCGAAATTACCCGATATTTAAATACCAGAACCAGGGTCCTGTTTCCCTACGATCAATCTGGAAAGCTTCATGGTGCTAAATGTGACTTTTAATACAATTTAAAGTGCTTTTGCAAAAAATGTTGATGAGCATGCAAAACTTCTGCAGGACTGTGGTGGAAAAATAATTCAGATTCTTTACTTCAGTAAAAATACTAATTCCACACAGTAAATATACAAATGTCAAAGTACTGCATCAATAATGATTGAAGTGATTCATAAAATATTTGAAAGCAAAGCAGCAAACCTTCACATTTAAGAAAATGGAACTGTGAAATATTATTTAGAATTTCTGTCATGGTTTTAGTGACCAAAATACAATGTTGGATGGTTAGATCTAAACCAAATAATCATATTTTAAAACATTTTCCCTGTGCAATAATCTGAATTTGAAAAGTAGCAAGTCAATCAATCTGTAAAATAAATAAAGTGGAGTAATATGTACACAATTGGCCTCTAAAATGTAGTAGAAGTATTCGGTTGTAAAAAGCGAAAATTCTGCAGGACTTTTTTAAACAAATTAAACACAACAGTTATTGAGCCATTTGCAAATTGATAAAGGAAGTAGCACTTGACCTCTGCAGTGCTACTCCTGAAATAGATGTTCTCAGGGAGAGTAGTTCCTCACCGGTGCTCCTCGATCTGCTGCTCCCTCTCGCGGTATCTCAGCTCTCGGCTCTCCTGCTCTTTCCTCTCCAGCTCCATTCGCTCCTCGTCAAAACGCTGCCTCTCCTCTGCTACCTTCATCTTCTCCTCCTCCTTCCTCACCTCCTCCTCGCGCTGGAGAGCAAACACAGACAAAGAGATGACTTTACATTTCATTTGGCTGACGCTTTTATACAAAGCAACTTACAATAAGTGGAAGCTGAGCAATCTGGTGCCACTAAATGTTTTTAAAGCTCGGTTGGATGCTACTCAATCGGAAGCTATTGGTACCTGTTTCTGTGGATAATTATGTAAATGATGCTGTACTGATGTCCTTGTTGTTCCGTCTATGTTTCTATGTTTCATGTGGAACTACTTGAGCAGGTCTCCCTTGAAAAAGAGATCAATGATCTCAATGGGATCTGATTAAATAAAGGCTTGAAATTAAATGAAAGTGAATTAATTTGAATGCTTTTATTTTAGAATTTAATTAAGTGTTTTTGAGGGGTCCCACTCGATATTAGTGGTCTGGTTAAGCCAATCTAGTCTGTTGATGTCTTTATTTACAATTTATTAAATCTATATTTAACTATATGCCTAAACCCCACACCTTATATGCATAGTCTTCTAAATATGCACCTTATACAAATAAATGTATTCATTCTTACATTATGTGCATCACTACAGCGTTGTTCTGTTATGTGAGTTCATTGAAAACTCACGCACTTTACTACTCTTTGCACTTCCTGGTTGGACGCAAGCTGCATTTCGCTGTACTCTGTGCTTTGACAATAAAGTTGAATCAAATAATCTAATCTAGATTTCTTGTTTTGTCAACACCAAAAATGTTCAGAATTTGGTATTTGATTACTTTAGTTGTGGTGCTGGACCTGTGTGTTTGATATGTACACGTTCTGACGCTGTGAAGTTCAGATGGAGGAAACGCCCTGCAGCCCAACAACAACACTGTCCTTTCATATTTAGTCTGAACATGCTGAAGGCAGCACAGCTGGAGGACGTAGCAGTGTTTGACTTTGTTCTTCACTTCTACTGTACTCCCAACACAGTCATCGGCTTTATGGAAGAGTGAGACGAAGAAAACGGAAACCACTCTCCTCTTCATGAGAGTGATATCAGAAGTTTTCTTCTTCAATAATCAATGATAACCAGAGGTGGGAAGTAACTAAGTACAACTACGAAGGTAATGTACTTAAGTACCATTTTGAGAGACTGTACTTTACTTGAGTATTTCCCTTTTATGCTACTTTGTACATTTAGTCCACTACAATTCAGATTTAAATAGTCTACTTTTACTCAACTACATGTATTTATTGTATTTGGTTACTTTACAGAGATTAGGGTTGGTGGGTAAATGAAAAACCAAACCGTCAGTTATTCACATCTATCAGTATACTGTATAGGCCTTTGGATTTGTACTAAAGCCGAGTGCACAAAGCTTTTCTTGTGAAATGATGTAAGATTATTACCAACACTTGGAGCACCCTTAGTTTGACCTCTAAATAAAGTGAATGCAATTTTTGACTTTAGCTTTTTTCCCCAATGAATCATTTTCTAGTCACTCCCCTTGTCTAACCCATGCTTTATTCCCTTCCCTCAATCTTCCCTCTTCTTCTTCCATCTTGAATCCATCTCAATATTCCCGTGTCACTTCCTGCTTCTTTCCTCTTGCACACTTACCTTGGCTTGCTCCCAGAACTCCTCCCTATTGATCTTCTTCATCTCCACCTCTGCATTGGTCTTCTCGTACACTGTGCCCTGCGTCGGAGGGGACGTGCAGACAGAGGACCAGTTTCAGAAATAAAAATCACAGCAGGGGAACAGTGTGTGTCAACGCTGAATGATGTCAATTTCTATATCTATATGAATTGCTCAGCATGAACTGTCTGCTTTTAAATTAACGTTTTATTCCATAAATCAGCTCACTGCGTCATTCGGTACAAATACACCTTGCTCTAGTTGATCTCTTTTCTGTCTGTTGCGCAACATTTAACATTACATTGAGGATCCCAAAGTATGCAAACACATTAAATATGTTAGGTAGTATTTGGGGGAAATGTGTTGTTTAATTTGATGGTGGTGATTTAATGGTTTTGCATAACTTGGGAACAATAGGTTAGAATAAATATAATGCAGTAAAGAACAAAAATGTATCTGTTACAATGCTAAACCTACTGAACTTAATAGGGCAAGGGCGTAATCATTTGGTGAAAGTATTGAATACAGATATCTCCAAGTTGACATTTGAAGCAAAGATTATTTAATAATTCTTCACATTTTTGGTTTAGCACTTTGAATTTCGAAGTGTTTACTAATAACTTCCTATGTGTGTGAGTCTCCTCTCCATACCACGTCTTTGTTGTCCTCCTCTCGGGTCTTCAGGCGGCTCAGGACGGGACTCGCCACCACCGCCGTCCCATTGGTCAGCCTCTGCCCGATGGCCGACGGCTCGATGTCCTCCAGACTGCTGGCGTTCACAGTCAACTCCACCCCCTGGACAGAGAGATCACATTTCATTCATGAGTAAGATAAGATGGACCTTTATTATTGAGATTCAGGTGTTTTAGCAGAAACAGAAAAAGAGAGAAACATGAGAATACACAAGGAAGTGGTGGCCTAGTATGAGGTATTATAATAAGGCATATAGCAAAGTGAACACATTGTAAACATCTAATTGGACACTTAGATCTTAAATCATCCCTCACCTCTTATGTCTTATACTTTTGTGTTGATAATTATTCATTTATATTGTATTTTTAGATACATTTTTATGTTACAACAGTATTATATACATGTTTTTCATTCAGTGCTTTGATCTGATTATGGTCATTTTACTTAGGCCATTAAATTAACTAATAAACTTGAATTTCATGTCTTGGTCTTATTTAATGCAAATGGCTTACTTGATTTTAGCACATTAAATGTTTCATACATTTAATATGAACTAATGTGTTTTATTATGTATTGTTCAATCCTATGGCACAATAAAGTAGTGTATAGAAGTGTCAGTAAATACAGTTGGTGCATGTACTATCCTAGAAAAAGCCCCATTTTAAGTTGAGGCTGTGTGGGAGCAAGAACTGCCTGCCACTTAAAATAATCACACACACACACACACACACACACACACACACACACACACACACACACACACACACACACACACACACACACACACACACACACACACACACACACACACACACACACACACACACACACACACACACACACACACACACACACACACACACACACACACACACACACACACACACTAATTACAGTACATCCTCCCACAGGTTTACTGTGCTGTAGAGCGTTGATTTAAAAAAAAAAAAAAAGAAGGTATATAAACATTCTTTATGTGATAATAAAATGCATACTGAAGCAGATTACTTTAAAAAAAACATCAGGATCTCACCTGTAAGAAGTTTGCGATGGTGGCCACGTGGCTGGCACAGGCACACTTCCTGGCATCCGCCACGTCATCTCCGACCTTAAAATGTAAAAAGAAGAGAGAGCATGACCTTAAGAAATTACAAAAGAAGTTCAACAGCACCGGTACCATCACAGTGACGAGTTTCATTGCCTCTTTGTCTGCTAATTGTTTAAAGGACATATTCTCTTTATCCTGTTGTCATTCGAGCCTTTAGTTCAGCTTTGGTCATGTTCACTTAATGAAACAGTTTATTATTATAATAGGCTGGATGTAATTCAGTAATCATGGCTCATTCAGACCAATTCAATACAAATGCAGCGAGCAATAATTGCAGAGAGAGAGAAACGGCTTCATTTCCTGTGAATTGATGGCAATTTATTTCTCAATAGCAACATTTAACCACCTTATCCATCTGTGTGTGTGTCTAATAGAAGAGGAGAAAGCAAGAGAAGTAGCGTGAATGTGCTTGCCTGACTTTAAGACATTCTGGTACTGTGATATCTATCGGTGTATTTTCTGTTGCATTTTGAAAAGTGAAAATGTCCACCTTTACGCGGTTTGTTGCAGCTTTTTAGAGAACGTAAGTGCAGCAACAAATCATGCGAACAGGAAATAAAATATTTTATCAGTAAAAAAACATAATCAGAAACAACACATCAATTTTCGAGTCTTGCCAGTGAAGCTAATTAGGACATTATCACAAAAATGGTGTTGCAAAATTGTAGTATAAAATCGTAAATGATAGGATACTTGGGTGGCTGGAGATAAAGAAATTACTACTATTAATTTAAAAACAACATTGCTATTACTATTACAGGGTCAACTAGTTGGTTCTTCTCATTTAAATTGTATTATAAAGTCATTATATTAAATATTTTCTTTTTGTTAAAGCTTGTTAGGTTTAATTTCCAGCTTGTTTTTCACTTAGAATATATTAAAGTTTGATTCCCCAGAACCACACAGTCTCATCACCACAGCTTTTTGTTATGCTGCTAACAACCACACAGATCAGTGAATAATAATGTTCAACTTGTGGCTAAAGTGTGTTACAAATAGAAAGTGCACTCAGTGGTTGAAGTGGACACTTAACTTCATCACGGATGCACAAATTTAATTTCCGATCAGAGAGAAGTGCGAGTCATCTTTGACACATGCTGAATTAACCGTATGATGGGGAAAAAACTCCCCTGAGGAAATACAGCCTCAACAAGTTGTAACAAAATCACCGTCACATGTTGTTTTTCAGGGTCAAGACTTAACAAGTGTACAGCCATGTCAATTTGTTTTATCAAGATACAAATATCACGCTTTATGGCTTTACAGTCTTTATAAAATATGACCCTCTGACCTGAGACCCTCTATATTGATCAGTAAAAACTCAAAATCATCAGAAAGAGCAGTTGAGCAGGGATCCTAAAAAACACATAAAAACAGCAGCTGTATGATGAAAAATATGTGGTAAACTAAATATATTCTTCACAATAATAAACTCTGGGGTTACAGTAAAATGAAATCACCTCTGACAATAATGCAGACCAATACAACACCATCACTAACTATCACCTTACTGCTAAAACATATCAAAGAATAAAGACCTCTATGACGGTGGCAACAAAAACCCTAATAATTATAGGCATCAATACAAAATAAATGTTGTAATAGATTGCATTAGATGACACTGTACTACTACAACTAATACTACTAAAAACAGTTGGGTAAAAAGAGTAATCTAATGAGTTTCGATGTAGGAAAGACAATCTGGATATAGTTCATACCCGTCGTTGACACGGTGTTTCTAAAGAAACACTGGTAATTAAAAACATGCCGTGATCCTTAAAGGCCATGTAATGCATCTAACACAGGTGTTTTTTAACATGTAGTTTAGATATCACCAGAATAAAAATAAATAAAAATGTTTAAAGTTTCGTCATAATTAAATGACATATACGTTAAAAACCGATGTTGGTTCCGAAGTTTGCCGAGTACGCCCCCGATCACTCCCGAACGAGCGGTGACGTCACACGTGGCAAACATTGCCATTTGATCAAATCAGTCCAAATGGCAAGCAACGCGATAACTTCAGACAGCGACAGCGACAGCGATCATTCAAGCTCAGATTCAGTGGGTTATCTGGATTCAGTTACAGAAGTAGAGAGTGAACCAGCTAGCCTTTCACTTCAAGGCATTTTGCCTTATAAGTACGAGCCTCCTGCCCAGCAATCGAACAACGAGGCAGAAACTTGTGAAAGAGAAGCGGATTCCGCAGCCGGCGAGACTCGAGTCGGCAATACTGAATGGTAAATTCTGTTTTATTTAGTTTGACCTGCACTAAATGTCGATCTTAATTTGTCATCTGTTCCTCACACGTCCGGCAGATATTGTTTTGTTTTTTAATGTTATGTACAATATTCAGGTGTACATGTCAATGCTGTGAAAGCATGCCCACTGCAGATGAATGTGTATGCTGCAGAGAGATCTGGCAGGTGATGGAACAAATAGACAGTTTGCAACCTACTGACTAGATAGCAGAGTCCTGAATCGGGTCGGGTATCCGCGGGTACCCGACGGGTGACCCGCAAAAAAGTTGATTTGCGGGTGGTATTTTTTCAAACGCTTTTTTCCGGGTTCACTTCTGGGTAAAACAAAGATGATGCGGGTCCGGTTGCGGGTGTTGCATAATAAATATATTTAAACAATAATAATTTAGTTTAATGTTTAAATCCTCAGACCTCTCCTCCGCGGTACCGAGCATAATCATAACCTCTGCAGTGCATCTATCTGCTGCTGAGCGCACCACATTCTGAATGGCTGAGGTGAAGCTCTCTATAGCGGAGAATACAGCATTTTCAATAACTCTTCCTCAAGAGCAAAATCCAACGTCTGGGAGGCTTTTGGTGTCATCCTAGGAGAAAATAAACAACATCCCAGGCTTTTTGAGCCAAATATGCAACTGCGTGTGTTAATAATTGCACGTTGTCACTGCTTATATATATGCGGGTTCGGGTCGGGTTGCGGATCATGTGCCGGCGGGTCGGGTCGGGTTGCGGGACTAATTGGCAATATGTGCGGGTAGCGGGGCGGGTTCGGTAGGCCTACTGCACGTCACGGGTGCGGGGCGGGAGCGGGTCTTGAAAATCAGACCCGTGCAGGACTCTGCCAGATAGAAGACACCGACGAGAAACCAAGGTGCATTATTAGCCACCCAGGCTTTAGAGAAGGCTGTCTCAGTGTTTGGACACTGAAAATAGCGTATCTTCAATACAAACAACACAGAGCAGTTGATGGCCCACTACACCAGTAAGTAAATATTGATTGACCCAACTGCCTATTGCAGCTTTGCTTTCATATAATACTTTTAGTCGCTACAGATATGATACACTTTTAAAGATACCATTAAACTCTTTCAAGCAGTCAAAAACAGCTTGGCTTTTATTTTTTCTGTGTATGCAAGTTCAATGTATGCTTGAGAAAAGAAACAACTACACATGTGAGGAAATATATAAGAGGTCTATGATTCTGTCAAGCAGTCATGTATAACCTCATATTTATTTTGTACAAGTAAAATACAAATATCATGTTATAAGCCAATTTGTAACCATTGCTACATAATAGTACTACATAACATTTTATTTTTCTCCAAATATATTTATAATCTGTATACTTTTTTTTCATTAGGAAGTATCGATATACAGCTTATCGACAGTTTGTACGTTGGTGCTGGGGTGTAGGCCTACTCGGCCCAAAAATCAGAGTCCCGCTGCCTGCATGTGCTGTAACCGAGATACGGAAGACTTACCCTGAGCCGGGAGGCCGCTATCAGGGATTTCAATGGCCAAATCTGTAATTTGACATAAGTCATGCAGCTGAACTGGTTAAAATGGTTTCGCATGATGTAAATCATTTACAAAGTACATCATTTACAATATTATTTTTCCAAAGAAACATGTAAATATAACAACATTTTCCAAATCACAAATTTGTAAGATTGTATTAATTTACTGTTTGATAAATAAAAAAGGGTTCTTTTGTTAATTTTTCACTTGTAACATTTGATCTTTATTGCAGTGTACATTAGTCTATTTTGGTATATGTGCGAGCCCACAAATAATTAAAAGTGGTAAAAATAATAAAGATATTCAGACGTAATTCATTTTTGGCCTTACTTATTTCACTTCAACTTTTATATATTTCAGTCACTAGGCAAGTTCACTGTACTCTGGTGACATTTAGCTCAAGCTGGCATAACACCTGTAGTAACTTAATTCTGACCCGAGTTTTGTGCACAATCTTCCAGCACCCATGATCAATGTTTATAGCAATCAGGAAACATTCACAGCTCACAACTACACATCGCTTCCCCATCATGAATTGTTAGATAAAAAAAGTTTAGCGAGGTCCGGTTACACATATGTTGAGCGAAAATAGCGGAAGGATACAAAACAAACAATCCAGACGAGGCTGGTGTTTGCCACGTGTGACGTCACACAGCTGGGTTAATGGCTGGCAAGCTTTTCGCTACCGGAGCGGAATAACACGGGAAAGTGGCACACATTTCATGTTATTTGGGGGGTATTTATGGAAAGAATCATTGATGTTGATATGTCAAATGAAACAGTGGAAAGTGATGAAGCGATTTATTAACACAGAATAACTTTTATTTTGGACATTACATGGACTTTAATGACTCCAATATTTGCCTCTAATATGACATTCTGGTGTCTGTGTGCGTGTGCGTGTGTGTGTATATGGCCTGAGGTGTCTGGCGTTGCATCACTCCCCCCCCCGACCCGGGACTAACCCAGTTGATGAGGATGTATCGTGGCAAGGCGGCGGCGGGCTCCTTCAGGCTGCAGAAGCCGTACATCACCCGGGCGCTGTCGAAGGTCAGCGTGATCTCTGCCAGCCCGCCTCCTGCAGAACAGAGCACAAACTGCATCAGTCCTGCTGCACTACTATGTTTCATAATGCATGAGGAATTTTATTTATGCACCTGCTTTTAATTCAACTATTAATATCTCACACTACACTGCAACTTTTATTCATGTGTGTTATACCTGTATTATTCTACATTAGCTTTATGTTTATTTTATTCTCTTTGCATTTTAATTACTGTTTTTAAAATACCATTTGATAATGTTATTCCGCTGCACTATTTCCCAATGCCCTTAATGTTTTTCATTTTTGTAAAGCACTTTGAATTGCCTTGTGTTTAAAGTTGCTACAGTATATAAATAAACTTGCCTTACCTATACTTAACCATTAAATGGGCAATCAAATATAAATACACATATCAAATTAGTTGTTAGCATTTTTCGACATTACACATCAGTGATGTCGTCTATTTATTTATTTTTTGGTATAACAATGTTGTGGTATTTTAATTCTTGCTTTTAGGATGCCTATCACTATCACCATCTGGCAAAGGGACTATCGGTGAAAACTAGTCTTTTGGCTAATTTGAGTACTTTTACATGTTTTTAATATGTTGATTAATGTACACACAGTCCCTTGTTTTAAATAAATCAATTCAATACACCCATACTACATTGTTATTACACCCATACTACATTGTTATTACACCCATACTACCTTGTTATTACACCCATACTACATCGTTATTACACCCATACTACACATGAATACACCCTATCACACCTTTATTACACCCATATTACACTGTCATAAGAGCCATATTACACCCATGTAATAACATCCATATAACATCTTAATTATACTGTTACTATACCCATATTACACTGTTATTACATCCCTATTACACCCATATTAAACTGTTTTTAAACGAGTTATCCTATATAAATGATATTATTCAATAATTTGACTTTGACAGAGGCCATACTTCTACATTTTTCTGTGAAAACTCCTGAACTAAGGTAGTATGTTGAATGCTTGACCTTCACTTATATTGTGAATAATGTGTTTTACATATTTGGATTGCTACTTTCACTAAAGGAGAGGATCTAAATACATTTCCCCCCACTGTCTGCAGAGGAGAATCGCGTTGCAGGCTGCTAGTTTTTTGCCTCAGATTATGATCCTGATCCCTGTATCTATCCGTGTAGCTGGAGATGTCAGAGATGGGCACACATTTGTAAACAGCACACATACAAACACACAAACATGACTCTGGTCTACTCTGATCTGAGGAGGCAGATAGATTCCCTCTGAGGTTTACAGCGCAGATAAACCGGTGCGTTTCCTCTGAAATATTCACGGCTCTGCCGACACGAGGCGAACTGAGGCCGCAGCTGGCAGAAGTGGCTCTTTATCCTGCAGCTCTCTAGCATTAGTGATGCAGACACTTCACTGTGGTAGCTCCAGTTTATTCCTCTCATGTGATCAGTTCATATTCAGGAATCTGCGTTGATGATTGCATTAGACTCACAGAATAAGCTGTGGTTTTAATCAAAAGTGCGTTAAGTAAAACCGCGAGACACGTCCAGTTCTTGAATAACATCTACCACATATCCAAGGCGAGGCCAAACCAAAAATATCTTGTTCTGTCTCTGTTTCTTGGATTAAATAGCAAGGACTTTGGAGCCATTTGCTGTACCGACTGCATATAAATAAATTGTTTAATTACAAACAAAGCTCCATTGAAGTTATATATAAACATTATAGTACGATTCAACTGGCTAGGAGACTCCTATGGTTTTGTGCTAAGAATAAATATGGAGATCATAAATAGAAAACTCCAAATGTGGGGAAAATCCCGAACATGTGTATATTTACTCATTTAGACATACCATTATGCAAAGATATCATGAAAGGGAGGAAGAAGAAGGAGCCTTTCATACTGTATGTGTGTTTATCAAATACGGAGTAGTCTCATTAAGCTGTAATGATCATGCAGCGCATCATTAACTGCTGTAATAATGAACCCAGCGCTCTGATGGCTCAGTAACAATCAGGAGAACAAAGATCGTTTTTCCCCCAAAGCAGCAGCAGATCCTGCAGAGCTCATCAAAAGTTACAACCGCAGGTCTGCAGCAGCAAATTACAGCCGCGCCACACATGGTGTTAACATGCTTATCCACAGCCATGTTCATCAAGACATACAAAGAAAGAGAACAGCTAGATGCGTCATTTGAGAGAGATGAAACTAATGGACTGGATTGATGATAAAACATTTAAAACGTACCTCCTGATGATGCCAATTTCAAATCATCGCTTTCATCCTCATACGAGTACAAGGCCCTGTTAGAAAGAGAGGGAGAGTATGTGTTAAAAAACAAGACAAAGTTTCCCCTTGAGAAACAATACAGTATAATTTGGCATGTGTTTTTCTAAAGGACTAAAACATATGAATGTATTCATTGATTTAACTGCAATGCATTTTTCAATTGGCCTGAATTAATTAGTCCAACAATGGATAATCAATGTAGCGATGCTTCAAGCTACAATACTTGAATTCAACAGTCATTGCGGTAGCCAAGCACTAACATGAGCATGCTAATATGCTAACTTCACAATAAAACACACATTTTTTGTGATTATATTGTTTACTATGTTCACAATAACAGTATGGCATGTACATTTAGAATGCTAAAACACACAACATAGTAAATTGTATAACTGCAAAACATCAGCATGTTAGAGGCCAATATTAGCATTTAGCTAAAGCCCCAATGTGCCCAGAAACATCTCAGGGAGCAGATAGCATGTAGATTCTTGTTTTCACATAATTCAAATGCAGACACTTTCGCCCAAATTGACTTAAGTGCATTTTAACCACTACTATCTATGATCAAGAGGTAGGAGTTAACAACAGTTGTAAGTACATCCCTCTGAGTGTAACATAAACAGGAAAGCACTCCATGCTCCTGTTCTAAGGAGCCATCTCTTCCACTGTATATCAAAAAGTATTTCAGGCTCATTTTTTGCTATGTGTGAATTAGCATTTCCTGTAAACACTGCGGTGCAAGTACTCACAACACAACCATGCTACTGTAATATCTAATAAACATTAGAAAACAAAACAGATGCTTCTTGGTGAAGATGGCCAAGAAAACAGAGGTCAACAGAACAAGTGACTCCCATCGTCACCAGACACAAGTGTTACAACCCTCTTTAGGAAGACTAAGAGCTGCGTTATTTGCTCAACTGTGTGTGTGTAAAGCAGATTACAGAGTTTGATTAATGACTGTGGGAACTCTGTCTGTCTCTGCCTTGATAATACAAATGCACATCCTTAACAAACACAGTTTCATACCACTTAGTGAGGACATCCATTGACCTAATACACTCCCTATCTATCTAAAACTAATTCTACAACCAAGACTAAATGTCCTCACTTTCCGGTCTAAAACTTCACACACATTACAAAGTCAAACACTCACACACTGTAACAAAATGTCTCTCTTAGTTTGACCTCTGTGGTCCTCTCTACTGATGTCTTTTTTCCAGACAAAAACTTTCCAACTGCCACAGTTTATAGCAGGCACTATGTACTCACTGCATAATATAAAATAAATGACATGAATGCCCACACACCTCCATATGTATTCACACACACATTCACCCCTGACCTCCCAGGCTGAGGTTAGAATAAAGGTGACGGAGATTACAGTTTAGCTGTCATTTGCAGATTAAACGGGTTTCCTGTGATGACCCTGATGTGGTATCTATTAACCTGCAGGTCAGAATTCATTTATTAGATCTAAAGCTACGTTTGTAGAAATAATATATATAATATATATATATATATAATATTTATATATATATATATATATATATATATATATATATATATATATATATATATATATAATAATATTTACATCATGTATTGTAAAGCTGGAAAAAAATCTCCAATACTAGTTTTTGTACTGAGGCCCAAATCTAAAGGGTGTATCATCTGTATGGTGGCCATTAAGGGACATCTCAAACTCAGCTCCATACTGTCAAACTTGTTTTAGCTTTTATCCGTCTAAATTCGACCTTGTCAGCTTCAACTATATTCAATATATAATTTCTAACATATATCTTTTTTTCCTTTTCTTAAAATAACCCCTCGATAGTTCAACATTTATCTTCCAAATGTACTTGGGTGTAGCATAAAGTAACATAAAAATGGAAACACATGAGCAAATTATACATATATTAAACTTGCACTAACGTACAGAAAGAAAGTAAGCTAGTGAATTTCCACCACTGGTAGTGTATTTAGATTAATTTTTATGGATTTGACAGGCAGCAGTATACGTGATTGACCATCTGGTACGTGAAGTGGAGTTAAAGAGGATTTAAACGTGTCAGAACTTCCAGTTATTAAATACTAGGTCTGGATGGAGACAATGAATTCATTGCTTGAAATAATTGTTTTCTCCATATGAAATGCAAACTGGGATTGAGGTTAGGGAAATTACCCTTTAATCTATCAGGGTTTCAACTGGAGATTATCAACTGGAGAGCAGTGCACTGTAGATTATTGAAGATTATATTTTTTAAACTGCAAATAAACTATTCACCAAACTCATAATCAGCTCAAAAGCTCAATGATTGCATACATGTACTGTATATCGATTTAAGGGTGCTGCATTTCATTTAAGTCTGAGTGCACTTTATATATCTGCATTGGATTATGCATTTCTTTACACATCAGAAAAACTAATGAGAAAGTCTTGGTGATGGGGTGGATTCAGGAAAAACCCTCAATCTGGGGGGAAACCCTGCAAGAACTGTCTGCATTGTGCATCAGATCACCACTTTTCTTTTAAGATTATTTTCATAAAAAATACCAAACCTTACAATTAAAATTGAACAGTTGGAAGGGAATATACTATTTTCTGATTATCTACAAATTCAGTTTATGAAATAAGGGTTTCCTAGTTTACCCATATTAAATATATAGGGGAAACACGACAAAGTCAGATGTGAATTGTGATACTGAACCATTTTTGCAAAGATACAACTTGAAAATATAAGGTTTGTAACATTTCAAACATCACTGTTGGTATGCATAAATAAATACCAAGTATATACATTTTTCGGAATAACACTGTAATCTCAACAGCGTGATTTGTTTCTCACAGTGGCATCCACCATTGTAGTGTGAGAGGCGGGTATTACCAGTCCAGATGACCTCATGTGTTTTCAGCCTGAAGCTTTAGTCTGGCCAAGGTCTGATTTTCTGCTGACCTCATCTCCCCCTCCATCCTGTCTGTTTCTGACGAGTCACTCTGTGTTTTTTCTCCCCACTCTCCTTGCCAAACTGCGCATTTCATCACCAAAATCTCCTTTTCCACAATCAACTCCATTACTCTATCATCAGTTTGATAATTTTCGGTCACAGGCAGTTGTTGTCAGCATAACAAAAGCAGTAAAAGCCTTCTGCACACTGTGCTCCAACTGGGAGACTGGCAACGTTACCATCTGATGAACAAAGTGAAGCATTTAGCAGATTCAGAGCCAGATATTTTTCTCATGAGTTAGTGGAGTCCAAAATATTGTTTATATGCAGATGTTTGAATGTGAACATGCTACAGCTGTGATTGATGAAGTCAACAATTAGAGGCCCTAAATAGGGCTGCTCGATTATGGCAAAATCATAATCTCGATTATTTGGGTTAATAATTGTAATTGTGATTATTAAATGCGATTATTCATTGACTTTGAAAACATCCATTTATTGAAGAAATAAAAGGGGAACAGTATGTTTTTAACAGTTGATTACCCTGAACTTTAAGTATAATTCAACTCAAAAACAAAAAAAATTGAAAAAAAAGTAATAATAATAATAGAAAAATAATCGTTTCATTTCGATTACATTGTTTTCGTAATCGTTGCAAGCCATATTCGTAATTGCGATTAAAATACCATTAATTGCCCTAGCCCTAAAGCTGATTTAGTCATGTCATGTTACTCACCAAAAATCATGAGAAGCACTCTGACCATCAAACATGGAAAATATCTATATATATGCTGACGACAGTGACTGACTACTATTATTATAATTGAAAGATAAAGTAGCAGCATCAACACAAAATCAGTAAAAAAGCTTAAGGGTTGTTTATAGACAGAAAACAAAAAAGAGCATGTCAAGAAATAAGAACATGGAAAAAAGACGGATGGAAAAAAAAGGAAAAAGGTTTGAGCGAAAGAGAGAGCGTGTTCGAGTCTCACTTGCACACTAGATGCTCTATAAATAATTCTCTTTAAAGCAGACAGTTGTTTATTATTCATATAAAGCCCTTCATGACCTAGAAACAGCTGTGTTTGTGCAGGTGTATGTGTGTGTGTAAGCACGTGCAGCTGTGTATGTAAGAGGAAGAGGAGAGGAAGTAAGACAAGAGTAAAAAAGAATGAGGAGGACATTTAGGGAGAGTGAGGTAATAGAAGAAGAGATGGCACAAAGGGAAAATTGATGGAGAAGGAGAGGAAATGAGAATAAAAGGATAAGAGGAAGACAGAAAATTAGACAGAGAAGAGAGGAGGCAGGAAGGTTAAAAGTGGGCGGAAGGAAGAACAAACAGCAGGCAGTGGGATGAGAGATTAGAGGAATATTGAATAATTGAAAAAGACTAATCAAATAATCACAAATGTAGCGGTCACAATCATTGAGCTCTTCTATTTATCACTATGGCCTTAAAAAGTTATCTTTTCTTGTAAATGTATGCGAGGGAATTTGCAAGAAAAGTTCTCCTTTAGCATTGTCAAGAGAACATTACATTTCTTCTCAGCGATTTTGATCTAATTTGAGCACAACCTACACAGCCATTAACATCCCGCCTCGCTTCAGTGACGAGCTAACCAATCCAACACACTCGATTTTTAAAAGGGGTTCCATAAAGTGCACCAAAACAATATAATGTTAACTGTAATTCAAAAAGCCATTTAGCAACTGTAGGACGCTTTACTCCTTATCAATGGGAACCAAAGAAGAATTCGTAACTAATTAATAAAGAGTGACCAATTATGTGGATTGATTGGTTTTATAAAATAAATATTACGCTGCGGTTAATATCCTATTTTCAACCATGCTTCAAAGCATGACTTTAACACAATTATAATTTCAACCCGAAACATGAACTTTCACTAAACCAATCAGGTTGTTTTTGTGCCTTAACAAATTATATTTTAACAATGATTTGTAACAGCTTTTGGAGGCAAAGGCCACATTTTGGCATCAAATCAGAAAAAGCTTTTTTGTGTTGTTGTGGCGTGCATGGAGACTCTTTGGAAGAAGGTGGGTACTTGTACTTTACTTCTGTCTTTTCAAATGATCTTTATCCTTTAACTCCACTACCATTTTGTAGGAAAGAGTTATTGTACAGATATAGATCATTAATACAATATAAAAATCTACGTATACATTAGTATATATTATTATATGTTAAGCTACTCAGTAGTATATACAGTTATTCAAATAAACTCAAAACTGCTCTAGAGGAGATCTGCATTGAGGAATGGGCCAAAATACCTTGTGGAGACTTACAGAAAACGTTTGACCTCTATCATTGCCAACAAAGGGTATATAACAAAATATTGAGAGGAACTTTTGTTATTGACCAAATACTTATTTTCCACCATAATTTGCAAATACCTTCTTGGTACCACTTTACAATAAGACTACCCTTATAAAGGATTCATAAAGGGTTTATAATTAGGTTATGAATTAGGTTGTAAACACTTTATTAATCATTAAGAACCATTTATAAACCAGTGCTATACATCAACACAGGCTCACTATTTGGCAAGATGACTAAGCCTTATATTGGCTTCGTAGCAACAATCAACTCAGTGAGCAACAGATACCAAGGATGCTGGCTGATGAAGAAGACGAAGTACGCTAATTAGCCATTATAAGACTTAGCAATACCGAGCAGTACAGATAAATGTGGGCTCACTATTTGGCAAGCAACCGGTCAAAGTTGCCCTGTTTATCTCCTGTCTTATACAAGCTTATTAATGATTTATAAAGTGTTCAAAACCTAATTAATAAATGAATTACAAACTATTCGTAAACCCTTTATAAGGGTAGTCTTATTGTAAAGTGGTACCAAATTCTTTAAAAATCAGACAATGTGAGTTTCTGGATTTTTTTTTCTTTCTCATTTTGTCTCTCATAGTTGAGGTATACCTAGGATGAAAATTACAGGCCTCTCTCATCTTTTTAAGTGGGGGAACTTGCACAATTGGTGGCTGACTAAATACTTTTTTGCCCCACTGTATATATGGTGCTTAAAAGTCGCATTCTGCATGAGGAGTATTTTTACTTTTGGTACTCTATTGTGATGCTAACACTTTTTTACTTTCACTCAAGTACATTTTGAATGCAGGACTTTTACTTGTATCTAGTATTTTTATAATATATTATTGCAACTTTACTAAAGTAAATCATCTGTACTCATTCCATCTCTGATCATGATCGTATCTTTAGAATCCGTTTTTTTTTGTTTTTCTATTTTGCATTATCTATTAAGGTACTAGTGTCATACTTTATATTTTAAAATGGAATATGATATAATAATAATAAATAAAAAGAGGCAGCCTTAAAGCATACACATATATAGCCCATGCATCTATGTGTGCAGGTCACAGGGGCTCAGTGAGGGCTTCAGTGAGTATGAAAATGATGTGAATCATAAGCTGTCATCAACTCAACCCAACTTTACACCTAGGGAAATATAACATTTATAGCACAGTGTGCACACACACACTGCACACTTTGCATGATGTGTTTACACCAGGTATGTGTGTGTTTCTGTTTTTGTGCATGTGTGTTAGAACGTGCATGCCCACGCTGCCTTTGATGTGAAAAATAATCACTGTAGTGCATTCAACTGGAGGCGGAATAACCGCTTTCCTCTCTAATCTGCTCTTTACTGTAGGAGGCTGTGTGTGTGTGTGTGTGTGTGTGTGTGTGTGTGTGTGTGTGTGTGTGTGTGTGTGTGTGTGTGTGTGTGTGTGTGTGTGTGTGTGTGTGTGTGTGTGTGTGTGTGTGTACATATTTTAGTATCGTTGTTCAGGTCTAAAGATTTGTACATGTAAAATGTATTGTTCATTTATTAAAGTAAGCAGAGCTCTGATATAATACGCCTCCTACAAAGTGTTATACTCAAAGTGTAGAACTAACATACAGCCGGAAAGTGACTGGGAAAAGCTTCGAGGGGAAAATCTAAATGATATAATTGCCATTAATAGAGATGAGAGATTATTTCATGTCCTTCAATGTGTTCTCAGTCTGGACTTAATCAGATCAGTTGAGACTTAACTCATCTCAGCTAAAAACAATCAAATCATTCTATCATTGAATCTTCAAATGGCAATTTTGAAGAATGATTTTACCTTCCTCCTCCTATTTTCCCTATTTATGTAGTCCGTCATACACACCCACAACATAGATCATATCCAATACTTTCTCCCAGAAACACACATAAAAGGTGGATATTTTCATCCCTCCGGGTGCATTCAAACAACAGGAGTCTCAACAGGAAGAAGCTACAGAGCCAGAGTTATTTTAAGATGAAAGCTGATCCACACTGTCAGCCTTAAAAAAATCACAAATTCTAACTACTAACAGAGCTGATTTTCAAATGCCAGAGAGGATGAACAAACAGCATCTGGGAGGAGGAACTGTGAATGTCATTTACAGGAACAGGACGACTCAGTACTGAATAAACACCTCTGTGACAGTCTCAACAAACACAGGACAACATAACACAACACTTAAAACATCAATTCCCCAAACCTGTATTCAGGAACTGAGAAGAAAATCAGTTCTGAGCGAAAATCTAATCTTCATATTTCTCTAATTTCTATTATTTTGTTATAATATGTAGGATCAGCAGTACATAGCATTGGCTTGAGGGCTGTTGAATAAAAAGAAAAAAGGAGGTTGCAAAGATAAACCACCTCCATACACACACACCCCAAAGGGGATGTCACCATGGCAACCGGGCAGCATCCCCCATCGTTATCTCGGCAACAGCAGTTTGTGACCTGAGGGGTGCGAATAAACTTAACGCTGTTAAGATAGAGATGATGGGAAAGTGGAGGGTGTAGGGCAGCAGAAGGGCAAAATACAAACACACACACACCAGGTGACCACACAGGATGAAGAGTGTCTGTCTGTCTGTCTGTCTGTCTGTCTGTGTGTGTGTAGGACGATGATCCAGCTGGATCCACTTAACCACTTCAAAAGGATCTGCAGACATGACCTCTGTCTCCTTCTGTCTTTCATACAGCAGGAAGTAAAACAAATATATTGCAGTATCAATTCAATCTTATCAAACAGAGCATGTTTGGGGCATAACAGTGCATAACTTGACATTTCAGCTCAAGAAATGATCTAAAATGTCGTAGTTGTTGTCTCTAACTGTCTATTCCTCTGTAGCTTCACACAGACTGCAGATGGCGCTGCTGATGTTTTCTGCAGCAGGGATTAAAAGTCAGTCAGGTAGGTCATGTCTTTTGCTGGTATTGCCCACAGAGAGGCATGCTTGGGACTGGGTATTTTATTTTTGTTAGAGTATAATCAATACAAAGGTTTCTGTTTCAACACTACTTTAAAAATATACAAGGTTTTCTGCAAAACCATTTTTCAATAAAGAAAAAGGTATTACATGATTTTGTCTCAACACAATTTACCATAAAAGGAAGCTTTCATTGTTTTGTTGATACATATAAAAGCTGCTTGTTCTTTGGCTATTTTACAGAGCTAGTAGACTCCAGGAAATAGCCACAGCCTAGAACTCTGAGTCCGCCAATGACAAAGTCACTCCACTTCTTATATTAGTTACCAATTCAACTGATGGTGATGACAATGGATTTCAAAATGCAAGTACGGTGGTAAAATTTTGTACAAACTCCCCCCTGACAAAGGTTAGCTGGTTTTAAGCAGTGTGGGTGGTGGCTGACATTATGGCTGTATGCACCCAGTGAGATTGTTCTGTACTAAAAACCAGTTTACTAGAATTACCTTTTCACAAAAGAAAATTGAAGAGAACAGTTTAAGTCTTGAAGCTCACCAGGTTGTTTCATGTACCAGAGAGTAAACTGTTAGCATGGGAAGTGAGGATTTTCACAACTGCACCTATTTTCAAGGTGCATGAGGAAGACAAATACTATAAAGAGGTACAACTTTGGTGAGACTCAGTACTTGCAGTAGCCCTGAAACGTTATCATTCCAGGGTTCACCTAGGCAATGAATCCAAACCTTCTTGGCACTAATGATGTGATCACATGTCAGAGATTCCAAAGACAGATGTAGTTTAGAATTACTTATTAAATAATAAACTGATCTATGGCAAGAAAATAATTGATAGTATTTGACACTGGCTTTTAGTGCTCGGCAGTACTTCATCTATCCAACAGATACATTTTAGTCCAAAAACAAAAAAAAGGTAGCCTCAATCTGTGCTAGCATGCTATAAGCTAACAGAGCTTCTCGAATGTCTTCTGTTGAAGCAAACTGGGATTTGGGAGGTTATAGCGTTGGATATCTAAAGGTTTTGTATGTCCATAAAGTAGGCATAACGCCCCAACATTTGATGTGTATTCTTTTGGATTCATCTGAAACAGATCTGCAACACAGTTGCTTAAAATTATAAGTTGAAGCAGTCCTTGGACATAAAATGGTGAACACTCGGAAGCTTTTTTGTCAGAGGACTTTAACATTTGAATAACATTTAAATACTATGAAAAACTTAGTATTTTGTGTGTTTACTTAACCAATTTTTTAAAGCCCTATACATGTAGGAAATGCATCAGTTGCTATAAGAGTACCACAGTAACATGGCAATAAAAAGGGCTAGACATAAATGTTCGAATCCCCCCCCCCAGGTATCAGCCTGTTTGGGTTTTTCTACTTCCAGGCCTCTTGGACACGCGTCACCAGACAACGGATGTCATGAGTCCTGCCAGAAAGCACTTTACTGCTGCCAGCCTTCCTACTGACTCAGTGAAGACAAAACACGAGAGAGAAGAGGCAGACTGCAGAGGCTTATTTAGAAAAAGAGTCAGCAGTTGGCTACGACAGTGACAGACATTAACAAAGTGAATGAAAGAGAGGGACAAAGGTTACTGTTTATCTCATCGTCTATCCAATAATCAGTAGAGCTTCCATAAAGGTTGTACATTGTGAAACTATTATACCAGGAAAAAGCGTAGAAGTACACTCAAATACAGACATGCAACAGTGGTCATTGTTTCTCTGTATGTTTTCTCCAAATATAAAAGTGAAGCACGCTTTGTTCCCAACAGAAAATCCATTATTTAACCTCTGGGTTTGAGAGTAATGGATTCCTCTAGTCTAGTGTTTTTAATGGCCAGAGTAGAAAGAAAAAAATTATATATGTGCAGTTAAAGAGATACGCAGAACAGAGAGACAAAGAGCTGTAAGCACAGAAGCAGGCATGCAAAGACCATTGTGGGATAGGACGGAAAGAACTATGGGGGATGATTAAGTATTCTGGCAATGGCTGTTATTACAGAGGTCGGATAATGTAGCGTGATTTATTGAGTGAAAACCTCACATGGTGACTTAACGCGGAAGAAATGAGGCAGACAGACATGAGGATGGAGAGTTACGGGTAAAGTTTCAGGGGGAGTAACGAAAAGGCATTAGGGAACAGCCGTGAATCCTGTTCCTGTCGGTTTGGGAATGCAGAAATATGCACGCCAATGGGATGAGTAAGACACAAGAGAGTGAGTGGTGTGAAAAGCAGAGATGGGAAAACAAGACCGATTATCTGTAGGAATGCTAGTGCCACGACGAGGCTGTAATGCTCATTTCAGAACAGAAAGCAGAAGTGTTGTATTGAGGCAACTTCCTTTTTCATATTGATGCAAAAATGTGGATTGTTGATATGCAAGTCGAAAGTGTTCATCACCTTTATGCTAGCTATTTTAGGACATGTCAGACGTTCCAAACTTCAATCTTTTTGTTTCAGGCAAAGCTGGATTGCTGGTATGGAAATGACAAGAAATGATGTACAGAAACTGGGGAAGCTTCCTTTTCCTTATTTGGTAAATCCCAGATCAAATGTGGGTGGACAGGTGCTGCAGCACAGCCAGTAAGAGAAAAATAAAGACCTTTTGACCATCATAGCATGTAAATATGTCACAAATTACAAATATGAACCTACAAATTAGCATAATATTTCCTGTTTAACATGCAAACATTGGGCATGCTACTATTTAACATTTAGCATAATAGAATGTCAACATGCATTAGGTCAACATGACATCAATGACCAGGTTTACCATAAACTGTAAGTCAACGTTACAGGATTTTAACCATGAACTCAAATACTTGGCTAATGGGAATTTTGCACTAGAGGAAAGATCAAATGATCACCAAAGTCATTATGATTCATCCTCAGAGGGGCATGAATGCCTGACCATTTACTTGGTATCTACCTAACAGATGTTGAGAGGCAGACTTACAATGGCTCCCTACAAGATAACCTTAAAAAGTCAGAATCAAAGTAACATATGGTAATATTATTCAAACAACCGAAGGAAAAAGGTCAGTGAAAACGAAAGACGACAGTGGGAGAACTTGAAAATATTTGAGAGACGAGTATTTCTCTTCAGCAAGTCAAGAGGAGAAAAATAAGGACCAAAGGACGACTTGAACATGAGCATCTGTCTGGGCCTGCATTACATTATAATGAGGGGAAGAAGAAGTCTCTAGTAATGGCTTCCCTTGAGTGTACCATTATTGCACTGCTGAGTCGTGCAGAGAGGTTGAGAGGTGAAGGGGAGGGTGATAATGAACACTATTTACAGTTTAAAAGGTAAGAGAATTCATCATCTAGTTTCCATTAAATGAGAAATAATAAAAGCTTCTTCAGACTGTAGTTCTAGCTAATATCAAAGGCCACAGTAAATGGATCCTGCCATTATAATTTGTTTTGGTGCATTAAGAAGGACATTTTGGTTCATATTCTGTATTCTACCAATAAGTTCCAACTAAATAATTTCTTTAATACATAAACTTGGCAAGAAAGTGTTTCTATCATGTTTTAAGTCTTGCATGCATGTGTATTTCTTGAAATATGCAGGTATTGTTTGAAATGTATTGTAATGTATGTAAGATGCCAAGCTTTTGAAATGTTCAATATGTTCTGAAAACACAAGCAGCTGTACAAGAACTTTTCTCAAATACCATTTTGTCAAAAACTGATCAAATGACGATTTGACGAGTATGAAGGAGACTTTACTTTTTTGGTGTCAGGAAAGAGAGTAGAGAAGTCTTTTTTCAACAAGGTCCTTCAGTTCACAGTGCAGCATAAACATGAAATATGAGCATGAGTGTACTTTACATATACACTGCACAAAGTTCATGTCCTTTATCCTTTAGTTTACTGACATCTATAAGTCATTCCTGTTGAATATGCCTCCCACCGCACATCCCTGCCACCATTCCTACATCCTCATAGCTAATGATAGTTTTGCCAGATGTTAAGTGAAGTTATCTTGCCAAACCAGGAGCTGCTGAGGCAGCAGAGTTACTGAGGGAACATTTTCCATCAATACTCAAGAATTTGGTGAGCGAAGCATCAGGCTTACCACTCGCCTAACTGTCTGACTCCATGTTTTGCAGTGGGTTCTTTGTAGTGTTGAGATGGAAAAAATACGTATTATTTTAAAAAGGAATAGTGCCAAGACCATAATTAGTTTTGTGTTGTTTGGAAAAGCTGAGTGAATTGGATCAAGCACTTCCCTAAAGGCAAGACAGAGATGGCACATACATTAATAGATTTGTAATTAGAATAATTAGGATTTCTTGAATTTATAATCTGAAAAGTAAAATTAGTTACACAACGTTACTGCCAAGCTTTCCATTTGGCAACAGCGATGAAAATACAAAGACTAAAATACAAAACAAAAGCTTGAGCTCCCCTTGTGTGTGTGTGTGTGTGTGTGACACAAACAGATTAAACAGTTGAAAATAAAAGGAAACTGTTTGGTTTCTGAGAAATAATCACTTCTCGTGACTAAACCTCAAGTGAAATGTTTACAGGCACCAAATCTAAACTGAAATGAAACCAGCCAAAATACAACAGAGAAATTAGATGCAATTTATACAAACAAATTGACATAAAAAAAAGGAAATTAGCTCTAGTCCCTAAACAATAGGTTTCATTTTATGGGCCACAGGCTGAAAAACATTTTAGGAATCAAAGATATGATCCTACTTTAACTACGAACAAGTTTACCCAAGATAAATGTAGCACCTTAAAGGACTAAATAAGAGGAGAAGCAGAAAACATAACTCAACCATAGCTATTTTCCACTAGTCAAATGACAGCGAATGTTTTCACCCAAAAAGGGGTGAACGTAGAGAAAAATACGTGGATAAATACAGATTCTGTTTTTGCCAAGCACATGAAAAAATTATGAATATTGTTAATTTTGTATCTACAAGGAGGCAGTCACGTGCTTCTTTCTTTCTTTGTCTAGGAGAGCTTTCTATAGTCTCTAAGTACATTCTGTACTGTGTTGATGCCAAAGCACAACAGGTTGTTATATGGTTTCATTCAGTATCTGCTGCCAGTATAACAGAATGTTTATCTACCAGAAGATTGTGGAAATCTCATCCATTTTGAAGTTGTGCAATGTTTGGACTGGATGTTGGACTATTTATTTAGCAGTTTCTCTTTCATACTGTCATGTTCTGGAAACTTTGCAGATTTGTGGAGCCATGTTTCACAATGGAATTGCACTCTAGTAGAAAAACAGCGCTGGAAGACAATCAGAATACAATATAAAAGTGTTTACATTTGACTCTTTCCCAAAGAGGTTTAGACTGTTAGACATGCCAACATTCTAGACCTTTCTGGTATTACCATAGTCAAAATCTCTGGATGACATCTATATTTAAGGCTTTCCACTCTGCATATTTATTGTTGCCAGGGTAAACCTTTAGTAAAAGTTGAGTTAGCCTACTTTGGAATATGCCAAGATTGTTCCGGTAAGACAGATTTCTTTTGCCCCAGGCTGACAGCTCACTTGGCCTGAGGCAGTGTGCAGTTGAAATGTCGAAAAGCCAACAATGCATTTCTACTCAGAGAGGACTACAATGTGTGTTATCTACATTTGACTGCAATGTGTCTGCAATTCAATACAATAATCATTTTTCTAGTAATTAAACTTAGTGTTGCAGATGGACATGACAGTCACAACAGCCTCAGCTGTGGCCCAAAGTCAGTCACAATGACTTAGTCAGCATTATGGGATTGTTCGTGGCCCTTAGGACACATCACATACACACATATCACCATCCCTATGCAGGTCCATGCACACTCAACTCACCCTAATCAGCTCTCTAGAGACCAAAATGAGGGTTTAGGATTGTGTGTGTGTGTGTGTGTGTGTGTGTGTGTGTGTGTGTGTGTGTGTGTGTGTGTGTGTGTGTGTGTGTAACATATAGGTCTGGTTGACACTGACTCAGCAAGAGAGAAAGCAGTGACAAACCTAAACAACTACACAACACACACTCAGTGTTTCTCTGACTACAGTATGACAGGGCACTGCATTGTTTCATTGAGCATTCAGAATACATCCGTCCTCAGACTCCTCATTCTCTCCATTACACTGAAAAAGTGCCTCAGGGAGAAGTGAGGACACCAATCTATTATACAAGAAATGGTAACAAAAAAAATACCCTGAAAGACACTTCATTCAAATTCTCTTGTTGAGATTCTCCTCAAGGTTGAGCAGTGAGAGTCGTTTCCCGTAGATACAGTATGGAAGGTAACTCAATATTTTAATTGGAGCATCATTTTATATGCAGGTAGAAATGCTGAAAAGATGCTTGAGGCAAAGTTTTGTTGGTAGATGTTTGAACGTAATGAAAAACAGAATTCAAGGACAGAGCTCATAAGGAAAGGTTTACGCTGGGCTTGGAAAATATAACAATGCTTCATTTCCACTTGGCAGAAACCTGCAGAATTGTAAAGACAGGATGTTGGTTGGCAAACAATCTTAAAACTAAAGTTAAAAAACGGTTTATCCATTACAGTGTTTTGCATTAGCAGCAAATTGTGCACCAGGAAAGGAAAGACAGAAGAAATCCAGCCATAAGTGTTTCAACAGAATGTCTTTGTGAGCGTTTGATTAGTGAAGACCTGCTCCTTCACAAGGCTGGTGATTGGCTGAGAACAACCTTTTACACAAGGAAATAAACTCTCATCAGTATCTTGGCTTTCACAGAGCACAATAGTGCAAGTTATAAAAAAAAAGATCCTAAAAATGTTCCTATGTCCAGGTATTTCTCAAAAACAAAATGTTGAACTTTGCCAAGCATGTTTTTAGATATAAATTAGAATTGTTGCATTAAATTGTTTTAAATTCTGGTTGTTCATTATTTAGGGGAGTTTGGTTACTTTTTCAGTCCATCACTCCAGAAACATTTCAAAAATAGCTTATAATATGAAATGATATGCCATCAATGTTTGTAAAGGCAGCCTTATTATCTAGAGATGATGCATTCTACTATGTGTGATGATCCCCTGTCTTTTCATCTGGTGAAGATGTTGACCATCTTTGTTTTATCTTTATAACTATAGTCTAGATTTACATGATGAACAATTCTATTGACTTTGAAGACTCCTTATTTCTAAAGCATCATCAATACTAGTTTCAACATGACGTGTGCATTAGTGAATGTTTCAAATCTACAGACATGACAAACCGTGCTGAAAACATTATTAAAAACAAGCCTACATGAAAAGGAAAGACTATTTCTCACAACTAATTCATTTCACATCTTCGATCAGCCCACACACATTACAACCTCAAATTACTTTAAAGGTTGCTCTGTCTGCTCAAACATCCTCACATCAAATATTGAACACTGACATACACATACATTAACACTGGCTAGATACACGATATGATAACGTCTTCAGTTTTTTTGTGTTTTTATTTTAAAAAGCACCCTTTCTCCAGGAACACAGCGTTCTACTATAGTGATTCTGTGATAACAGCCAGTATAATGAGTTAAAGTGTCTGTGTTGAACTCTCCAAACAGTTTACAGCAGACTCACAATTTAAAAAGGACTAAATGTACCTTTGTAAAGTGTGTTTATAGTCAAATTCTCATACAGATTTTCATGTTTATTTCAATGCAACATGGCACTGTCAGGTTGTTCCTGTCTGGACGCTCTACATCAGCTTTCACAGCCCTGCTTTGTGTGCTGCACGGGTCACAATGGACTTCCTGTGGCTGTGGAGCCGCAGTGTCCTCTGCTCCAATCAGATCTCAGCACTGACCAACACAGCATCCAGCACGATGTTGGGCCGTTGCCATGCGAGCAGTAGACGAGTGTAAACAGGAGGAAAAACCAAGAGTATTTGGACGGACCTGATGTCCTGCAGCGATAGTGCAGAAAACAAACCCACAAGCTATTCTACTCAAAGACACTTTCTCTGGGATGATAAATGAGGCTGAAGGTTGTTTTGTCCACGTCTTCCTGTCCTGACTTCACGAAGACTTATAAAATGCTATTGGAAATGCTTCATCGACCATGCTAGGGCCTTTTAGTGGAAACAGATAATGAATGTATTGAAAACCAGATTCATTTTTAACTTCCTCAGAGCCTAGCAACAACCAACAACACCGGTCACAATGCATTTGTTTCCCAATTTCTGTGACTTTCTATTTTTTTCTATGAATATGCATGTCAAATTCACTGGTTTTTAACCTTCTCCCTTTTTGCACCCCTTTGCCTCCTGCGTCAATATCCTCTTTTTTCATTTGCCATGCTACTCAGGTTATTTGTTAGCAACCAATAGCTACCAGGAAAAACAAAAACGCTTCCTGTTTTAGTTGCATGATGGTTTAAATCTTAATTCTTAATTTTCTCTGGAGACCCAAATTTGGGTAATGAATGTCTTATGGGAAACTAGTCCCAACGCTTACTGTGTCCTTATTCTACAGCCATTACATTGTGCAATCAAGATTTACTTCAAAATAATATGGTCAATGTAAAAAATATGTCTGTTGCCACCTGAAATCATGGAGGAAGAGGTTCATTCTTTCTCTCCTGTTACCCGTCTTCACTTCTCATATTGTAATATCGCAAAACAACATCTGTGTGACTGGATCCCCACAGTGCAGCAGCGAAATGTCAAATATAATTCCTGACATTCCTGGTCAGTAAATGTCTTTCATACTTCCCCTTCTGCTTCAATGACGTCAAACCTCACCAACTCTATGAACACTGTCATTGAGACTCAGATGAGTTATAGCAGTAGTTTCCATAGGGAAAAAACACTTTCAGCATGGTGAGATAAAGTTATGTGTCAGATGTAAAGGCTTAAATAGGAATCAGAGGATTTAGTTTATTTTTTAGTGTTTAAATGTTAAATCTGAATCAGTTTTGGTATGAATTATCCATCAATTCAGAAATAAAAACGGCAAAGATCACGAAAAGGTATTTTGGTGTAACAAAATCTTTTTATGATTTTCGTCTGAGTTCTTTTTTTCTTATCCTATTAATTATATGTTGTCCCTTACATAGGGATCTAGATCTCTCTCCAACATTAAGACACACATTGATTTTGCTACAGGCTGTAATATTTTTCCCTGAATCCTGTAATTACCTCACAGTTACATTTTTTAACTCAAAAGGTTAACGTGACATTTTAAGAGTTGAGGCTGTATGGAATCGTTTAAAATACAGGCCAAAATGTTCAGTAATTTCACTGTAATCACTGTACTTTTTAGCAAACAAACCCGAACAAATGTTGTGTTGGTAGGGGACCATTTCCAGTGGCGGATTTATCTGCTTTTGGTGCTCTAGTATTTTTGGCAGCGGGATGGTGTAGATCGGATTGAATTAGAATAAACTACAGTGTGTGTATCCATGGTAATAAACAATGTGGGTCATTCATATGTTTTTCTTCATTTTTTTTTGCTTTATGACACATAGGACAAATTATATAAGGATCTGATACATAAAAACACAATATTTGTTAGCAGACACATTCATTGTTGGCTTTGGATTTCTATCTTTGATGATAATTAATCTTATATCTAATAAGTGTTTCTATTAATTCAGATGCTGCAGGCTCATCTTGCTGTGAGTAGCCTCACAGAGACGTCTGTGTAGTATAGGCCACACACACACACACACACACACACACACACACACACACACACACACACACACACACACACACACACACACACACACACACACACACACACACACACACACACACACACACACACACACACACACACACACACACACACACACACACACACACACACACACACACACACACACACACACACACACACACACACACACACACACACACACACACACACACACACACACACACACACACACACACACACACACGATCGAAAAGTCTCTGGTGGCGGGTCGGTGTGGGCTGTGGGCCAGCAAAGCCTTTCATCCTGTGCCTCTCTCCCTCTCTCTTTAATGCCTCTTTTTTCATTTTCTCTCTATTTAAAAAAAAAAACACAACACTCCATTTTCCTGCCACCATCTCCTGCTCTCTCCACCTTCCCCCTCTCTCGTCTAATTTCCGGTGTGAATGCTAGGAAGGATGGCGGCGTGCCAATGTGACCCACACATCAAAACATCACACAAACATTACCACTCACACTGATGCTGCTGAATGTGAAATAGGTCAGACGACATGTGGCTGGTAACATTCACACACTGCAGCGAAAAGGGCAAATTAAAATACATTTGAATATGTGACACGGCCTTAACTGGAGCGAGAGGCTTGTAAACGACATTAAGGACATCTGATTCCCTAGAGTTTCCTCAGTGAAATGGATTTCTTGGTCTAATGGATAAACTGCTGGAAAACGCAATTATGTCATGCGACACAAATTCTCGAGTGAAGACAATATTATTTATTTAAAAGCATTATTTCCCACACACGGATTTAATATAATTCTATTGGGTTAGTTGAAAGCAATAATATGAAGTGTAAATAAAAAAAATACACAGTTCAACTTATTATTAATGCGTTCCACTAACGTAATATATTTATGTGAAATTTGTTGACATAATACAATTAATTAAAGTCAATGGTTCAGTTCTTTTCACTGTATCTTTATTTGTAGGCACTATAACTACATGGCTCTAAGGATGACTGATGTCTGTTGGTCAATCCATCACTTTGGTCCACATCGAAATATTTCAAAATTATAATAATCTTATATCGTACCAATAATTACGGTTCCTAGAGGATGAATGCTACAGATTTTGGCATTCCCTTGACTTTTCTTTGCCTCCTTGGAGTTGACATTTCGGAGGTTTCATAAAATATCCAGATATTCATGTTCCGCTGACCAAAATAAGGTGACTATTGATTTGTATCTAAGTCAAATCATCTAAAATGTGACTGAGTTAACCAGCACACATACAACTACAAGTTAAATCAGGATTTCATTTCCTTTTCTGTTTATCTGTGTGTTTTATTAGCCACTTTGACATTATTGGCGCACAGAAATTCCTGCGTTGGTTCATCCTGATGGATCCAGCTGTTGTTGTAAGATCTGAGACACCATCCTCCTACATTAATAAGGGGTTCACTTCCTGTCTCCTCCTTCTGTAAAACCACCCAGCGAAATGATGTCACGCTCCAGGGAGCAATTGCAACCCACACACACACACATAATTGGGATTCATGCACACACCTACACACACACTTGCACACATTATCACCATCTCTACTGTAGGAATGATCTCATCACAAATACAAAAGACTATCGACCAAAACTGCATGTTTTTACTGGATGTGAGGCAAGGGAGACATTTTAAAAAGATTGATCCTTTTTTTGTTGACAGATTCTGAAGGCTATTGCTTTTTATTATTTATTTATTTTTTATTAAAATGCAATTGAAATGCATCTGTCAAGTACAGAAAGCTGGTATTGAGAGATGGTATTGATACTTTCTCAGATATGTGATCATTGTTTCTAATTATATACAGTTTGTGATTCCGTTTGTAGTAGATATGAGGATTTTGGGCACCATTTTGTAGGTTAAATAGACGTTTTACAATGGTTTCCTAAACATAGGCAATGTATTTTTTAGCAAACAGGAGAAATCACTGTTATTGTTGGGGAATATTTTTGTGGTGGAATAATCCACATGTGGCGCTCTGTTCAGATTCTGATTCAAAAGTTGCCGATTGTCCAGGCTTTTTTTAAATGTATGTTTCGCTATTTCACTTAAAGACTCTGGGTTCTATTGTCTCACTCTTGTAGAGAAAAAGTATTGTGTTTCATTAGTCCTAAAATCGACCTTGTATTGAATAAAGTGCAATGATACTCTACTCTATACACTACTACATGATTACGTTGTACAAAGGTAACAAATTAACCAGACAGTTTTCTACAAACCCTTGAATTAATTATCACTTAAAAATCTAATCAATTTAAAGTACAGTAAGATATGACATTTAAATGCTGACACTGAGCACAATTATTATGTATTTTGCTTATGAATATGACTGATGTGTGGGAAGTGAGCATCTTTTTAAAATAAAGACCAACTTCTTTCATTTCCCATACGTCATTACGACCCTATACTGTATGTTACTTATATGATCAGCTGAGAGGCTGTAGTGCTGCAGATCAATCAGAGTGTATCTAAATATAAACCACTTGCAGCTGGACTGTAATAACACAGTGGGCTTCTGGTGTAAGTGGCTCAGAGATGAGAAGCATCTGTCCAAAGTGAACCTACACATGTGTGTGTCTTCAGGATGAATACAGCTGCTCTGCGTGGAGGATGAATGTGTGTTAGAGTGTGTGAGTGTGTGTGGGAGGTGGCTACATTTAGAAAGAGAAGAGGTGGATGAATAAGGGAGGTTTTTTGTGTTGTAACACCTTTTTCTTTCATAATTGATGCTCTCATTTTGTCTTTGTGGGGATGCAAGTGAGCTTTATTGTTCTCATTATTATCCCAAAAAAAAAAATCTATATGTATGGCTCCATCTGGACAAATGTGGAATTGTTAGTGTGGCACAGAGTTAAGAGCCATTTAGGCGTATCATTATGTATAACAAGTGTTTATGTTGGCAAGCCAGTTGTATAGTTTTTGTATGTAATGTTAAAGAACTTAATAATCATGAATTATAATCATTATGTTTGTTTAGTTTTGTATGTATCTATGTTTCTGGACTGTGCAAAAGATTATGTTTAATATGACGAGTTTTACGCTGTAAAGCAGATTCTGGTGCGCAGGTCCAAGAGTAAGACAATAAGAAGTCTACAAGCGTAGAACTAAACATTGTGTTATAGTACTTATGTTTATTTTACTAAATCCAGTTGTATAGTCTCTTAAAGCTGTGATTTCTTTGAATAAATCCTAGAGACTACATTTGAGCTTCTTTAAAAAGGTTTTTGAACGCTTTGGAATGAGTCAAAACTAGAATTGGCCTTGAAGATTAAGTGGCCTTTGACCATTTCACTATTTAACTACTATTTTTAGAAAATATCTGAGCAAGTCTGATTACAAATAGACAGTGATCGCCGTCAGAAAATAAATCCTACATCTTTCTCCGCCTCTGTGTTCTCGGTCACAGCAGGAAGAGACAGGATGTTTTCAAGAAGTGACGCAGGCGGTGAAGAGCTTTAATTAACGGTCAGAGAACAGAGGAACTCTGACACTGCCCACCGGAGAGACACACACACACACACACACACACACACACACACACACACACACACAGTCACACACACACAGACGGGCAGCGCCACCTGCTTCACCCACTCTCCAATTACGGACTCAGCCGGGGGGTTCAGCCTCCTTGAGGTGCGAGTCTGCTGTTCCTAATTATGTTTTGCATGAAGCAAATTAGGTATTTAAACTCATTTAGTCTTAAAACAATAACAGAGTCAATGAAGGAGAGGTTTGTATTACAGTTGTGTAATATTAAAGAGTTATATTATTATGCTTTAAAAGTGTTGACTCTCGCTAAGGAACCATCTCTGATCTGAATAAAGACGGATGCTGTCTACTGCTAAATACCTGAAGTAGACAGCTTATTTAGATGAAAACAATGCCAGCATCGCTCTTATGGCCAGCAATTAGCATATGGTTGTCTGTGTGAGTGCCATCATGGTGAAATGATTACTGTAGAAGCCATTTTGATGTGATTTGCTCTTTGTTAATATTACCGTGGAGAGATTTTAGACATTAGAGATGTTTAGTTGAGATCAAAATGACTATCGAATGAGTACTTCACTTTATTCATTTATCAAATATAACGGATCGTGCCAGCACATATTTCAATTTAAACTAAGATTAATGTAGCATTTCTACACAAGCAACACATTCTGTTTCTACTGAGTGTAAAGCAGAGTTTTGTCAAAAAGCAGCTAGCATAGCCAAAATCAACAAACGACAGAGCCAAATCCTGTGCTCGCTCTGGATCATCCAAGCCTGAAATAGATGCGTCATTCTGCTGCTGACACCGTCCTGGCAGCATGGAAATGCTGAAGCGGGATGGAGAGCCTGTTTCAATATTTAGCCTGACATGAAAGTCATCGCTCACGAGAAGAGAGGAACAAAGGGCGGGAGTCAGTGGGAGCTAAAAATGTTACATATTCTACATTGTGTAAGCATCAAAATGATTCCTTAATGGTTTCCTTATGCATCATATTTCACCTTTCACAATACTGACTGATACAGGAGGTTGCTGGTTCACATCATGGGAAACATATTGCTCATGTTAGTCAACTAACAGCAATGAAACAGAGAGGAGGGAAGCCAGAACCTCCTCCTGTAAACTGTCAGGGAGACTGGACCACCTGCTGGATTCTGTAAAACATGGCAGGAGCTTATTCTGCACAGCAATACAGTTGCAAGAAAAATGTGAACCCTTGGAACTACCTGGATCTCTGCATAAATTGGTCATAAAATGTGTTCTGATCTTCATCGAAGTCACAACAATAGACAAACACAGTCTGCTATATATGTTTTTATTGAACACACCATGTAAACATTCACAGTGCAGGGTGGAAAAAGTATGTGAACCCTTGGATTTAATAACTGGTTGACCCTCCTTTGGCAGCAATAACCTCAACCAAACGTTTCCTATAGTTGCATATCAGACCTGAACAACAGTCAGGAGGAATTTTAGACCATTCCTCTTTACAAAACTGTTTCAGTTCAGCAATATTCTTGGGATGTCTGGTGTGAATCGCTCTCTTGAGGTCATGCCACAGCATCTCAATTGGGTTGAGGTCAGGACTCTGACTGGGCCACTCCAGAAGGCGTATTTCTTCTGTTGAAGCCATTCTGTGGCTGATTTACTTCTGTGCTTTGGGTCATTGTCCTGTTGCATCACCCATCTTTTGTTGAGCTTCAATTGGTGGACAGATGTCAATGTCATGATAAACTTGAGAATTAATTTTTTAGTCGATGATGGCACTCTGTCCAGGCCCTGAGGATGCAAAGCAGCCCCAAACCATGATGCTCCCTCCACCATACTTCACAGTTGGGATGAGGTTTTGATGTTGGTGTGCTGTGCCTGTGCTTGTGTGTTCCTTCCAAACAACTCAACTTTGGTTTCATCTGTCCACTGAATATTTTGCCAGAAATGCTGTGGAACATCCAGGTGCTCTTTTGCAAACTTCAAATGTGCAGATCAGAGCACATTTTATGACCAACTTATGCAGAAATCCAGGTAATTCCAAAGGGTTCACATACTTTTTCTTGCAACTGTAGTTACTGGAACATCTTCACACACATTTGCTCCACTCTCCTGTTCCTCCTGTTTTCCCCTTGAAGTGAATATTTTTGACCCATCCTCTATTGATGTATTTTTTAACCCTTTGGAGTCCTGGGCTAATTTGGCCGTTTTCGCATAATTTTGATTTGTCTTACTAAACCCCATTAAGAAATGTTTGGCATGTCAATGTTTGGTATCTTTTTGTTAAGGACAACCTCACCTATATAACCTGATAGTTATTTATTTCATTTTGAGATACTATATGAACATTTTGGACCCAAAATCACAAAAAAACGTAAAAACTGATTTTGAAAATGATATTATTTTTCATATAGGTAACACAAACATACACAACGAAACTATTTGAAAGCTGGAAATATATACATGGGATGTCATTATGATAATGTGAAAGTTTGATTGAGGTAGCATGAACCTATATACACATTTTATGAACAAATAACAGGTGTATCCATAGGTCTTTTTCCCCATTTCTCAAGTTCTGTCAACAGTGACACAGTAGGCACAACAAAACATTTAAAAGCTTAAATAATGTACATGGGATTTCATTCTGATAAGGCAAAAGTGTTATTATAAATATAATACAAATATATATATACACATTATGTACAAAAATCTGTTTTTTCTGTCTTTATCTGTGCCACGCTTCAAAGCAGTTTCTGTCAGCGACACAGAGGGCAACATCACAGGCTCCTCCTCCTCCTCCATGTCAAAAAACAAGCTTATAGCTTGACTCACGTTCAGAGTTCTCTTCATCATAGTTGAATCTTCAAAACTCTAAATCTATCTAACTATATCTAAATTCTCAATGTGTGTGTCACTTTACTTCAATCGCAGTCTCCCGCCGTCTTTCTTCGTTTCCCGCCGCCTGTCTTCGTATATCTTCGTCTCTCTCCATTTCCCGCCGCCTCTCCTTGGTTCCCGCCGTCCCTCTTCGTCTCGCTTCGTATCACTCCGTTTACCTGATTACCTCACCCCCTCCCTGGTAAATACATCCTGTTGAGCAGGATCTACAGTTTCCAGTATTTTCCGTTTCTTAAAATGATCAAATACGGTGAAGATATTCAAATATGTGCTTCCGTTTTTCATACTTTTGAAATGTATTAACTTTATATCATCGTATCTCCGTGTTTACTGGGTCTTTTTGCATGAAACAAAGACTGGGATATAGTTTCAAGCCAGTACTTTCGACAGAAACACACGGCAATACTGTCCGGACTGTTGTTTTCATGCGGCACCGGCTTGAACAGGTCTTGTGATCTGATTACGCCGGCGTGACGGTCGACTCCAAAGGGTTAAATATAGTAGCGAAGTCCCTCCCCTTCCGGGGGACCTCCATGAGGTTTCCATGTCGGAAAAAGTATGTATTGAAGTCAATGGAGAGAGAAAGATTATCTTTCGATCCCGTTTGAATTGTGCCACGAATTACACATGTGATGTTTGTCAATTTAAAAGATAATTTTGCAAGTCAAAAAAAAAAAATGTGTCGTAAAACTATGAAGTAACATTAGTTTGTGTGAAACGCTCAATGAACTACATCTCCGGTCTTGCAGAACAACACACGTCACCAAGATGGCCGTCACTACTGTCTTGACAACAAAAGGATTGACTACCCTCACTATCACCACAATGAAACACGTCCAGAAGAATGTCATGCAAAGCTGCCTGCCTTCCTTTGATTCTCTCTGAACAGCCTGGTATTTTTAATGTTTAATGTCAACCATTTGTACAGATAGCGTCAAGTAGAAAAGATTGCAGATGCTAATGTAGCGTTATTTCTCCCCCGGGCTTAAATTGTGTATTATAGAATGATCACACCGGTGTGACAGTACTCTTCAAAGGGTTCACGAAATATGACTACTACTCTTACTGTTTAACATGTTGGGTTACTTAATATTACTTCATGTTAAGGCTAATAAAAATGACAAGGCTGTAATGCTAACTAACGTGTTAGCTACTAGCTAGGTAGCTAACTTGATCCATCCACTCCTGGTCCTTTCATCAGACGGGAAGCGAAAGAACGAGCAAGACCCATTGCTGGTATGATAACAACCTGGTACTAAGTACACAGGCATCTTGTTAAAGTTATCTTATCCAGTGCCATATATAGATTATATCTATATGGCGCTGATCTTAGCTATCTCTTAGTGGAGGAAAACAGTTATGACATCACTTACGCGACTGGGATTTGTAGTCTTTCTAGTTGCGTATTTTTCATAGTCTTATATTTCAATAGTTTTACAACAAACTTGACTTTTTTGACATGGAAATAATTTTTTAAGATTGACAAACATCATATTTGTAATTCATGGCACAATTCAAACGGGATCGAAAGATAAGTTCTCTCTTCATTGACTTCAATGCATAATTTTTCCGAAATAAGGTCCCATGGACCGGAAGTAGATGGGCGTGACTTTGCCACTCTATAGTAATATATATTTAAAATAGGGTTTCCAATTAATTTACCAAAATGTCATCAACTACACTAGAATATGAAAATGTGTTTTCATGAGTACTCGAGTACTAACCTCATCTTTATAATGCCTTTAAAGCCAATTTATTATTTCTATTGTGTTTATAACTTGCCCTAGTGACTTTTTATGTCTTGCATAATTACTTTGAATTGCCTTTTGCTGAATGGTGTTTGACAGAAAAATCGCCTTTATTTTTTATATTGAATTACTTTCAATTAAAATCTTCAACGTTATTATTTTATTACTTTTGCATTTAACTTGTAAAGAATTGCGCTAACCTGTATTGAAGCTAATATATAAATGCTTATCAATGCATTGACATAAGATCATCTTTAATGTTTAAATCACACATTTTTATGACGATACTAGGAAATTATAATGACTATAAAATATTGATCCATTAAAAAAATAAAACATTTTGGTTCTTTTCTCTGATGTCATTGTAAACTAAATGCATTTGCCATTTTTGTCTGCATTTGGCCCATTAACTATTAGCTGGGTTTGTCCAGTCCCTCCTCCTCATCAGTCAGAAGCTGCAGCTGTACTTTGCTGTGACATTCAGCCTGTCCATGTCTCCGCCCGATTCATTTTATAAAATGTGTCTGTCAGTATTCCCAGCAGGGCTGCGGACTGGACCTTTAAGTGCCGACTCCTCAGAGAGAGAAAGAATGTTGCTAAAGCCACACAATCCGAAAACGTCTTCCGGTCAATACAGGTGAACAGAGCTGCACAGCGGGAAATAAAGCCCCTTAAAAACCCTGAGTGACGGACACCGAGAGCATAAAAACATCAGAGAAGAAAGCAGCAGGAACACTTAGACTGCAGAAAAGCAGCAGATTTGTAAAGTTTCTCTGTGGTGAGCATAAGCTACAGTAAGAAAGAAATGGTCTGAAGGAAAATGGATAGAAGCTGTGTAGTAAAAGGTCAAACTTCACTCATATCTGATTCGCACACATCCCAGCATGCTGTTGTTTGAGAAAGCTAAACCGCCGCAGTGATCAGTTTCCTTCAGAGTGAACAAACTGTATAAGCAATGAAAAATTACTCTGCTATCCTCATCTCACCCACACACACATTCAGAGACGATTTGATTTGATTGTTCTAGGCAAATAAAGTTATGTAACCAGTATAAATTACCTCAATTTATTCTCCATGCAAGTGATATTGACTCTCAAACACTTTACAGGTGTTTGAAACATCATGCTAACACTTATTGTTCAGTTTATTAGGGACATTTGGCTAAAAATAAAGCTTAATGTTTTTAATGGATGTTTTGGATTTTAATTTGTGGACATTTTGAAGGCAGCTGCTACCCCAATGGATGTTAACATGTCAATAACGGTCGATCGTTTATTCATGTTTGTTCTGTCTATTGTGTCTGTATTATACTATCTATGCTGTTCATAGTGTACATATAGTTTGTATATATCTGTCAGATGTATATATATTTATACTATACCATTACACTGCACTTTACTACTTGTTTTGTACTTCTGGTTAAATCTAAGTTAGATAACTGCATTTGGTTGTCTATATACTTGTACTCTGTGCCATTTCAATAAAGTTGAATCAATCAATCAATCGAGCAAACTGCAGCCCCTGAAATGATCAAACAAATTAATGAATTCTTATAACATTTCCATCAAAACTCATCATTATAACCTCCCTTAA